>NC_000069.6:82908725-83276225 GCF_000001635.26 Mus musculus
AACCCTGCTCTGTATATAATCACACTTTTATAATTATCAAAGTCAAAGAACTATCAGCAGTATTATCATGTAAACTTCAGGCTTCCTCAGAATTTCCTGATTGTTGTAGTAATGGCCATTACAGGAAACAATCTGAATGGCGCCTTGCCCATCCATTGTTACATAGCTGATGTCCTCTGCCTTTGTCATGGTATTTTCTCCCGGAGCAAAACAAAACTTGATTTTTCAAACACACATCAGTGTGGGTTTGATGTTTATTCATGCAGACCTTCAGGTAGTACTTTTTGTCAGGAATTCCACAGGAGTGCTTGCATGTCCTTTTGAATGTGTGTTAGCTGTAGATGTTGATATTTCCTGACATCCAAGATCTGAGAAAATATCAGTGCCTTGGAGTCACCAAGACGGGATTGGCACTCTCAGTCAGACCCCGGATGCCTCTCTTTAAGGTTTATACATGTGTCCCTGAGTATATGTGTTTGTATGTAGCATATGTTCCATGTGTGTGCAAGTGCCCACAAAGGCCAGAAGAGATATCAGATCCCCTGGAACTGGGATTACAAAGGTCACATTTAAGAGCAACTTCCAAAGATGTCATTTTAATAAGAGATTCATTTTAAATAAAGAACCTACCTTTTATGTTGCTATTTCTTTTGTAACTGGTGACTAGCAATAGAAACTGACTCGTTTTTTCTTTTATATATTTAATCAAGTGGTGTGTGGACTTAATAAGACAACTGAATGAGTATGGGACTGAGATGAAGCAGACTTTCATAATGTTGGAATTAAATTTTTGACAGTTTTAAACTCCTTCTGTGGTGTGTGTGTGTGTGTGTGTGTGCGTGAGCGCACGCGCGTGCACAGGCACTAACATGCTGTGGAGGTTGGAAACTGCTGGTTGGTTCTCTCTTCCCACCATGTGTATTCAGGAGGTTGAATTCAAGTCATCAGGCATCATGGAAACTACCCTTATCTGCTGAACTATCTCTCTAGTCCCACAACTGCAATTATATGTAAAGATGTGTGAGCTTGTGAATTACAGTTACTACAGAACCTCCCTAGCTTATTTTCATTTCCTCTCGTGCTAGAAATACCACACCAGAGACATGAATACTTGAAATTCCAGGGTTCTGTTTGTTCGAAATAGCATCAAACTCATCTAGATATTCTTCCTCTTAAAAATATGAACCATTTGGAATACAAAGATATTTAAACAGACAAGAGCACTTGCTGCTTTTGCAAAGGAGCTTGGTTTGGTTCCCAGCACCCACATGGCAGCTAACAACCAACAACCATCTAGAAGTAGGTAACTTCAATTGCAAGCATTCTGACCATCCTCTTTCAGCTTTCTTGGACGGACACACAAACACACCAATAAATGGTTCCTATTGATTCAACTGATTAACTCAATACATGCTCAGGTCCTGTTACATACACTGTCAAAGTCTAAATGGCTTTAAAAATCCATTGCATTTTTATATTTGTATGAGTGGCATTTCTGCATACACAAGTATGAATAGCACCAAGGTCCCAAAGGGGCCAGAGGAGGGTATTAGATCCCCTGGAAGTAAAATTACAAATGGTTGTGGATCCCCATCTGTGGGTGCTGGGGATCAAACCTGGATCCTTTCTACAAGAGCAGCCAATGTTCCTAAACACTGAGCCATTTCTCTAGCCTCTCCCACCATGATCTTCAGTATTCTTGATGTGACCTTGCCCAGTGAGCATAAGGAACTAAGATCTAGGCATGGCTTCATTCCCCACTCAAGATCTACACTGTGTGTTCACTTTCACTATTTAACTGACAATAAACAGATGTGTGATCTTATGCTGGCAATACGAAGTGGGAGATATTTCAGGAGCTCACATAGTAGAGGAGATAGGACACAAACAACACAAACAATCCATTATAACAGGGTAGGGGTTCATGTACCAAGCAACAACTCTGTCATCTATAGCATGCATATTCTTATGGGTGCCTTGGTTATTCTTTTATTCTTGAAAGGATGACATAAACCTCATTTGTCTCCACTTAAGGACCAGTCCTGATTTTAAAAAGAAGGTCATAAGGCATAGCTCCAGGAACAGACCATACGTCCCAGGAACTAGGCCATAAGGCAGCAGATCCAAAAACAAACCATAAAATCCAGAAACAGGGTCATAAAACCCCCTCCCAAAGAACAGTCTGGGGATAACCACAAAAATTGGGAAATATCTTATCTCAGAATGGGCCGTCTGTACTGGACACCCCATCTCATCCTATGGTTAAATGTTCATGACATAGGAATGCAAACCACTGACCACCTGTGACCCCCCCCCCCGGCACCCAATTTTAATTACCTAATCCTTCTGGAGAGCTCCCCCCCCCCGCCTTTGGGTTTGCCATTTTGGAGAATGATTGACACCCCTACATGCTGGTTGTTTCTGCAGAATAAACAGTCTTTGTCTTTTGCCTACTTGCTGAGTTTGAGATCTTCCCGCAGAGAATTTTGGACCCTGACAATTCAATTAAACACCAATAACTCGCTTATTTTCCCTTGAGTTCCTGTTTCAACTTTACATTGCCTCTCAACTATTAGTGCGAATTGATCCACTTCCATACTAAAAGTTGCATTTCTCTGCGATTTCATATGACTTGTTTTGTTTATTTGAACTCCTTACAGAGCATTCTAGTAGCATGCACTATGCTCTGCATCCTGCTGAATTTGTTATCTCCTGTCTGCTTTGAATGGCTCACTACACGCAGGTGCTGAGTAAACACCCATCGTTTTTCTTAATAAGTACATTATACTAGAAGCAAGAGATAACTGCACAATAAAGTATAAATAGGCTTCCCGATTTAAAATGTGTAAAGATTATTAAATTCGCTTTGCCCCTCTGCCCCAGAAGAAGGCTCACACAGGTAGAAGAATGAATGGAAGACGCAGTAAGAATGATTTTGTAAGAAGCTAAAAGGCAGACGAGGGCTGTGGCTCGGGGGTTGAGTACTTGCTAGCATGTACAAGGTGCTGTGATTACTCCCCAGCGCCACAAAATAAAATGAACAAAAATCTGCAGGCTCTCATCTTCCCTGTGAGCCTCACCGACTCCCAAGATGCATGCACCTCCCAAGCTTGCTGTCTAGCAAAGACCTCTAGTTAAGCACTTTAGCCAGGTAGCTAGGCACTGTGAAAACCTGACAGGAACAAAAAATTCAGGAAGATGAACTAGTGAGGCAAATAGGAGGAATAGATTGGGAAAAAGTAGGAAGTGTGGGCAGGATAGAAGACAGGAGGTTCCCGTGATGTTGCCTGGTAAGACCTGCAGAAATGCCTGTTCACCCAGACAGCAGATCAAAAGACCAATTACATTATTCCATCCAAGTTCATCTTGGTAAACCAATGACTTTAATGGAGTTGCTTGCAGTGTAAATGTCTTGGTCAGCTAAATTACCAAAACAAACAAGCTCCACTCTCCTCCCTTCTTTGTGTTCTAGCACCCCTTCAAAACCACATGCAGCTAGCTCAGGGTTAAACACACCTGGAGGTGGGCTGCTAGCATCTGAAGTAAGGTCCTACTAACCATCTGCCCCCACGCCCTTGACTACAGAATGCTAATAGGCTTGAGTGTTTCCAGTGGGTAACCCCAGCTGCTGTAATGTCAAGATATCACAGTCACCATGCTATACCTACAGCCAACATTCTACTAGAAGCAGAGAGCTCTGTTGGAGTTTGGACTTTTCCTATGTATTGTAAAGCTAAATACTGGCCCTCAAGCCCTGGTTGCCCCCAGGGATGAGAGAGTCTTCCTGTACCCAAGTGACATACCCAAGGGACCTATGTAACCTTGCCCTCCAAGTTAGCCCTGATTGGTAAATAAAGATGCCAACAGCCAACAGGGTAGGAAGTAGGTAGAGGTTTTGGGTCCCAGGCTTGGGGTCTGAGGAAGGTGAACAAGGTGGAGAGAGGAGAAGATACCATGGGGTAAGAATCTTAAAAATGTGGCCATGAGGGCTGGCCAATTGGAGGTAAGAGCAATCTAGACTGGCACATAGCAAGTCATATTGTGAGATTGTTGGCAGGAAAGTAGATATAATATCATAGATGGTAAGATATCTGCCCACCTCTAGTGCATTAAAAGAGTGTTATAAATATAAAGGTTGTGTGTCTTTTATCAGGGAACTGAATGATCAAAATCAGGCTAGAATCCACACCCCCATAAAGTTTAAATACCTACTACAACAGAGCTTACCTGGCCAGACATAGGAAAGGTGCATCTCAATGGTAGAGAGCATGAGTATTGTGCACCAGACCCTGAGCTGCACCCTCAGAAATAAGTCAGTGGTGGAGTTAGGTTCAATAAGAAGCAAAGGAACAAAAGAAACAGGAGTTTGGAGGTAATAATGAAAGAATAAAAGAAAAGCTATTGGAAGGTTTCCAGAGTTGAGACCAAGAATGTGGAGAACAACAGTAGCTGACAAATGGTGCACACAAAGGCAAGCAGTGACCAAGGAGAAAAGACAGGCAAGGAGTCCCAGCAGCTACCCGCAGTTCTGGGTAATGCAACGGCAGTTCTTCCTAAGTAAGGCAATGAGACCCATGAGCACATGGTTTCTTCAATACTGTATTGCAGGCCTGGAATGTTAAATCACTCACTCTCTCTCTTACACACACACACAACACAACACACACACACACACACACACACACACACACACACACACACACACAGATACCCCTAGCATGCAGTTACATATTGTAGGTATAAATAATTAACTAGAAAGTCTTGGCATTTATTACTTTTCAAAATGAATAGGTACTTTAATTTGCACATTAACACTCTTTGTTTAAAAGGTTCATTCTTGAGTTACATGAAAAAAATTAAGAAAATAAAAGCAAGTATGTATAGAATGGTATGGCTATTAAAAATTCTTTAAAATTTTTGTTTCAAAATATAGACATACCTCAATGTTGACAAAAGCTCATAAAAACAGAAGAGAGTTGGGGCTGACCTGGTCCACGTACACACAAGGCGGGTCTTGTGTAATTACTTCCTTTAATGTTTTAAAGTTGGCTTCAGTGTTCACTAGAAACCAAACTTCAAAGAGGATTTCCTGTTCATGTTTGATAAATGAAAAGGAGAATGTAGATTTCCATAGAATCTCACATTAGGAAGGAACCAATGAAGCTAAGTCTTACAACATTATAGTGAAGGTCAGGTCTATTTTTTGACTAAAGCTGGTGATGGCTGGCACCATACAGATTTGCTCAAAACAATAGAACAATACTCTTTCCTTCTTTGTGAAGTCTTCAAATATCCTAAGGGACAGATGTGGTCACTCTTCAAGTTGACTTGTCCAGGACGTAATTGAGCTCATCTGGCTTTGGCGAACAGCCTAACCAAGCATTAAGCACCTCCATGATATCCAGATGCAGCCCAAGTGTCATTCTTAGCACACAGATGACGTGTCAGGACCGGATGCATCACCCAATGGGGAGGTTACTAGGAGGATTTACAAATCATGCCCTTTGTCCTTGGGAAATTTGAGCACGGTGAGGAGGGATACTGCAGAGGGCAGTGGATTGTGATGGCATTGCTGACCACACAGAAGCCAAGCTCTACTTAATAAAACCAGATATCATAATTTTAGATTTACATATTTCTTAGGATTTAAAAGTCTGTCACAGATTCCAAGATTATACAAATACTAACGGTGCTCATCAATTTTAAAATGATCGTGTTCTGAGGTAATAATTAAACTCGGCAACTCAGGCTACTAATGCTGGTTACTCCTGTTAATTAAAGCAGACTGGTCATGAACACTAAGCTAGAGCAATACCAGGTAACTAGTGTAGTAGCAGATAATAGAGCTCCAACCCAGACCACCCTACAAATGAATGCTAAGTAACAAGCAGGGAGGGTGGGGAACAGGAGGGAGGACCCCCAAATGATAAACATATTCTACTGCTTTAAGTAATTAAGCTAAGAAGTGTCTTGAGTTTGAGCCGCAAAAGCTTCAGGATGCTGTTCTGCCCACGCTATGCCCCCATCTTTGGAGAGGATCTATAGTTGAGTACTACTTGTGCAAGATCAGACTTCTTTTGTGGCTGAATACTTGAGGGATAATGGCAATCTTAGGAGCCATTATGTATTTTATTCAAATATTGACTATCACAAAATTAGAGATAGAATAGCAGCCTAATATAATAAATTTGCTTTGATTGAGGTGAGAACAACATCCACCAGGTGATTAGAGCTGCCTGGCCAGCCTGGGATGTAAGGGAAAGGCCTGGCTCTCTAGAAGGTGGAAAAGGAAGATTACAGTAGGAAAGGGTGGTCATGTGACTCATAGACACTTTTACTAAAGTAGAATCTTTGCTAAGTCCAGATCTCCACCCTGGTGATCAAACCATGGCCTTGACACACCAGACAAACTATTTCTGAGTGCGAGTCCAGCAATGAAGGGTTGCTCTTCACAGCTAGGCCATGTGCACACCTTCTCAGAACTAATAATAATGCCCCTTTAGTGTATGTTAGGGCAACATAGTCTAGATCCCTCCAGTCTTATTCCAGACAGTTTATCCAGATCCCCATCACTGTCTCCTAAAAAAATGCTATATGATGCTAATTACCTTACTTAGGAATGGAGGGCTTGTTTTTTGTTGTTGTTGTTATTGTTGTTGTTGTTTTCATTTGAACTTTTTAAGAGAATACTAAAGTTAGACACATGAAAATAACTTTCCTAAAATATATTTATTTAATAACATAACTATAAAGGGCATCCATATGCATGAACAAAACACTTGACTGTATCTTTAGCTACATAAAAGTATAATTAGTAAGTAAATCTATAAAGAAAAAAACATTTTACTATAGCACCCAGAGTTCCCACAAAAATTAAATTTAAAAGTCAAAATTTCTACTAAGGACTTTATTTATTTGTTTACTTATTTATACATTTGTTTAAAATATCAAAGTTTACCCCAGTGACATATTTTCTCCAGCAAGGCCACACTTCCTAAGCTAACCCAGACAGTACCACCAACTGGGGGAAGCAAGTCCTGAAAAGCCCAAGACTCTGGAAGGCATTTATTATTCAAACCACTGCACTCCCAGAACCATCTTGCTGTCTCTAGTAGCTTTACTTTCCATTAACATACCAATAGAACACTGTGAGTCCTATGCAAAGTAAATGAACCTCAAACTACTCAATTTAATTATTCAACATGTTAAGCGCCCCAAACAAAAATTAGACCCCCCAAGTAAATACATTTATTAATCTAAATTAATATTGACTAAATAAATTGACTAAAAATGTTTTCTTATTGAAAAAAATGGAATTATCTTCATGGCTGCACACTAATTTCAGTGTTTGCTAAAGTTCTGTGGAGATGTGATCTGTGCACCTGACTGTGCCCAGCAGGAGATGCTGGAAAGCTGGCTAGAGGCAAGCCAGCAGGGGCTCTGTATCCCTCAAGGAGCTCATGGTGTCCAAAGGCAACTTTAATACACGACCAAGAGGCACCGGTAAAAGAAGCAAGAAAGACTAGGTAAGCAGGAAAGTGTAGAAGCAGACTGATGTTTCTGGGTGTCAGAAATAAGGATACTTTCACAGAGATGTTTATTTGTGTGCGATAGAAATGACAATTCCACTGTAAAAAGCAGACAAGGGGAGGAAGGGAAAACTAAAAGATGTACTGAGCTCAGAAACATGCATTTGAGGGGATGGGGATAGTTCAAGTTCTTTCAAGACACACTGTTCCAAGTTCTGTCAGGGGCTCTCCTCCTCAGGTTCACCTGTTAGCCTCACTTGCAAGTGACCTCTGTCCCCAGAGTTCAGAGAGTGCCCCTCCCCTGTTCACTTCTCCCTGGGATACCTGCCCACTGCCATCTCCTTGTTTCTCATTGATGCCCTTTCCTTGTTTCTCAAGATAGTAGTAGCTCTGGTGTGTTGGTTTATGGGCTCCCCTGCCAGCCTCTGCCTTTCTCTCCATCCCTCACTCTATCTCCCTTCCTCTCTTTCTCCCACTTCCACCCCTTCCCTCCCTTCCTGTCTTGTCTCTGTCTCTCTCTGTCTCTCTCTGCCTCTCTCTCTCTCTCTCTCTCTCTCTCTCTCTCTCTCTCTCTCTCTCTCTCTCTCTCACCTCCTGTACTGGCTAGTTTTGTGTCAACTTGACACAGCTGGAGTTATCACAGAGAAAGGAGCTTCAGATGAGGAAATGCCTCCATGGTAAGGCATTTCCTCAATTAGAGATCAAGAGGGAAAGGTCCCTTGTGGATAGGACCATCTCTGGGCTGGTAGTCTTGGGTTCTATAAGAGAGCAGGCTGAGCAAGCCAAGAGAAGCAAGCCAGTAAAAAACATCCCTCCATGGCTTCTGCATCAGCTCCTGCTTTCTGACCTGCTTGAGTTCCAGTCCTGCATCCTTTGGTGATGAACAGCAGTATGGAAGTGTAAGCCGAATAAACCTTTTCCTCCCCAACTTGCTTCTTGGTCATGATGTTCAGGAATAGAAACCCTGACTAAGACACCTCCCTCTCCATGCCTCCCTCTCTCCCTCCCACTTCTACCCCTTCCCTCCCTTTCTTTCTTCTCCCTCTCCCTCCCTTTCTTTCTCCCACCTCCCTCCTCCTCTCCCACTTCTACCCCTTTTCTCCCTTCCTGTCTTTCTGCCCCTCCCTTCCTCTTTCTTTTCCCACCTCACTCTCTTACTAGTCCCTGTATCTCTATTTCTCTCTGACTTTTCCACTCTCTTCCTTGCTCCTCATTCCTTCTTTCTTCTTATTGCTCCCTTTCTCTCCTCTCCTCCTTCCTTCTCCCCTTCTCTACTTTCCCTCCCACTCTACCCCTCCCTCCTGACTCATTTGCCCCCTCTCTTGCTAGCAGGCAAGCACACACACTAGACTGGCCTAGGAGTATGGGGATTGGTGCTTACTCTCTGTGATCCTGTACCTGCAATGAACTTCACTGCTCAGCATCCGTCTCCCTCCCTGGAGCCTGCTCACAGTTGTTTCTTCAGCTCTATCACAGTGTCAAATACAGTGAGTAAGCAACATATATTTACTATCCTTGAGTGACTGCTGGAATGGCCAAAGTTGACTAAGCTGTTCTTTTCTCATTGATGTGACAAAACATGTGATCAAAGCAATGTAAAGTTTATTGTGATTGACAGGTGGAGGATGCAGTTCACTGTGGCAGTAAGGATATCATCCAATCACATTGTGTTCTGTCAGAAAGAATGACGCAGGGGCTAGCTTTCTCCTTCTCCTTCATTCTGGGACTCTATGGTCTCATTTTTCAGATTCTTGGCATCATGTTAAAGATAAAAAAGGGCCCATTCAGAAGCAGAGAGTGGATGCCCTTTAAGGAGCAGTGCTTACTGTGGCTCCAGGAGGATAAGTTTGGCTGCAAGGGGTGGATGGTAGGTAATTGTTTTTGTTTGTTTATTTGCTTGTGTGCTTGCTTGCTTGCTTGCTTTAGTGGTTTGAATAGATTTGGCCCCCATGGAATATGCTTGGCCCAAAAAGTGGTATTATTGGGAAGTGTGGACTTGTTGGAGTAGGTATGGCCTTGTTGGAGGAAGTGCACCATTGTGGGGATAGGCCTTGAAGCTCCACCCAGTGAGGAAGAGACACTTCCCCTGGCTGCCTGCAGAAGAGACAATCTCTCTTGGTTACCTTCAGATGGAGATGCAAAATTCAGCTCCTTCTCTGGCATCAAGTCTGCCTGGACGCTGCCATACTTTCTGCCATGATGATAATGGACTGAACCTTTGAAACTGTAAGCCAGCCCTAACTAAATGTTGTACTTTATAAGAGTTGTTTTGGTGGGACTGCAAGCTTGTACAACCACTCTGGAAATCAGTCTGGTGGTTCCTCAGAAAATTGAACATAATACTACTGGAAGATCCAGCAATACCTCTCCTGGGCATATACCCAGAAGACGTTCCAACTGGTAATAAGGACACATGCTCCACTATGTTCATAGCAGTCTTATTTATAATAGCCAGAAGCTGGAAAGAACCCAGATGCCCCTCAACAGAGGAATGGATACAGAAAATGTGGTACATTTACACAGTGGAGTACTACTCAGCTATTAAAAACAATGAATTCATGAAATTCTCAGACAAATGGATGTATCTGGAGGATATCATCCTGAATGAGGTAACCCAATCACAAAAGAACTCACAAAAGAACTTGATATGTACTCACTAAGTGGATATTAGCCCAGAAACTTAGAATATTCAAGATACAATTTGCAAAACACAAGAAAATCAAGGAGAAGGAAGACCAACGTGTGGATATTTCATTCCTCCTTTGAGTAGGGAACAAAATACCCATGGAAGGAGTTACAGAGACAAAGTTTGAAGCTAAGACGAAAGGATGGACCATCCAGAGACTACCCCACCCAGGGATCCATCCCATAATCAGCCACCAAACCCAGACACTATTGCATATGCCAGTAAGATTTTGATGACAGGGCCCTGATATAGCTGTCTCTTGTAAGGCTATGACAGTGCCTGGCAAATACAGAAGTGGATGCTCACAGTCATCTATTGGATGGAAAACAGGGCCCCCAATGGAAGAGCTAGAGAAAGTACCCAAGGAGCTGAAGGGGTCTGCAACCCTATAGGAGGAACAACAATATGAACTAACCAGTACCCCCAGAGCTCGTGTCTCTAGCTGCATATGTAGCAGAAGATGGCCTAATCAGCCATCATTGGGAAGAGAGGCCCTTTGGTCTTGCAAATTTTATATGCCCCAGTACAGGGGAACACGAGGGCCAAGAAGTGGGAGTGGGTGGGTAGGGAAGCACGGTGGGGGGAAAGTATAAGGGACTTTCGGGATAGCATTTGAAATGTAAATGAAGAAAATATCTAATAAAAAAATTGAAGAAAAAAAAAAAGAGTTGTCCTGGTCATGGTGTCTCTTCACAGCAATAAAACCTTAACTAAGATGTATGCTTGCTTGCTCGCTTGTTTGCTTGCTTGCATTATTGAATGACAGCCTTGGGCCTTTGCTCACTTTTCATGTACATATCCTTTCCCATGAGGCAACTAATTTTAATCATGATCACCCAGTCATGCTACATATAAGGTGATAATGGAGATTATTTTTATAAAGGTTCAATAACAGGACCCAGTTTTCCTAATGTCCCCCAAACTCGTCTAGACTGAACTGGCCTGCTGTCCCCAGTTCCCAGACACATTCCAGGATGTGTTTGACCAAAATGTAGTTACTATGGGATTCTAAATGTTATTAGGGAAGAGTGACTACTTGCTTTTCTCAAGGAGAGGTTTCTGTGCAGCTCAGTGCATGTGGGGGTCCCAGATGGTAGGAAGGGATATGTGTGTGGCTCAAGCTAAGCAGGGTCACAGGTTGCTTTACAACCTAGCATGGAATGATGCTGCTCACAGTCAGGGTGGATCTTCCTACCTCAGCTAATCTAATAAAGAAAATTGCTCACAGAAACACCCACTGCTTTGTGTTCTGTAATGACTCTAGATACTGACAAGTTGACAATATTAACCATCACACTGAAAGCTTAACTCAAAAATGAGCTAGTAAAGACCATAAAGAACATAGATGCTATGTTGGACAGTTATTGGTATCACTGGCCAAGAATTTCCAGCCCTGTGATCCTTTGTGTTTCCTACCTTTTGTGATGGGGCACTATCATATGATACTGTAACCACTATGTAGGGAGCAGAAGTGACATGTGTGGTAGTTTTCTAACACTATGATAAAATGCTACAGATAATCAAATTAAAAGAAGGAATGATGGTTTTGGGTTATGGTTGCCTTGGGCCTGTGGCTTGCCAGCACATCACCATCGAATGGCATGCCAGAGTGAGCTACTCACTTGAGATGCTTTGAAGGAAGAGAGGAGGAAGAGGAACCACCTGTCACTGTCTTCACAGTGGACATAGCCCCGACAGCCTAACCTCCTGCATTAGGCTGCACCTACCAAGGGCTCCACCATCTCTCAGCAGCATACTGTGTGAAGGACCAAGATTTTAGCACATGGGCCTAAGATAAACACTTCTACAAACCCAGCAAATGTGTAACTTCCTGGCCAGGGCAAGTACTTTAAAGCTTTCTCCATCTGTCCAGACTGCATCAGCCTGAGCCACTGAATCTCTAACACGAGTGGTCTTGCTCCTGACTTGCAATGGAAATATAATGTACATCATAATTGGGGGCCGAGGCTTAGTCTGCTGAGCTCTGTGAGCTCTGTGAGCCGAACCTGACTCACCCAGGAAAGAGTTTAACAAAGTGTGGAAGGTCTTGTAGTTGTTTCTTTTTCATCTGAATATCTTTTACTAGACTGTGGTGAGCTACAGGAAGGCTGATTGGGAAACATTGTTCTTAATGGAAGCATCTATTAGTGTTCTAAAAGCTAAGGTGAATTAAAGGAAATACTTTAAATCTCTGAAGGAGAATTACCAGACTAGGTGACTCAGATTCTGTGCTCAGAACAGGATCAGGAAAATGGAGTTTTGCAACTTGGGTTACAGGAAAATGGTGATAAACATTAAAGGAAAAGACTGCAGATGGTAGCTTTAGAAAAAGGCACTCAAAAATTCACGTTGAAACTGAACAACACTCTTCTCAATGAAACCTTGGTCAAGGAAGGAATAAAGAAAGAAATTAAAGACTTTTTAGAGTTTAATGAAAATGAAGCCACAACATACCCAAACCTATGGGACACAATGAAAGCATTTCTAAGAGGGAAACTCATAGCCCTGAGTGCCTCCAAAAAGAAACTAGAGAGAGCACACACTAGCAGCTTGACAACACATCTAAATGCTCTAAAAAAAGGAAGAAAATTCACCCAAGAGGAGTAGAAGGCAGGAAATAATCAAACTCAGGGGCGAAATAAACCAAGTGGAAACAAGAACTATTCAAAGAATTAACCAAACGAGGAGTTGGTTCTTTGAGAAAATCAACAAGATAGATAAACCCTTAGCTAGACTCACTAGAGGGGACAGAGACAGCATCCTAATTAAAAAAATCAGAAATGAAAAGGGAGACATAACAACAGATCCTGAAGAAATCCAAAACACCATCAGATCCTTCTACAAAAGGCTATACTCAACAAAACTGGAAAACCTTGACGAAATGGACAAATTTCTAGACAGATACCAGGTACCAAAGTTAAATCAGGATCAAGTTAACGATCTAAACAGTCCCATATCCCCTAAAGAAATAGAAGCAGTCATTAATAGTCTTCCAGCCAAAAAAAGCCCAGGACCAGATGGGTTTAGTGCAGAGTTCTATCAGACCTTCAAAGAATATCTAATTCCAGTTCTGCACAAACTATTCCACAAAATAGAAGTAGAAGGTACTCTACCCAACTCATTCTATGAAGCCACAATTACTCTGATACCTAAACCACAGAAAGACTCAAAAAAGATAGAGAACTTCAGACCAATTTCCCTTATGAATATTGATGCAAAAATACTCAATAAAATTCTCGCTAACTGAATCCAAGAACACATTAAAGCAATCATCCATCCTGACCAAGTAGGTTTTATTCCAGGGATGCAGGGATGGTTTAATATATGGAAATCCATCAACATAATCCATTATATAAACAAGCTCAAAGACAAAAACCACATGATCATCTCGTTAGATGCGGAGAAAGCATTTGACAAGATCCAACACCCATTCATGATAAAAGTCTTGGAAAGATCAGGAATTCAAGGCCCATATCTAAACATGATAAAAGCAATCTACAGCAAACCAGTAGCCAACATCAAAGTAAATGGTGAGAAGCTTGAAGCAATCCCACTAAAATCAGGGACTAGACAAGGCTGCTCACTTTTTCCCTACCTCTTCAACATAGTACTTGAAGTCCTAGCCAGAGCAATTCGACAACAAAAGGAGATCAAGGGGGTACGATTTGGAAAAGATGAAGTCAAAATATCACTCTTTGCAGATGATATGATAGTATATATAAGTGACCCTAAAAAGTCCACCAGAGAACTCCTAAACCTGATAAACAGCTTCGGTGTAGTAGCTGGATATAAAATTAACTCAAACAAGTCAATGGCCTTTCTCTACACAAAGAATAAACAGGCTGAGAAAGAAATTAGGGAAACAACACCCTTCTCAATAGTCACAAATAATATAAAATATCTTGGCGTGACTCTAACTAAGGAAGTGAAAGATCAGTATGATAAGAACTTCAAGTCTCTGAAGAAAGAAATTAAAGACAATCTCAGAAGATGGAAAGATCTCCCATG
Organism: Mus musculus; assembly: GCF_000001635.26. Lineage (NCBI taxonomy): Eukaryota > Metazoa > Chordata > Mammalia > Rodentia > Muridae > Mus > Mus musculus. The sequence goes on from NC_000069.6 coordinate 82,922,949, forward strand.
CTCATGGATTGGCAGGATCAATATAGTAAAAATGGCTATCTTGCCAAAAGCAATCTACAGATTCAATGCAATCCCCATCAAACTTCCAACTCAATTCTTCAACGAATTAGAAAGAGCAATCTGCAAATTCATCTGGAATAACAAAAAACCTAGGATTGCAAAAACTCTTCTCAAGGATAAAAGAACCTCTGGTGGAATCACCATGCCTGACCTAAAGCTGTACTACAGAGCCATTGTGATAAAAACTGCATGATACTGGTATAATGACAGACAAGTAGACCAATCCAATAGAACTGAAGACCCAGAAATGAACCCACACACCTATGGTCACTTGATCTTCGACAAGGGAGCTAAAACCATCCAGTGGAAGAAAGACAGCATTTTCAACAAATGGTGCTGGCACAACTGGTGGTTATCATGTAGAAGAATGGGAATTGATCCATTCCTATCTCCTTGTACTAAGGTCAAATCTAAGTGGATCAAGGAACTCCACATAAAACCAGAGACAGTGAAACTTATAGAGGAGAAAGTGGGGAAAAGCCTCGAAGATATGGGCACAGGGGAAAAATGAACAGCAATGGCTTGTGCTGTAAGATCGAGAATTGACAAATGGGACCTCATGAAACTGCAAAGCTTCTGCAACGTAAAAGACACCGTCAATAAGACAAAAAGGCCACCAACAGATTGGGAAAGGAGCTTTACCTATCCTAAATCAAATAGGGGACTAATATCCAATATATATAAAGAACTCAAGAAGGTGGACTCCAGAAAATCAAATAACCCCATTAAAAAATGGGGCTCAGAGCTAAACAAAGAATTCTCACCTGAGAAATACCGAATGGCTGAGAAGCACCTGAAATAATGTTCAACATCCTTAATCATCAGGGAATTGCAAATCAAAACAACCCTGAGATTCCATCTCACACCAGTCAGAATGGCTAAGATCAAAAATTCAGGTGACAGCAGATGCTGGCAAAGATGTGGAGAAAGAGGAACACTCCTTCATTGTTGGTGGGATTGCAAGCTTGTACAACCACTCTGGAAATCAGTCTGGCAGTTCCTCAGAAAATTGGACATAGTACTACCGGAGGATCCTGCAATACCTCTCCTGGGCATATATCCAGAAGATGTCCCAACTGGTAAGAAGAACACATGCTCCACTATGTTCATAGCAGCCTTATTTATAATAGCCAGAAGCTGGAAAGAACCCAGATGTCCCTCAACAGAGGAATGGATACAAAAAAAAAATGTGGTACATTTACACAATGGAGTACTACTCAGCTATTAAAAAGAATGAATTTATGAAATTCCTAGCCAAATGGATGGACCTGGAAGGCATCATCCTGAGTGAGGTAACACAATCACAAAGAACTCAAATGATATGTACTCACTGATAAGTGGATATTAGCCCAGAAACTTAGTATACCTGAGATATAAGGGACAATTTATAAAACACATGAAACTCAAGAAGAATGAAGACCAAAGTGTGGACACTTTGCCCCTTCTTAGAACTGGAAACAACCCCCCTTGGAAGGAGTTACAGAGACAAAGTTTGGAGCTGAGACAAAAGCATGGACCATCTAGAGACTGCCATATCCAGGGATCCATCCCATAATTAGCCTCCAAACGATGACACCATTGCATACATTAGCAAGCGTTTGCTGAAAGGACCCTGATATAGCTGTCTCTTGTGAGACTAGCCCGGGGCCTAGCAAACACATAAGTGGATGCTCACAGTCAGCTATTGGATGGATCACAGGGCCCCCAATGAAGGAGCTAGAGAAATTATCCAAGGAGCTAAAGAGATCTGCAACCCTGTAGGTGCAACAACATTATGAACTAACCAATACCCCGGAGCTCTTGACTCTAGCTGCATATTTATCAAAAGATGGTCTAGTAGGCCATCACTGGAAAGAGAGGCCCATTTGACACACAAACTTTATATGCACTAGTAAAGGGGAATGCCAGGGCCAAAAAGTGGGAATGGGTAGGTAGGGGAGTGGGGGGAGGGTATGGGGGACTTTTGGGATAGCATTGGAAATGTAATTGAGTAAACTACGTAATAAAAAAATATTAAAAATAAATAAATAAATAAAATCATAAAATAAAATAAGAAAAAGTCACTCAAAATAAAACAAAAGGGAGTGGTGGGGAGACACCTTGTTTAAAGCTGGGCATGATGACATATCCTTGCAATCCTAGCACTCAGGAGACTGCAATAGAATAGCTGAGGGTTCAAGGCCAGCCTGGGCGTCAGTGTAAGACACTGTTAAAAAAAAAAAAAAGGAAAGAGGCGTGTTTACCATCTCTAGCTGTTCTAAGCACTGTCTACACAGGTTCTCCAACTTCTTAAAGCTGTGACTCTTTAATAAATCCCTCGCATTGTGATGATCCATGCCTTAAATATATTTTTTGTTGCTACTTCAAAACTATAGTTTTGCTACTGCTATAAATCACAATGTAAATATCTTATATGCAGCCCCCAAAGAGGTGATACCCCATAAATGGTCTAGCATATACTGTGCATACACAAAGGAATTTCAGGTCACTCACACCTGTTCCTTGCACAACTATTTTTTCCAGTGCTGGAAATTGAAGTGGGAGGGTTACTCATGCAAAGTAAGAGTTCTACCATTAAGTTCCAACCCCAACCAACCTCTAGTGAACACCTTCAAAGCACTCTACTAGATGCTGTATACCAATAATAAGGTTAAAGCGGTCTTTGCTCTAATGAGTTCTTAGGCTCGTCATGGAGATAGTCATATATAAAAACAATCATCAAACTATAGCACTATAAAAATATGTCAGGGTTTTGGGTGTGCATGGTGATTGAACACCTATATAGCATGAGGGAAGCCCAGAATCAATCCTCGGGGGAGACAGACAGACAGACAGACAGACAGACAGACGTGGGAGATAAAGGGGAAGAGGAAGAGGAAGAGGGAGAGGGGAGAGAGAAAAAGAAGGAACACAAAATATCTTCGATTGCATTGTGGTCAACTTGGAAGTGGTAGAGGAGGGCCAGTGTCTACTGTCAGTGTATGGAGGAGGTGAGGGAAAGGAACCCAGACATAGAGCAGTCACAATTCTGGACATAAGCAGACCGAAAAGAAATACTAAATTGAGTTTGGAGAAATTTAGTCATTTATTTGATGTGTCTTCTGTGGGAGACCAAGAGATAAACTGAAGCAAGAGTAATCTAAGTGATGTTTTGTGAAGGGCTAATTTGAAGAAAAGTCCAAGGAGCCATAAGAGTGAGTGACAGCCACCCTTACAGGTACAAGCTGGGTTCTGAGGAACTTGGCAGATTATCTATGGTTAGGAAACAGAGCCAGTTGCCACAGGAAGCAGCTATGGATGCCAAGTTCCAAACTAAAGCCAGGCAGAGGCAGACATTCCAGGGGCTACACATTTTACGACTTTTCTCTCATTTTGGAGTACTCAAACCCAGAAGGAGGAAAGGGGCCATTGAAGTCCACAGTGACTTGGCACTACTGCTTCATACCTGTGCTAAGACAGCATGTCACTTCAAAGTTAAGGTCCAGAAAGGTGCTGACCCCATGCCTGCAGAGTTGCACAGGGAAGAAGGAAGCCCCAGTGTCCTATGTCCCTTTCAAGGGCACACCTATGGCCAACTTCCCGAACTTCTCCCCTAGGCTCCAATCCCTACCTGTGTTTCCACAATCTTACAGTAGTGTCAGGGCCTGGCTTCAGCACGAGGTTCCTCAGAGGAAGATCCAGAGAAAGGAGAACGGTGTGAGCAGAGATGAAGAATCATCATGGAAAGAGGGGGAGATTCAAGTCTTTGTCGACTTCTCTGAAGAGTCTGGGGAGACCAGATGGACAAGGAACCATAGCATTAGGTACGCCGGAGGGGAGTCTGAGGAGAAGAGGTGGGCATAGTTATTAGGATTGTACCTGGAAGCCAACAAGAGATCACCACAGTCCTGACAATTCTGGGCCTAGGAATCCTATTGTGTGTATGCGTGTGTGTTTCTGTGAGGTGCACATGCATACATGATGCTCCACTGAAAGGAGGATGTTGGGAATCGTTCTCTGTGTTCTCTGCTTTATGCCCTTGGAAAAGTGTCTCTCACTGAACCTGGATCTGCATGCCTTTCAGCTAGACTGGTTTCTGTCTTCACTGCCTCCCCAGCACTGGGGTACAAGAACGTGAGGCCATGTGTACTTCTCCCATGGATTCTAAGGATCTGGATTAAGTCTGACCTGCTCACACAGTGACTCCGCTGACCGCTGAGCCATCTCCCCATTAGCCAGGGTAATATTATTATTATTATCATTTTCAGGGTTTTGCAGTGCATACTGTGAGAAACTCACATACTGATATTTCCCCCCAGGGATTGTAATAAGTAAAACCACCCAGTCTCATTTCCAAATTCTTGGGTCGAGAATCACTCAGCTGACATTTTATAACCAGACAACACAGGAGAATCAGATTGCTGTAATATCTGACTTCCCCCAGGAACTTTTAGGAACCTTAGATCAGATTTTAGTAATCATAAAAGCTTTGATAAAGATACAGTAGTGGGAATATTCCGCATTACCTCCCTTGGTTGTGAGCATACCGTTCTCAGTCTACCTCTGTAGTTCCAGTCTCAACATGAGCATTGCTAACGTTCATGTAGCATTTTAAATAGTTGTACCAACCTGATGCTGATTCTAAGATCTTTAATAGGCTCTGTTCTACTACACCTCAAGAAAACATCTGGCTTTATAGGCCTGGCTCTTCACCCAAGATGTTGAAGGTGAAGCAGGGCCAGCTAAAGGAGGCCAAAAGGAAATAAGAGCCCCTGGCCTCTTGGCAAGTTCTTCCTGAGGTCTCCAAGAGGACCACCTCCATCTAACAAAAGGAGAAATGGGGTCTGGGAATGTGAACCTACACCTGACTGTAACCTCAGACAAAGCTGTGAGAAGTCCAATGTGCAAACATCACTGTTGATGGATGTGGGAGACTTAAAACTGCCAAATAGAGAAAAGGACCCAGATAAATGTAGCCTCTTATCAAAATAGCCTCTGAGAACTTCTAATGTCTGAGAGCTGGACCCCTGGTCCTACTTATCAGGCTGCTTTATGCATAAAGTGTGCCTCAGTACACCTTGATAACCAATTCGTCTGTTGATTACCTTGCCTTCCTGGGCCCAACCTTGCTGACAAAGCCAATGGACTTCAACCTATCAGTAGCTTTGACCTGTTTTTTACCACAGTGTAGTGAATTACACTTTGTCAATTAATCTTCCATTGTGCAACCTTAGCCCATTTCAGACATTCCTCCCACTTAAACACAGATGGTCATCTGTCTGGTTTGGCTACCTGCTTGTCTTCCTCAAAATCTTGCATAAAGCTACGACACATGGTGTCCTGATCTATCTCTTGTTCATCAATGAGAATTCTCACATCTCAGTTCCAGTAACTATACATAGCACACTTGCAAATATGCAAGGCTGCCAAGGCCTCCTGTAAGATGGAGTGTAGAATGAATATGAAGCCTTTCTTTCCAGATGAAAAACCTCCAGAAATTATGCACAGGTTCATCATTGCTCTTAGTCAAGCAAAAAACACAAATGAATTGTTTTAAATCTTGAGCTGTGTTTAAATAGGTCCTCCTCAAGTCAAAGCCTCCAGGAAGAATTGCTACATAAAAGTGGCGCCTGATAGACTTCATGCAGCCTCTGGTGTTCTAAGTATTGACTGGAAAATATAAACTAATACAACTAATTCTCTTAATCATCTGGTGATACTGTTAAGGTATATGAATTGTGTAAGTCAATTTCCAGAAAATGAAGTTGAATAATAATGAAATAGTGAAATAAAACAAAAATAATGGGTAATTTGCATTTGAAAATAACTGTTTTAAAGAAAATAATGTAATCATGTCAGTTAACATAACTACAACACAGACTTTTAGTATGTATATAGTATCATATACTTTATATTTTTTATAGCTTTAAAAACTTTAATTTTTGGCCGGGCATGGTGGCACACACCTTTAATCCCAGCACTTCGGAGGCAGAGGCAGGTAGATTTCTGAGTTCAAGGCCAGCCTGGTCTACAGAGTGAGTTCCAGGACAGCCAGGGCTATACAGAGAAACCCTGTCTCAAAAAAAAAAAAAACCTTTAATTTTCAGAAAAATTATATATTTTAGTATCTATATGTCACTTTGAGCAGCCAAGAGAGGATTCTAAGTCACTCATAGAATTTCTCTGCTATATGACACAATTATATCAAGGTTTGTGACACAGAGGACATAAATCATTATATGCACCATCTCTTCACTAAGTCTAAAAACCTTCATTCTCCTCTACCTGCATTTTAAAACTCTACTGAGATTTGTATTTTAATAGCATAGGAAGACATGTCTGTTAAGCACTGTTTTTAATCAAGAGTCTTCCTGGCCCATGTGCGGTGGTTTGAATATGCTTGTCCCAGGGAATGGCACTATTAGGAGGTGTGGCCTTGTTGTCGGAAGTGTGTCATCATGGGGATGAGCTTTGAAACCTCCCTCCTAGCTGCCAGAAGCCAGTCTTCTCCTGTTTGCCTTCAGAGCAAGATGTAAAACTCCCAGCTTCTCCATTACATGCCTGCCTGAACGTTGCCATTCTTCCTGGCTTGATGATAATGGACTGAATCTCAGAACCTATAAGCAATTAAATGGCTGTATAAGGGCTGCCTTGGTCGTGGAGTCTCTTCACAGCAATGGAAACCCTAAGACATGTCACTTTACCCATGGCAAATTTCCCATGTCACACAGCTTTCCCAGACTACAGACTAAGTATATAAACGACCCAATTTAGCATGTTTATCATCTTACATATTGACTTATGTGTGCCCCAAATGCTAAGAATGTAACAAGTGTACATAGTGTCTGTTTGGCAGGACCAACTCATTCTGGTTATTTGTTTGTTTGTTTGTTTTTTGTTTTTGTTTTTTTTCAAGACAGGGTTTCTCTGTATAACCCTGGCTGTCCTGGAACTCACTTTGTAGACCAGGCTGGCCTCAAACTCAGAAATCTGCCTGCCTCTGCCTCCCAAGTGCTGGGATTAAAGGCGTGCACCACCACTGCCCAGCAGGACCAACTCATTCTGGAGAATAACAACCGTGTGTTCTGCTTTTTCATGTCTTCTAGGATGTAAACAAGAGGTAAAGCCCTAGAATCCAAATAACTATCCTTTTCCTGTTGTTGTGATAGAATACCTTCATAAGAGCAACCTAAGCAAGGGGTAATGTGGCTCTTTAGTTCCAGAGTACAGTCAACCACGGCAGAGAAGCCACAACTGCAGAAGCTTAAAGCAGCTGCTCATACAGCACACACAGTCACAGGGGCTCTTGTCACTAGATGTTGAAACCTGTGCTTTTTCCTTTTGAGCCATCCTCATTCCTTTAATTTCTGAAAAGGAACAGATACCATTGAAACAGGGCCCCAGACTTTAGTAGGCCCCGACACCCTAGTACAACTGACTTCATGGTGAAACTTCCACTTTGGCTGTAAAATTCAGCATGTAGACACCATCACCTAACAAAAATGAAAAAATGGCCCGATCCATCACAGTCCACAGTTCTGGGAAAGGCTCTTTAAAAAGTTTTGCTTTTGAGGCTTCTAGCTAACTACCTTGGTTAAATGAAGTATGTCAACCCAGGACATGGTTGGGTTTTGCTTTGCTTTGCTTTGCTTTGCTTTGCTTTGCTTTGCTTTGCTTTGCTTTGCTTTGCTTTGCTTTGCTTTGCTTTGCTTTGCTTTGCTTTGCTTTGCTTTGCTTTTTGCTTTGCTTTGCTTTGCTTTGCTTTGCTTTGCTTTGCTTTGCTTTGCTTTGCTTTGCTTTGCTTTGCTTTGCTTTGCTTTGCTTAAAAGCTCATTCTGAGAAAGGCTCACAAGTGTCCTGGGGTCCTGAATACCCAGTATCATCACCAGCAGCTTTTGGCTAAAACCCATATCTGAGCAGCCTTCCCTGAAGAATACCCCACAATACCATGTAGCTATTACATGCAACTACAAGATGCAAAGTAACAGAAAATCAAATGGTGAATCGTGAAACATTACCTTATACACTTGAACTTTCACAAGTCAAACTTGACATAATGCAGCGAACACCAAGGGAAAGAGTGCTAAAAGGATTATTTGGTAAAAGGCCAAGGCAAACTGGTGTTCTAGAGGGAATGGGGGCTAAAGCTGGGCTCTGGGCTTTTGTTTTGTTCAGAGTAAAGAATAGCACAGGCTAACTATCAAAAGGGGGGTTGAGCTGAGTGCTGCAATGTTTGTGCATTACAAAGGAGAAGACCTGTTATACCACCTGTGCCTTAAAGCACAAACCATCAAGCACACTGAAGTAGCTTGGTATTTTCTGGAATGCAAAGCCTTCTTATCTCTTTTTTTTCCTAAAACAATTTTTTATTACATATTTTTTTCATTTACATTTCAAATGCTATCCCGAAAGTCCCCTATACCCTCCCCCCGCCCTGCTCCCCTACCCACCCACTCCCACTTCTTGGCCCTGGCATTCCCCTGTACTGGAGCATATGATCATTGCAAGACCAAGGGCCTCTCTTCCCAATGATGGCCGACTAGGCCATCTTCTGCTACATATGCAGCTAGAGACATGAGCTCTGGGGGTACTGGTTAGTTCATATTGTTGTTCCTCCTATAGGGTTACAGACCGCTTCAGCTTCTGGGTACTTTCTCTAGCTCCTGCATTGGGGGCCCTGTGTTCTGTCCAATAGATGACTGTGAGCATCCACTTCTGTATTTGCCAGGCACTGGCATAGCCTCACAAGAGACAGCTATATCAGGGTCCTGTCATCAAAATCTTTCTGGCATATGCAATAGTGTCTGGGTTTGGTGATTGTTTGTGGGATGGATCCCCAGGTGGGGCAATCTCTGGATGGTCCTTCCTTCCATCTCAGCTCTCTGTAACTTCTTTCATGGGTATTTTGTTCCCCATTCTAGGGAGGAAAGAAGTATCCACACTTTGATCTTCCTTCATCTTGAGTTTCATGTGTTTTGCACATTTTATCTTGGGTATTCTTTTTTTTGGGGGGGGGGGTTCAAGACAGGGTTTCTCTGTATAGCCCTGGCTGTCCTGGAACTAACTTTGTAGACCAGGCTGGCCTTGAACCCAGAAATCCACCTGCCTCTGCTTCCCGAGTGCTGGGATTAAAGGCATGTACCACCACGGCCGGCTTATCTTGGGTATTCTAAGTTTCTGTGCTAATATCTGATTATCAGTGAGTGCATATCATGTGTGTCCTTTTGTGATTGGGTTACCCCACTCAGGATGATGCCCTCCAGGTCCATCCATTTGTCTAAGAATTTCATAAATTCATTGTTTTTAATAGCTGAGTACTACTCCATTGTTTAAATGCACCACATTTTCTGTATTCATTCCTCAGTTGAGGGGCATCTGGGTTCTTTCCAGCTTCTGGCTATAATAAATAAGGCTGCTATGAACATCGTGGAACATGTGTCCTTATTACCAGTTGGAACATTTTCTGGATATATGCCCAGGAGAGGTATTGCTGGATCTTCCAGTAGTACTATGTTCAATTTTCTGAGGAACCGCCAGACTGATTTCCTTGCTGCTTGCAACCCCACCAACAAGGGAGAAGTGTTCCTCTTTCTCCACATCTTTGCCAGCATCTGCTGTCACCTGAATTTTTGATCTTAGCCATTCTGACTGGTGTGAGGTGGAATCTCAGGGTTGTTTTGATTTGCATTTCCCTAATGACTAAGGATGTTGGACATTTGCAGATGATGCGATAGTATATATAAGTGACCACAAAAATTCCACTAGAGAACTCCTGCTTCAGTGCAGTAGCTGGATATAAAATTAACTCAAACAAATCAGTGGCCTTTCTCTACACAAAGGATAAACAGGCTGAGAAAGAAATTAGGGAAACAACATCCTTCACAAATAATATAAAATAATATAATATAAAATAATAATATAAATATTATAACATTTCACAAATAATATAATATACCACAAGTAATATAAAATACCTTGGCGTGACTCTAAGGAAGTGAAAGATCTGTGTGATAAATTCAATTCTCTGAAGAAAGAAATTGAAGAAGATCTCAGAAGATGGAAAGATCTCCCATGCGCATGGATTGGCAGGATTAATAGGGTCAAAATGGCTATCTTGTCGAAAGCAATCTACAGATTCAATGCAATCCCCATCAAAATTCCAACTCAATTCTTCACAGAGTTAGGAAGGGTAATTTGCAAATTCATCTGGAATATCAAAAATACCTAGGATAGCAAAAACTATACTCAACAATAAAAGAATCAGCATGCCTGATCTCAAGTTGTACTATAGAGCAATTGTGATTTAAAAAAAAGTAAAAAAAAAAAAAAAAGACCTGCATGGTACTGCATGGTACATCGACAGACAGGTAGGTCAATGGAATAGAATTGAAGACCCAGAAATGTACCCACACACCTATGGTCACTTGATCTTTGACAAGGGAGCGAAAACCATCCAGTGGGAAAAAAAAAGACAGCATTTTCAACAAATGGTGCTGGCTCAACTGGCAGTTATCATGTAGAAGAATGTGAATTGATCATTCTTATCTCCTGTACAAAGCTCAAGTCTAAGTGGATCAAGGAACTCCACATAAAACCAGAGACATTAAAACTTATAGAGGAGAAAGTGGGGAAAAGCCTCGAAGATATGGGCATATCTTCCTGAACAGAATAACAATGGTTTGTGCTGTAAGATCTAGAAACAACAATTGGGACCTCATAAAATTACAAAGCTTCTTTAAGGCAAAAGACACTGTCAATAAGACAAAAAGGCCACCAACAGATTGGGAAAGGATCTTTACCAATCCTAAATCTGATAGGGGACTAATATCCAATATATACAAAGAACTCAAGAAGCTGGACTCCAGAAAATCAAATAACCCCATTAAAAATGGGGTACAGAGCTAAACAAAGAATTCTCAACTGAGGAATATAGAATGTCTGAGAAGTACCTGAAAAAATGTTCAACAGTCTTCTTATCTCTTATCAGTAGTGAAGGGCTGACCTCGGGTAACAGAATCCAGCAGCTGCTGCTTCACTGCCTGAAGCCAGAATGGGAAGGCTTGCAAGGAAGGGATGAAGTGGAGACTTGTTTATAACAATTCAGATACCGGCACTGTGTTTCATTCCAGTGCATAGGCTCAGTAGACACTGGTACCAGGACTGCTCCTGTTTTTATTACTATTACTAAAGCACAGCGGTCTACTTAGCAGCACTGATTAAAGGGGAAGAATCTGGTGAGAGACAGGAGAGACTTTTCAAAGCCCAAGAGGTTCTCTTTACAGGACAAAGCAGGTGCATTGTAGGGCTAAGAAACAAGAGTTCTGTGATAACAAAGAAAGCCTGCACCATGTAGCAAACCCAAGGGAAGGAGAGCATTGTCAAGGGGCCAGTGCAGAGAGTAAGTGAGATATAGATAGACCTTCTGACCCAAGGATGTTTAGAACTGGCTTTGTTCCCCCAAGGGTTCATATTACAGCATATGAATTTGCCAGGCTTTGGATACATCCCACATTGGCCTACATGTTAAAGGCTTAGTTGCCAGTCTTCGGTGTTCACAAGTGTGGTGGCACTAAGGAAGGAAGGTACATCACCAGGAACACACTATAAAAGGGCATTTGGAGTCCATGTCCCCTTTGTAACTCTTCTTTGTATTGATCTAACACATACTCCTTTCCACCGTGGTGTGCTGCCTTGCCACACATCAGAAGCTGTGCAGCTCAGCAACCATGGGCTAAAACCTCCAGTGCTGTGAGCCAAAATCCTTCAGATGTCAGAAATGAACAGAAATTCAAACAACCCTGAATTATCCCCATATGCACATGCAAACCAAACAAGACCAAAACACATGGGCACTTGTCCCTAAACCTAATGACTTGGAGCCTAGCAATAGAATCACATGATTATATGCAGTGTGACCAACTGCTTCAAGCTCCTGTGTCTTGCATACACAGGCAGTCTTCCCTCCCACAGATGAAAATAGCATGAATTTAGTTAGTGCAATCATTTGAGTCTTCCAGGAACAAAATTCCAGTTCTAGTTCACCATGACATATTAACTGAGTGCAACTTCATAATTAATGTTCACTACACACACAGTCATGTATACACACAAAGAGAGAACTGTGTTGCCTGACTCCCAATGATAAACTGATGTGATATTGTACAGAAATAAGTTATTGACAGATACAGCGATGCAATAAAGAGGAGACTGCGGCAGCAAGTGGACAATAAGTCCATTCAAATCAGTCACAAGTGAAGCTAAAGAAGGGAAAAGAGTGGGAGCACTGGCACTGTGAATGTTTAAGAGATCATAGCAAAGACCAAGTTCTCACACTAAGGTGAGTGACTGTAATTAAGGAAAGGAAGGATCCCACAGGAAATGGTGCTTCTCCCAAGTAAGCAATAACAGCAGACATCCACCACAGCAAAGGAATTCTCAGCAACATCCACATGGTGGAAATTAGAGAAGCGAAAGTGTCAGAAGCCGAGCTGATCACAGAAGACCATGACAGATCAGAGTTGGCTGAAGCCGGCTCTGAACACTGACAGACTTCCAAAGCCCTTCTTTCTTTCTCATGAAAACACCCCGTGTGACTATTTCCCATAGTAATTTCCTTTTGTATGCCCTTCTGCTCCTCATGGGAAGGTGAGGGCTCCCCAGATTGGATAAGATCACTCCTGTTAATTCGTGCTAAACCCTTAGAATTCCATGATGCTAAGCCTATCCTTAGCATATCCTTTGTGCAGTAATAATCTCTTTATTTGCCTTGGCCAAGCAGAACTCGAGGCTCATCAGTTTTTTCTCCATGAGCATCAGTTTAGTCACTGAGTAATATACTTAACTGCAGCTAACTCACATGAGCCACACCCAGGCTTTAACATACCCAATCCCCACATCAGTTCTTCCTGCAAAGTAGTGTGCACATTTCCCGCTCGCTTTTTATACCTTGGAGGGAGAATGAGTAAACTGCTTTTATAGAGAACACAAGTCATCAAAGTGAACATAAGGATTGCATGCATCGTGGTAAACATGGTGTGTCCCATGTCACCAGGATAAAGGTGGTACCTTTGGGTTTTGTTTTGTTTTGTTTGTTTTCAAAGACACGGAGGCTGGAGAGATGGCTCACACGTGAAAAGCTCTTCGTGCTCCAGCAGAGAACTCAGGTTAGGTTCCCATCACTCTCCTGGCACCTTGTAATCCATCAGATCACCAGTTCCGGGGAGGGGTCTAGGGCCCTCCTCTGGCCTCTGCGTGACTTGCATGCATGCAGGCAAAACATTTACACACACAACATAAAAATAAATACATCCAATTTTTACAAAGAGATGCAACATGTTTCCCATTATGTGGATGTTAATCAAAGAAATGTTATTTTGTTTTGTTTTCATCTGGGATATAGAAACAAGATATTTCATAAGTAAGTCTGAACTTATAATTCCAACACTAATTGATATATTCTACACACCCAACTTAGAAGTTCTGTCTTTGAAGCTTTCTGGGTCTTCGTGAATACTGCTTTGTGTGTTGTAAGATAGCTCACTCTGTAAATCACGTATTTTGCAAGCATCAAGGGCCTGAGTTCTATCCTCAGGACTAACTTTTCTTTTAAAGCTTGACTTAGTGGTATATGCTGGCAATAGCAGCCCTGCATGATGGATGGGGACAGACAGATTCCTAGGGCAAGCTGGTTAGGCTGCCTAGCCTATTCAGTGAGCTCCTAGCTATGGTGAGGCACCCTGTCCCGAAAATACTCAGCATTGATAATGTCTGAGGAAGGGCACTCAAGACTGACTTCTGGCTCTCATATATCTACGCCCACACATGTGTGCACCCATAGACACGCAGCAACAGGGTGGGGAGAAGAATGGCTTTGTCATCCCACTTAGTGTGCAAAAAGCCTAACCTGTTCCCACTGCTGTACTGCTTCTGGGCAAGCCCTCTCAGGAGGTCCTGTCTCTGCTTGCTGATGGTAGGGTGGAAGTCAGGTACCTGGCAGTCACAGCAAATGAACCTAGTAGTCAGGGGCAAACAAGGTGGAAGAACTAACAAATATATATATATATAACAAATATATATATATATATCCCCCCAGGGATGACCTGGAATCAAAGGCTCTTTGTGTCTTGAGAATCAATGACTGATGGCTGCTTCATCTGTCATCTCCCTAGAAAAGCACTTCCAACTTGCTCTCCCAGTCCTCCAAGAATTCAGTCAGGTCTGAGAAACATGTATTCTCCAAGGCCAGGTCCACACAATAGAGCTGTCTGTGCAAGGAGCATTGTCATCTGTATGTTTATCAGGGTGTGGTGAGTCTGGCTCCTGCACCCATGGACAGTCAAATCACACAGTAGCAGGCAGCCTGCAACAACATGCCTTTTAGGGTGATTTGTACAACTGAGTTGTTTATGTGGTTATTGGAGGGTAAGACCCCGACTTTTCCTTCTCTGTGTTATAAAATCTACTACAGTCAGTGCATGCAACATTTGCCCTCTCAGTAAATGAGCAGATTAAATGAGCCTCTGATTTGATTCATGCCTAGTTCAAACTAGGAGCATGTGGAATAGATAAGCCATAAATGCTGGCTGGGTAAACACATCTTTAAACTGACCCACCTCTATAAATGGTGGCCTTATGCTTTTCCCATTCTGTCTAGCCTGATCCAAACGATGGCCTTTTCTTGCTTATGGATAGCAAGACAAAAGTAGTGGTTTAAACTGTGCCAATGGTGCTCCCTTCTTTTTCACACTGCTAGAAATGGGGCCTAGGGCTTCTTCACCCATGCTACACAAGTGCTTTACCACTGAGCTACGTTTCCAGCCCTAAACTATGCACCATTACTTTAATATACAGGGGACTTCTGGGTTAACTGTTCTTCTTGCTATTGTCGATGTTGGAGGCAGGCCCTTAGTCACCAGGCCTTGCTTAGGGATTGCGCTTTCCAGATGTTAAGAAATACAGGGAAGTAGAGGCCTCTGCGTGTTTGATAGGAGACTATCTCTCAACACAATCCAGACACAAGCAGGAGCAGCTACAAACAAACTTATCATTCAAGTTATTCCTGGTTTCCCTGAGGCCTATGAGAGACACATTCAAGTTCTTCATCTTAGTATGTAAGAGAAGCCCTTTAAACTACTGACAGTTCATGGCTTCTGGGAGAGGGAGAGTCAGTTTGGGTGGGACCTCCCCTGATAGGCTGCCCACACTCCAGTTTTCCCTTCTGTGCTAACATGTCTTTTGGTTTTGTACTTCTTCAAGCCACGTTTAGGCAGCCACACCGTTGAGGTATCACAGGTGTATCAATGACAAAAATCATCTCTGTCATTTCTAGGAGACGCATTCTCACAGCAGATTCCCTGACCCTCTGACTCACTCTTATAATCGTTGTTGCCCCTCTTCTGCTATGTTTCCCGAGTCTGAAGTGCAGAGGTTGTGTTATAGATGTACCAACTGGGACTGGGTACTTTATGGTCAGCTGTTCAATGCGTTGTGAGCAGTTGTGGAGTTTGGTAATGGTCTGTGTCTGTTGCAAAGAGAAATGTCTTTGATGAAGATACAATTCTCTGTAAGCCCAAGTATTTAGAATGCAGTTAGGGACTATGCTGGTTTAGTAAAGTGGCAGTAACGGGTTCTTCTCTAAGATCTATGATCTTGCCAGCCAAAGGCTGGGTTTACAGTGCCAAGCCTGGTTTCCATCTTGTCGAGCATCCCTTAAGTCCAGCTGGAGACTACTGGTTACTGCCATGACGTAAGTGCCACTACTGCATGCCAGGCTCTCCGTCTTGTGGTTCATAGGCATCACCGCTGGCTAGGACTGTTGGTTCTTCCCCTCCCTTGGAAGCTCACACAACACCCTTGGGTACTATGAAAGCTAGTGCTAACGGTGGATCCAGATCATGTCCTCTGGATTTTGTGTCCAAAATAAATGAAGTCTTCACCAAGCAATACAGACTTGTGTTCAACCTCTGAGAAACAACCAAGGGCAACAGCACTAGCCTATATTGCCTGCATGCGCTCTACACAGAGGTGTTCCTGGTATTAGTAGTAGGGTTTTCAATACAGTCTAATGGCTCTTGTGGGGAGTATTGTCAGTCCAAGTGGACTAACTTCACTTAAACTTTGTGAATGCATGTGGGGTATGTGTGTGTGTGGACATGTATGTGTTGTGTGTAATTTTATGTAACTAAAATTAGTGTGATTCCTTCTGTATTTATCCTTACTGTTACTTTGCCATCTTTCCCTTCCTTTTGCTCTGTACTGACCTTCCTCTTTCCCCACTATATAGTAGTGTATGTATATCAACCACCTACACTGAGAATTTGCTTTCATTAATTATTAGGTCAGAGAAATATGTGTCGATTCCATCAGATTTCTCACATAGACAATTATGTCGCTTGTTTTACTTGTTACAGTTTTATTTGCCTACATTTTTAAATTTTGAGCATATATTTTTTTCTAAAATTTTCACTTTCCCTTCCTGTCATATTATATTGTCTAGAATTTTTGGTGTGTAATAGAGAATGAAGAGTGACAAGGTGACCCCCTTGCCTTGTTCCTGACCTCAGCAGAAAAGCTCTCAAGTTTCTTAAAATCACACATTTAAAAAAATAAAATTTAGATTGCTAACACTCACCTACACCAAAGAATTCACTAATGAAGGCTTTATTTATTTTTCTAAAATGAAAGGATTATTTTTCTTTGGTTTCTGCTTCTTGTTTTATTTAGCCTAATTTCCTTACTAAAATTGGTAATGGGAGCTGCAAGAGTCTAGGTATTATTGACTGCTTGTTAGCTCTTTAAATACAAAATGTACAATGTTTTATGGAAGTATATTTTATATATAGTAGAATTCATAATACAACGTATGTAGTTTAATAGCTATAGAAACACAGATTAATACATTGATACTACAGATAGATTAATACTGGGAAAATGTACTTAATCATAAAACATTAACAGATTTTGTTGTGCTGAACTCACCTTGAGACCTAAATTAAGGGAAAATAATAGGTCACTCTTGCCTTATGAATATATGCTTTAAAATCATAAATTAAATTTCCCAATGTGCATAGTGTTCAACTTGAATTTACTTAAGAATGCAGTTGGGCTGAAGAGAAGACTCAACAGGTTAAAGTACATGCCACTAAGCCTAATGACCTTAGTTCAGTCCCCAGAACCCTGATGGAGGAAGGAGAGAACCAAGTCTCACAAGCTGTCCTTAACATTTCCACATGTGTACCATGGCATATGAACACGTGCCACACACATACATGCATATAAAGACATGTACTGCCCAATGATTTGTCAGAAAACAACAGCCACAAGCCTCCCACAACACTGAGAGAGAGAGACAGACAGACAGACAGACAGAGACAGAGACAGAGACAGAGACTGGTGCCTGGTCCTCAAAAGCAGCTCTGTTATCTTTCCTAAGAGCCACCCAGGGTCCTGATTTTAAGTTTTTACTTATTGTTTTGCCACACATTAACTTTCCTCTGCCTGCTTTTTGAACTTTACATTAAGGGAATTGTAGTACCTGTTGTTTTGTGCCTGACTTCTCGCAGTCTACTGAATGGTTGTAGATGCATGCATACTCCTAAGGGAAGGTTGATGAAATTTGTTAGTTTTTATTACTGTGTACTGTTCTAGTGAAATAACAGGCAACTGCTAATATATTCATCCTAATCTTAGATTTCAACAAGCCACAACATCTAATTGCTTTTTTTTTTTTTTTGCCTATACAGCCTCCTTCCAATGAATATTTGGAATGATGTTTTCATTTATTAGGTTGAAGCAGTTGGTGTGCTTTAGAAAATGATTATAGAGCATTGGGTCTGGCAGCTCTGTAGAAAAACATGGAAGCAGCTGAAAGTGTTCCTCCCTCTGCTTGTATGCTTCTGGAAGCCATCAGAGGCCATCCGTCAAACCAACCTGGCCTGTCTTCTGTGCTGTCACACAGGGCTGGAGCATGTGGGCAGAATTAATGTGCCAGGTGAGAGGAAAATAAGTACTGGTATACAAAGACAAAAGGACTTCCATCCTGTTTATTCCATTAAGTCTTGACATTTATTTTTTTAGACATATACCATGTTTAGGTTATAGAAAATAAAATAAAATGTTCCTTGAAGCCCCGGTCCCAGCAGAGGCTGGGCAGACCTATTGCCGTTTCACCTCCTGCTAGCCCTTGAAGTGGAAGATGCAATCTTGGGTTTGAGCTGAGCTGCCTGACACGTGTCAACCTCTAGAAAATTCGCAGGTGTATCACACAGCAGCTTTCAACATGCCGTGAAAAGAAGTCTCCGGCATGTTCCAAGTCTGCCTGGAAATCAAATCCCTCTTTGTCCCCCCCCCCCTCCATCTTAGACTGAAAGGTATGGAGCCCTCTAGGCATGCCCAGCAGCTCACAACGTTGACCAGAGCTGCCCAACCCTAGACAACCAGGACTGTGATAAGTCGGCCTATTACTGTGAACCACTGACTGGTCGAGAGTTTTGTCATTGTGACCACCAGAATTCTTTTGTAGTTATGATCCATTAGTGTACAGATTGTTCCACTGGCACTCCTGTCACTAGGAATGGACTTGGCTCCACCGACCTCACTCTCCATTTGTCCTAGAAAATCAGACCCATATTTCATGACATTTTAGTTGCCAGTTCTGAATACCTGGGAGGCACTTTTCAGATATACATGGGATTTAAGGAGGCCCATGAGGAAACGAAGATACACATCCTTAGTGTGAGGAGAAGGAACTAGGATCATTTAGGTTCACCTTAAGAAAATGGCAGGCATACACCTGCACCCAGGTCACCTGGGTCATTCAGGCTAGCAGGCATGCCCATCTGGGTTTACGCAGAGAAATAGGGACACTGTACCTTTCAGAATGGTGACACACAGAATTGGGACATAAGTAAGTCATGGTTTGTAACAACCAGCTATGAGGATTAACAACAGTAACCAAGGCTAGCAAAGTTTTAACCTAGGATAAATGTACCTGTAGCTATAAAAACAGATGCACCTGGAGATGTTGTCCGTCTTCCACTGCCAGTGGGAGTGTAAATTGATTTGGACCCTTAGAAACCTTGGAAGTCAGTGGAAGTTACTTTGTAGAGCAAAAACCCTCATCAGTAATGTGCACAGGCTCACATCAGAAGAGCTGATGGCCTGCTGCTGGGTATGTTCAACATACCAAAAGTCTTAGCACGACCAGTGCCACGCCTGTGAGGAGCAGGCTACGTTTAGAAAGATCAGCTATACTATATGTCCTGAAATTGAATGGCAGTCTCATCCAAAAAGGAATTTCTCTATACCTTCCTTGACTTTAAAAGGTCAAGCAGGGGCTGGAGAGCTCGAAGGGCTGCTGGTTGAGATGTAAGAACACAGGGTGTTCTTGTAGAGGAGCCAGGTTCAGTTCCCAACACCCACATGTTGGCTCAAACCCAACCATAACACCAGTTCCAGGAATCTGATGCCCTCTTTTGACCTCTGCAGTCAACAAGCACACACATGTTGAGCAGACATACATGCAGGCAAGACATCCATACACATAAATAAAATAAAAATTAAACAGGTAGCAGAGCATTAACTAGTTGACAGTCCTATCTGTAGTCACCTAAGAGTACAGCATAGCTGTGGTTGACATAGATACTAAGTATTTTTGCTAGCTCATCTCAGATGCAATATCTTTTCAGAGATTCAGCTACTGGAAAAGAGAAGATTAGACTTGTTTTCTGAGAACTTTGTTGAGAATCTCCCTGGGATTGGAGAGATGGCTCAGCAGTTCAAAGCATTGACTGCTCTTCCAGAGGATGTGAGTTCAATCCCTAGCACCCACATGAGATTCACAACTGTCTGTGACTCTAGTTCCAAGGGTTTCTATGCCCTCATCATCCTCCAGGCATTCACATGGTACATAAACATACATGAAGGAAAACCACCCATACACATAAATAATAAAAGTGTTCACCTGTCCTCATCACAAACGGCACACCCTGACAGGTTCTGACTTACCCATATCACACATGTCTACCAGCCTGCATTCACAAGCAAGTTCCTTCTGTTTTTTAAGTGACACATTTGTGGTCACTGACACCATGAAATAACTACTAAAATGAGATTTCTTATACTCCTATCTCACATCACAGTAAGGACAGCACAGTAATGTCTTAAATGTATACAAAAGTAATTATTGATGAATTCAAGATAATAAATGATGTGACATGATATGATTGTTATGAGGATGAAATAGAATAAGACAGAAAAGGCCAATTATTAGATACTGAGCTATCGATGTATTCAATGATGTACTTAAAGCACTGTTGGCGCGGCCTGTCTGCCAAGCATGACTTCACTGCTACCTGGAACACAATGACCTGGAGAAATAGCTGAGACAATGAGCTGTTCCCTTAACAACCTGCTGACTGACATCTGTGCTCTGTAAAATCTTGCCTGCTTGCCTGCCCCACCTTGTGGTTTTAGAATAAGAAATGAGAGTGCAAAATGGACCCAACATTGATGCCTTTCACGAACTGTCCTGGCTTTGGTCCACTGGTGGCATCTCCTCTCTTCCACTCTCGTTGTGGGAGTACTTATTCCAGAAAGATTCCCTCAAAAATATAGCAGCTGACAGTACTCCCAAGATAAAATCCAAAGACAGCTCTGTACTTTTCCATTCATTGATCATATTACTATATCAATTAAGAGTAGATAAATTATACTTTCAAGCCTTTAGTCTCCTAGGTCCACCTCAAGTTCTCAGTAGCTACATCTGTCTGTCTAATGGATATGGTCCTACTGAAATACAGATAGAGTCATATACACTTTTCCAGAAAATTCTGTTGAACAGTCTTGTCAAATCAAGGAGAACTGGAAACTACTAACAATGGAATGAACAAGTGAGTGGCTTGCTATACAGCAATGAATAGAAACTGTTAGATATATATCTGAACACAGATAATGTGTGTGAAGCAAGCAAAAGAATCTTCATTCTGGTATCATTTAAATACCCAAAATCCTATTGTGTTTTAGGAATCCATTTTTAGAAAAATCATCGTAGAAGTAGTAAACACCAAACTTAGGCTAGCAATTACCTCTGGCAGTGAGAGACAGGGTGCAACTGAGGAAAGAAAAGTGGGGTAAGTGTGAGCCATACTGCTTCTTTCTCTCAGGCCTAAGGGGGCAGAGAAGAATCTCTTACTTGGCTGGCATAGTAGCACACACCATTAACAGTAGCACTTGAGGGGCAGAGGTAGGCAGGTAACTGAGTTGGAGCCAATCCTGGTATACATAGCCAACTCTAGCCTAGCCAGGATATAAAGAGGTGAGAAGAGGTGAGGAAGGGAGGGAGGGGAAAGAGCAATCATTCCTTTTGTGAAATTAGTATTAGTATTTATATGTTAATACAAATTATTTTAATTTATCTTTCATATATATATATATATATATATATATATATATATATATATAATAAAAATTTTAGGGGAGGTGGGGTTGAGCTTCTGATCACAGAAGCATCTTTTGTTCCTTCTCCCATCTTTAGTTCCAAGCCACTCAGTTAGTGTTTGCTGACTGGTCAGCCTACATATCAGATCCTGGAATGTTGCAGTTTCAGCTCTCAGCAGATACAGTATGGACACACAGACCTCGCCTCCCCCCCCCCCCACCCCCTGCCGGGTTCCAAGAAACACTAGAGTTTCAAATTATGCATTTACCTTAGAAACACCTGTACAGGCCCTTCATCATCAATGGGACAGCAACAAGCAGTAAGAGGGTTTCCTGCCCTTGGGCTTGTCTCTGTGAGTGGGACTCTGTATGGGGAGGCAGGCTTAAATAAGATAGAATGTAAGTACAAGATCAAGTAGGTCAGGTGAGCTGGAAGGGAGACCTGAGGTCCTAGAAGGCTTTAGACACTATGAAGTAGGCCCTTTGGTGACTTCAAGAGGGCACCGACACCAGGTGTGTCAAAGGAAAAGAGAAGGTCCTGTGACAGCAGCATCCAGGAAGGAAGGCCATTGAGTGCTGCAGAAGACCAGAATAGCAGCCCTAACTTGGCCAAAACAGAGCCTGCCTGGTCACTTGAAGGGCTTTGGCTTTTGCTGTAGGTGAAGGGCTTTGGAGAAGGGAATAGCATCTGCTGCTTACACACTTAAAGAGTCACTCATCTAAGAATAGAGCATAGTAGGGGAGTTGAAACAAGGCCAAAGACCATTGAAGCAATTCCAGCCACAGGTAATGGCAGCTAAAACAAGAGAAATAGTAGTGTCATTTGTATGTGTGTAGTCACCAGGGCAATCTCACTGCTGACTGTCAGTGTGTGTGTGTGTGTGTGTGTGTGTGTGTGTGTGTGTAGTTAAACATACATACATACTCCTGGAAGGGATGTAGTTACTAGAATGGCTTATGACTAATAGGGTCAGGGTAATCCAACCATGGCCTGTGCCCTGGGAGAGGCTGAGGGCTCCACAGCTGCTCAGTACACAAGGCTACATGTCTCAGCAATTCCAAACTGCTGCTAAAAGCCTGGAAGATTCCTAGAGGTGTGCTGGTCTTCAGCCTATGTTAGCCTGAGTTGAAGCCTAATGATACTGAAGATGCAACAGCACACAGCAACCAGAGCAGCAGGGTTGATAGGTCACCACAAGCAGCAGAAGTGGGCAAGCATCTCTCTCTTTTCCTTGGGCCTCCTTAGATTTTACATGTTGTTGTGAGATACAGCCCACCCTAGGGAAGGGTCTTCTCCATCACTAAATACTTCCTGGGCATGCCCTCACAGACCCACTGCAGAAGCATGCCCTTTAGTTGGTCCCAGATCTCACCAAGTTGACAGTAAGGATTAAACATCACACACTGACAGAACATGGCCAGACATAGTTTGAAGATAGCAGCACAGCTATCCTAGATGGACTGCACGCAGGCCAAAACAAAACAAAAACTAAGAAAAGGCTTAGGGGTGCCTTGGAGGCTTTCAGTTCTGAGCTGTCACTACTGAAAAGAGTGGGGCCCAGATGAATGGGGTGGAGGTAGGGTCAGTTGGTGTCAGGTTAGGTTTGAGATGTCTGCCGAACAACCTTGTGAAGGAGAGAGCAGGTATATGAGTGTGGGGTCCAAGATAGACACAGGAGCTGGGGAAAGAAATTTTGCATAGTAGTGGTATTTAAAGTCAAGGACAAGAAGAGTCGATAGAGGGAGGAAGTGTAGGAAGAAAAGAAGGGGCCATGACCCGTGTCTGCCGGTGACAACTAATGAAGTCAGGAAGAGACAGGGAGAGCCATCTGAAGAGGCAGGGGTACCAGACATCAGGGAAACAACCACACAGAAGCCAAATGGAGAAAGTAAGAGGTGATTACAAATGCCAAGTGGTCAGAGGAAGACAGTAGTGGGCTACTGCCTTGAGGACAATGCAGACCACAGGAGACCCTGCCAAGGGCAGACTTGGGAAGGGAGTGGGTGGGAAACCCTTGTTCAGGGCCTGGGAGGTGAAAGAATAAACAGAAGACTTTCGAGGCCTCTTCTTCCTTATCTGCCTTGGAAAGAAAGAGGATTCCATGAACTACTGACACCAGTACATACTGGAACTCAGAAATCCAAACATAGCATAGCTTATCTCATCTCAACAGACTAGAACACGAAGCAGCTAGGTTCCACTAAATTATAAGAAGCCTGTTCACTCTCTGTGTGCAGAAAGACTTGCCCAGTGGCAATGTACTATGAAGGAAGATGCCCAGGGCAGAGACAAGTTTCCTCTAATTTTATGTGCCATTAAATAAGTATCCATGTCAATGAATCAAAATCTCCCTGTCCAGAAGTGGTGGCTGCAGAAATTGATTAGCTAAGTGCTGTTATGGGACTTGCTAGGAAAGTCTCTTATCTCCCGGGACTTTACCCTCAGTTCACCTGCCTCGTTCACCATGGATAAGCCCCTGATAGCTTTCAGTTCAAAGTTACTGCTTAAAATACACAGCAAAGTCACATCTAGGATGCAGGGGAGCTAATGGACAAGGCAGAGCAGGAGGCTGGACTGCTGGTCGATACAGTTGTCTTGCCCCCTGCTTCTAGAACCTGCAGTAAACCTGGGGTGGGAGGAGTTAGTACACAAAAGCCTCACTGTGAGAGAACTACCGTTGGATACCCTCCAACTGCTGCCACGGAAATCCAAACACAGAAAATCACTTCCTTCTTATGAGATTGGAAATTTCTTATAAAGCTCCAGGATGATCAAAAATAATGGGAGGAATTAATTTTCTTATAGGGCCACTCTTAGCTCTTCAGAAAACATATTTAAAATTCAGAGTCCCTGCTTAATAAGCAGTAGTGAGTAAAGAAACAAATAATTTAGCAATGAAGAATTCTTTTAGAATACGGGCAAATTATTACTACAACTCAGACAGCTAAGACCTGAGAAGACAAATAATTTTCACCACGTTTACTAAATTCAGTTAGTTTAATTTGATTTGGTCTCCTTAAAATACTGGGTTTTTTGTTTGTTTGTTTGTTTTTTTGTTTTGTTTTTCGAGACAGGGTTTCTCTGTGTAGCCCTGGCTCTCCTGGAACTCACTCTGTAGACCAGGCTGGCCTTGAACTCAGAAATCCACCTGCCTCTGCCTCCCGAGTGCTGGGATTAAAGGCATTCCTGGCTTTTTTTTTTAACTCTATCTCAAAAAAACAAATATGAATATATCTAATTTATGGAATCAGCTGTTTAAGACCCACTGAAGACCTTTCTCTGTGTTACAGAAAGGCTTTTTTCTTTTTTGGGGGGAGTACTTGCTTTGGGGGTGCTCTTCTTGAAGAGAACTTTGTTTCAGTTTGCAGGCTGAATCAGAAAATCTTAGTTTTCTCTTAAAATATAACCCTCACACAAGTTATAAAATAGAAAAAAATGACTAAATGTGTCTACTCCTATATACCCTTTAGCACATTTATAATTTTAAAAACCAAGCATATAAAAAACTTTTATTAACTGAAGAGTCAAACTACAGACTCCGGATAAAAGACAACTGCACATCAAACCTAATGGCAAACAGGCTACAGGTGTGGCCCAGTGCTGGCCTAGCCAAGGACACACAAGGCCCTCAGGTCAATCCCTAGCGCGTGCATCACAAGAAACCTATTGGGATGAGCATGCTTGAATGTGGTATACAGAATGTGTGTATACAGAAGCCACAGTCACTGGAGTGGATCAGAACTGGTCTCTGTAATCTCAATAGACATGCTTCTTCTGTTATTGCTGACTGACAAGCAATGGTAACGGGAGACACTAGTCAAAATGCAGATAAACAAGTAGCATTTGTCCTTCTGTGAAAACAACCAATCAGAGATCCTAAGCTGGACTCCGTGGAAGCTGCTGGTGGGGAGGAAGAAAATAAACAAAGGTCTGGGTATCATCTCAGTGCAAGGTGAAAGAGGCGACATAGGCATCCCCAGCAGGGCTGGAATGTGGACCGGAGCAGATCTGAAGAGACAGAACCTTGTCCAAGCAGAGCATAGAAACCAGGACCTGGCTTTAACCTAGATACAAAGAAATTCTCAGAACGCTTCCAAGCAAAGGACCCTGTGACTGTATTCTAAACCTCTGATATGTTTTGAATGTGAAATGTCCCCCATAGGCTGGTGTGTTTGATGACTTGGTCTCCAGTTGGTGGTACTGTCTAGGAAAGTTTAGGGAATCTTTAGGAGGTGGGACCCCATTGGGGGAAGTATGTCACTGGGGGGTGGGACTTCAGGTTATATAGACAGGCGAGCCCAACATGCTTTCTCTTGGTGCCTCTTGAGTATGGATCCACTGTTACCAACCAACTTCCTGCTCTTCCCTAACTGTTCACTGTTCTTCCTGCCATGATGGAATCTATCCTAGAACTGTAACGGCAAGACAATAATTATTTCTCCTTTAATATGTTTTTGTCAGAGAATTTTATTACAGAAACAAGGGGGAAATAATAATATGCCCTATAAATGTGAGGGCTTTTTTCTGTTGAAAGTGTGAACTACATGTGTGTGTATACGGCAAGTTCAGTAAAGGAGTATGCACTAAGCCCAGTGCACATGCGAAAGTTCCAGCAATTTCAGAGACAACGACAGCAATGTTCTTAAAGTTCAAAGCCAGCCTGGGCAGCATAGCACCTTACCTATGTTTTACAAGGCCGCAAACCCCACCGGGAATGTATTACAAGAGCATACCTGTGCACTCTACCCTATTGCCAATCAGTTCTGTGTTCCACCAACAGCAACCTGGCAGATGTGCACATCCTGCATCTGGGGAAAAGACTGAGGCAATGAAGTCTTTAGAAATCTCTTTAGGAAAGAAAGGCAGGTGTAGACCCATAGGACTTACATGTCCTGGTTTGAAAAGTGAAGGCACTATATGAAGGCTGCCTTTAATATGAAAAAGGACAGCTGTATCGAAAGGTTTGTTCCTGCATAGAGTGTCTCTGGAAGGATGTGAAGGAATGAGTTCACCTTCTGGAGTAATGCACAAGACTGGGACCTGTCGTGAAAGCTCACTTCATTCGTATGATCTTCTGCTGTGTTGTTTGTATCCTGTGCCATGTGCATACATTACTGCTATATATATTAGAAGCACAGAGTTAAAACCATGCATCTCAGCTTGTTTTATGTACATGTTTCTCTTTGCATGCTCACCTGCCTGCTCAAATGGCTCTACTTTGAGTCTGCTGGATACTTAAATCCATGGACTGAATGCCCTTAGGCATTCTCAACTTCTCTCAATTTTTTTCTTATATCTGCTTGTTCTGTGTTGTTTTTTTGCTTGGAAACAGGCTCTCATGCAGCCCTGACTCTCTTGAACTCTTTGTGTGCCTAAGAATGGCCTTGCACTTGTGACCTCCCTTCCTTGAACTCTCCAGTGCTGGGATGCCAGGCATGTGCCACTATGCCCAGTTTATAACGATGCTAGGATCACATCCATGGCCCCATATGTGCTAACACTACCAGTGGAGCTATGTCCTCAGGCACTCTCAGCTACTTCTTCATTTAACAGAAGCTAAGGCATTTAAAACTGTTCAGAGCCTCATGGGAACACTTCTGTTTGAACTCTGTCCTGCTGATAAACTTTCTATCTCAGCCAATAACAAACCGTATCTTTCTGACTTTTGTTTACCATTCTAGTTCCCTAAACTTTCCTCAGTCATCCCACGTTTTCCTTGTCCACAGAATACTGTGCCAAAAACTAAAGAACTAGTGTATAATGTTTAAGAGAGAGAGAGAGTGAGAGAGAGCGAAAGAGAGAGAGAGAGAGACCGACCCTTGAATGAGCTTTGAAGGTAAAGAGCATTTCCAAGAGCTCACTCCTGAAGGCGGGTGTACCTTGGAGAGGATGAGTCCCAAGCACAAGAGAGACAGAACTGTGCCCCGCATGCCTTTGACTCCCAAATGCTCGTCTTGCCCCGTGGTCTCTGCCCAGAACGTAAAGCAGGAGGCAGTGTCTGTGCTCTCACTATTGACATCTCATTGTAGATGTTAATCTGGAGCAGAGTGAGCCTCGTCATCAAACTCCAGGAATCTGAACCGAAAAGTGCTGCACACAACAGCAGTTCGCATCTAGACTTAACCTGCAGTCTTGGTTCTATTGAGTTTCAATTATCTGGGGTTTGTTATTATTTTTATTATGTTTCCTGTAAATCCAAAAGATAAAACAAAAATTGTGGTATTTCTTTTCCAACGGAAAGGGAGAATTCAGTAAGCTGTTAAGCCGAGGACCTTTCCTAAAATGTCTTCCAACACTTTCTGCGATCAGTCATAATATTTATATGTACTCAAGCACTTTGAAATCTCAGGCTGTTTGAACCAGCTGTCACGTTGGTGTCAAACTACGGTCATTTTAATGTGAAACAAGGGTCAATGGTGGGGGCCGGGTGGGTATGTCTTCTTCCTTTCCTATTAGTGAAATCACTTACAGCTATTAAGCTTTGCTTCAGTGCCCCAGCAGTAAGTTCCTGATGCGGATGCCTGTTATCTGGGTCACATGGAATTTTATGGCTGTTCACAAGGAAAATATGTAGGAAAAAAGTGTTGCACTGATATTTAAATAATTATCAACAGTCAAGTACACACACAGTCCAGTTTTGTGTATGTATTTTTGGCATTAACTGAGACTCAGTTATATCTGAGCCTGATTTCTAATAATGTATAAGACCAATTTATTTCTGTCTTTTTAATATAATATATCTAACTGAAGATGCATGGTGACTTTTATTGCCTAGTTCAGAATCTGTAAAAAATAAACTTAATGAAATTTTTTCTTTTTGGAGTGAAAAATAAATTATTTATGCCTGAGGCTTATTCTCCTTGTCTACTGTTTAATTCTCTTTGTTTACTGTCTATATTGCTGACTTGCTTGGAAATTATTTTTAAACTTTTGACTCCAACGAGAAGGGAAACTCACCCACTAAGCACGATCCTTCACAGAGTCTTGCTGTGTAGCCCAGGCTAGCTAACAACTTATAATCCTCCAGCCTTGCCTGACAAGGTGTGGGAATTTCAGACATATACCAGCATCCAGAGCCAGAATTAATTTACTATAGGAGTTATTAAACAGTTATGCTTTGAATTCTTCATTCCATATCATGAGAAAGAGCATTGCAAGGCATCCCTGTTTCCTAAGTGAGCAGCAGCTAACTGGATGCACCATTCTTCCATTCAGTTTGTTTTTCCTCTGATTTATTCATCCATCCAAGGCACATAAGTTACTGAGCACCTACTGTAGGCCAGACGCTGCGCTGCTCAGTGTGGGAGAGTCATCACTGATGGAATGACACAGTCTGCAAGCTTACATTGTAATGGGAGAGACAGGCAATAAGCACAGAAATAGCACGTTGAGGTGCTAGTAAGTTTTAGGACAGAAACAGTGGGCTCAGAGGCCAGAGAGTGAGCTAGAGTGGGCTACTTTAATCATAGGGTGCAGAGGTCCTCTCTACGGAGGTTACTTTTGAATTGAAGAGAATATCCTGGGACTTAGAATAGAGCTCACAGGAAGAAGGGACGGAGGGAGAACCAAAGACCTGGGCATGGCACCATCAGGGAGCAGTTGAGTTGGATGGAGACAGAGAAAGGGACAGGTTCCCCCAGGCAATGTCTGTATTAATGGCAGTAGGATTCCAACACAAACTCACTCCAGTTGCTGTATATAAGCAAGACAGGGTGCCACACAGAGAATAAACTCCAAGAACTAAAAGGGCTTTCCGAACGTCCCAGCAAAAGAGAGTGACTTGGACACAGTCCTACATAGCTCAGGTAAGGACCCAGCCTTGAAGTCAGTATGACGAGAACTCTTGATGTGTCAGACCAAGCAACCTGATGTGTACTTAACAGTGGCTGCCTATGTGTCAACAAAAGCACCACCTTGCCTTACTCTAATAGCCCTGTTTTACAAAGCACATTCCTGACACCACATGATCACAGAGGGTCAGATGGGGACAAGCATGTGACCTATTGGAAGTGGCTGGGAATCCTCCTGCCCTGTCTCAGTACAAATACCAATATGTCAAAATAGCAAATCAAAGCCAGGAATATAGCTGTGTGGTAGAACACTTCCTAGTATGTGAAAGGCTGCAGGTTCTACACCTCACTACACACACACACACACACACACACACACACACACACACACACACACACACACATACACCAGTAAAAAAAAAAAATCAGGTCTTTGGTGGATCTTACAAAGAATCCAAAACAAATAGAGTTTCTCTAAATTTTGGTTGACTATAAGAAGAGTTCTAAAACAGCAATAGACTAGTCATACTGTTCATTTCTCACTTTGAGTCATTAGCGGCTGTCTTTTACCTAAAATCCAATTTTCTTGTTAGAATACCAATGCTAAATAGCTCAGTTACTTTCATAATGAGATTTTTTTTTCATGAGATTCACACCCACCCAGGTCCTACATCATAGCTATAGTCACTAGGAAAAATACTTGCTGGGAAGAAATTAAGTTAAATAAATATTAAAATGTTTGTGTTTTACAGCTAATATTTAAAAGTTTAAGTCTGAACATTTTATTTTTAAAAGACATTATGAACTCCATTTCCTAAGGATCCTGAAATGTTGGCTGGGGGTCTAGCTTTGTTGGTTCAGTGCTTGCTTCCTAGGCATGATGTTCTGATTTCAAAAACCCATAAGCCAGGTATGGTCGTGCACATCTGCAATCCCAGCATTCAGAAGGAGAAGGCTTGGGGGTCAGAAGTTTAAGGTCATCCTCAGGTACCCAGAAGGATCAAGGCTAGCCTGAGGTACATGACAATCTGCCTCAAAACAAAACAAAAAATTTAACCCTACAGATGCTAGAACTTACATTCTAACGGGGTTGGCCATGAAAGATAATTAAGAAACTAAATGTCAAGTGATGGGTGCAAAGGGTAGCAAAAGTGGGGTGGGAGCTCTAGGGAAAGAACTGCTGTATTA
The DNA here is from genome assembly GCF_000001635.26 of Mus musculus. NCBI lineage: Eukaryota > Metazoa > Chordata > Mammalia > Rodentia > Muridae > Mus > Mus musculus. The sequence goes on from NC_000069.6 coordinate 82,953,402, forward strand.
TACGTAAGAGAAGAAATCACTCAGAAAGAGAGATTGCTGACAGAAGTACTATGACAGTCGCATGCTTGATATGAGTGGAAAAGCAAGACATGGCTGTGTGGAATGAGGAGTATCTGCAGAGCTAAAGTCATGGAACTGGGTGAGGGGCTTAGGAATACTCCTGTCTTTGCTTCTGAGAGTTCTTAGGGGAGGACATGAGATCTGACTGGTGCCACAAGATCATCCTGGCTGTTGTTTTAATAAGTGTGTGTGTGTGTGTGTGTGTGTGTGTGTGTGTGTGTGTGTGTGTGTTTGCAGATGTACACACATGGGCAGTGGTAGAAACACTGAGTGCTGTCAGAGACTCTTGCAAAGCTGATTGGATGGATGGTGTAGAGCTGGTGAAAGGTGGTTAGATTTGCGTGTTGAAGATAGTCAAGAAAACCAGCAGTGGTCAGTTACAGATTATGAAAGAGACAGAGAGGAAATTCTCTTCCATTACCTCAGTAATTGTGATGCAAAACCATTATCTGAGATGAGAGGAGTCAGAGGGATGTAAGGAAGGTAAGAAATGGTGACTTAGCCCTGAAGTGGATGTGCCCCTGAGCCAGAACCAGAGCTGTGAGGCCCAAAACAGCAGCCACGGTTTCAATCAGGCACTATTAGAAAGTCAGGTTTGGTGGCCAGGTATAAGCACAACAGTGCAGAGGGTGCCCAGTCAGCTTTGATGTAAGTAAAGTTAAGAGGACTGCATTCAGCACCAAAGGACAGAGCCCAGGATAATGGCGCACATGTTGCAGAGAAGTCTCACGTCCCTCTTTTCCCTAATTGGAAATGATCCCAGCTCTGAAAATGTCAGCTGTTTCACTGAAGCAGTGGAGGCCAGTGCTGAAGGCCAGGACTCATACCTGACTCTGCGTAAGACAGGTGAGACTAAAGAAACCCTGAACCTGGGATGCCAGTGAGAGACTGTGGGCTAGGCTAGTCCAGTGAACCTGGGATGCCATGTGGGAGACTGTGGGCTAGGCCAGTCCAGTGAACCTGGGGTGCCATGTGGGACACTGTGGGCTAGGCCAGTCCAGTGAACCTGGGGTGCCATGTGGGACACTGTGGGCTAGGCCAGTCCAGTGAACCTGGGGTGCCATGTGGGACACTGTGGGCTAGGCCAGTCCAGTGAACCTGGGGTGCCATGTGGGACACTGTGGGCTAGGCCACTACAGTGAGCCTGGGATGCCATGTGGGACACTGTGGGCTAGGCCAGTCCAGTGAACCTGTGGTGCCATGTGGGAGACTGTGGGCTAGGCCAGTCCAGTGAACCTGGGGTGCCATGTGGAAGATTGTGGGCTAGGCCAGTCCAGTGAACCTGGGATGCCATGTGGGAGACTGTGGGCTAGGCCAGTCCAGTGAACCTGGGGTGCCATGTGGGAGACTGTGGGCTAGGCCAGTCCAGTGAACCTGGGATGCCATGTGGGAGACTGTGGGCTAGGCCAGTCCAGTGAACCTGGGGTGCCATGTGGGAGACTGTGGGCTAGGCCAGTCCAGTGAACCTGGGGTACCATGTGGGAGACTGTGGGCTAGGCCAGTCCAGTGAACCTGGGGTGCCATGTGGGAGACTGTGGGCTAGGCCAGTACAGTGCACCAAGCAGCATGGCCTTCCCACCAGAACACGCAGCATCTTACTGTCTTACATAATGGTAAAATGTACACAAAATTATTTAAGTCACCATTACCTTGTTTTATTTATTAAAAGATTAAAGTGTCATGAAAATGTAAAAGATACCATGTAATCCTTCAAGAAGTCTGTTCCTGTCTAAATATCCTCAAGGCTTTCTCTATGGTTGGCAAATGGTTTCAATGTGCATGTTTTCTGCTCTTGTCTGTTCTGTTATCTACATGTTTCAGAAGTCCAGTTCCTTGATAAAGGGCTTATGTTTGCACTTAGAAAAGCTCACTGACCTGCAGCATCCCCTTCCAGGAACAATAATCCTAGGGTTTCCACTTTTGCATAAGTTAAATTTTCTTTATGGAGTGCCTGCATCTCAGGCACTGAGCTATATTTTGTTAGCAGTTCTGACATACTCTAAAACAGCTGCTCTGTTTATGAAAATATCTACTGATGGCAGTAATGGCTTTTGTTGTCAACTCGAGTGTAGGCTCTAGTTGGTTGAGTGAATGGATACATGATGTAGATGCTTCCTGATGCTCAGCCATAGTCAAAAATGGAAGGCAGAACAGTTGACCGTCAGGATGAGAAGTAGGACTTTGTCGATGAAAAGAATAGTCAATGAAAATGTAATCAGTGTAGTTAGCCCAGAAACACCTGAGATACCGGTCCTACTAATTATATGAAAATAAGCTTTAGATAGCTTTAAGGAAAATGTGTGTGTGTGTGTGTGTGTGTGTGTGTGTGTGTGTGTAAATGTTAGTGGATAATGCATGTTTATCACCATTATGTTGTTTCAAATTTTCAGAAGATTTGACATTTTTCAAGATAAAAAGCTCTGAAAAAGCACAAGAGTGAAATCTTCAGCATTACCATATGTTAATCCAAGAAAGCATCTAAAACCAAATGAGTAATGATTTATATGGTATAAAACAATAATCAAGTAATGATTTAAAAAAAAACAAACAGGAATTCCACTGGACAGAACCCAAACTCAAGAGCTTTAACAGAGGCATTCCGAACCCTGAACACTGTAACATTCAATAGGGAACAACATTCTGGCAGGCTACAGGCATGGTCCCTATGAATCTCTCATTCCTGGCATCCTTGGGGTGCCTCAGCAGTCACTGTTTCATCCTCAATTTCTCCAATCCGCCACAGAGAGTATGTCCTGATGTTATCTCAATCAATTTTTCCATTTCTCACTTCACATACAAAGCCTCCCTTCAGCTTTGAAGATAACATATTCATCAGATGGGAAGCCCTTCATACCTACCACCAGCTGAGGTTTCCCATCTGTGCTGTACTGTGTAGATGCTGCTCAGGGACCCACCTGCCATTTGCAGCACTTCGCTTCATTTCCACATCATGAGCATGGCAACGCTTTCTCTGGCCTGACTCCCTTGCAGCTACAGGTGACCATGTGAGAGGGCAAACACTCGTGCCCACAGATTGCTTGTCCTGTGGGAAAATGAGTCTTTGCTAAGGAACTTGTTTTCTGTTCTTTGTACTGGGAAGCACTTCTAACTAGTACACTGTGGAAGCCATGCTTCCCCCTCTTTTACAATGAAAGTCTGCTTCCAGACTGCGAACCCCATAATCTCCCACTCACTCAGAGGCCTCCCCCTAGGCTCCCATTTGTATCTTCAAGCTCTTGCTCACTTCTGGTAACTTCACAGCATCACTGTTTAAATCCAGTCATCTCCCGCCCACATTAAGTAAAAGCTGAACTTGTCTCAGACCTCCCATCATCCTCCGGCCACTTGCTATCCTTACTCTTTGTTTCACAGACATTCTTAATGAAAGCTCTTCACATCCCCTGTCCCTAATTCCTTATTTCCAAGTCATTTCTCAAGCAACAGTGTGTCTGGATTCTAAGGCTATGCGAAGGCCACCAGCAACATTCTTGTTACAAAATCCAAAGGGAAGTTCTCAGTTTTCATCTCATCTGGTCTTTGCATAGCATTTGACATTATGATTATTTAATCCATTTTGATATTATTTCTTGGGGATCTTTTTCAAAATATATTTCTCTCAATTACATTTAATAGTGGGATTTCGAATCCCATTATTTTAGCTTGGTATTGACAATTCCCCATGTGGCATGGCATTAATCAAAGACTGTGGATAAAAGCCCTAAAAAGGGGAAGACTTTCACTTACCTTTACGTACCATGGAAAAATAACATGAATGCTATTAAGCAATCAAAATAATTTTCTCACCTAACCAAAAAAACAGTTCCATTCCCTTTATTACAGTGGATAAATTTTATTTTTAAAAAAACAAATTATAACCCTTTATTAACTATATATCATGCATGCTGGCTATTTGTAGAAAGACTGATTCAAAAGAATATGTATGAAATCCTAATTATACCCATAGGGATGGATTTCTTCACATGGAAAGGAGTGTGAAATGCTCTCAGGGGCTTGACTTGACACACATGTAGAGAATCCCGTGAAATCACCTGATCTCTAATATTCATTAGATATGCAGAGGCCAGCAAATAATAAAACAGTTTCCAAATAAACTCTTACATAATGTCATTACAAGTGAATTCAGAATAACAATGTGGCGTTATTGAGACATGCAGATCACTGCCGGGATTTACCGCAATTGGTTGTCACCAGTTAACATGCACATACTTTCAATTCAAAAAATCAAGAGACACATCTGCGCTCTGACACATCCAAGCTGAAACCTCCCACGTGTTCAACAATATATAACTGTGATTTGCTGTGCAAAGTACTATCTGTACCTCAGAAAAACTGTAAGGTAAGCTACTTAGTCCTTAATTCCGAAGAGAAAATAGTAAATTGGTTTTTGTCTTAATCCAGTTATATTCCCAGAGCACGGGACTACACAATTATGTTGTCATCTTTATGGTCATCACTAAAATATATCTCACTACAATAATATAACTTTCTAAAGAAAAATGTCTAAATACAAATACAACATCAAAGAATGTTTGTATGTCTATACATAAATGTATATGTATGTGTGTATGTATATATATGTATATATATGTATATATATGTATAATATATATATATGTATATGGGGCTGGGCTGTGTGTACACACATAAAGTTCAAGAGAAAAGACTTTTGTATTCTAACAGTGGTCTAACAAGCTGACCATGACTGGCATGGTAATAGCATAGGGACAACATCTGGCAGACAATGTTAAGCTAGTCTGTCCCTTTAAGTTCCACGTGCCTCCACTTTGAGATTTAGATCCTTCCCTGAAGTTGTTCTGCAGACTAGTTACAGGTGGAGCGCCATTCTCTGTACTTGACTTTTCTCTCAAGAATTCGGTTTTAGACTCTAACAACAGCTAGGATGGTGTTTGGATCTTCCATTAGCACAAGCCAGCCGTAACAGAGAAGCTCTGCACATGTGTCAGAGCACACTAGACACAACCTTCCTGTGCAGTGCTCTCGGCTCCCTGACATAGAAGCAACCAAGTCCAGCTAATGAACACCCTTGTGGACCTCAAAAATTGATTCTGAGAAGCAGAGCTCTCTTTCCTCCATGACTCTTGATACTTGGACACAAGTGGACATTCTTTTTTATCTTTGGAATTTAATTTTTCTGGTATGGGTGTTTTGCCTGTATCTATGTCTGTGTACCATATGCAGGCAGTGTTCTTGGAAGCAGGAAGAGAGTGTCAGATCCCTCTCCCTGAAGCTGGCCATCGTGTAGATGGTAGGCATTGAACTCGGATGTTATAGTCCGGTTAAAATGCATGACCAAACGCACTTGGGAAGGCAAGAGCTTGTTTCCCCTTACAGCTTCTAAGTCCATCACTGAGGGAAGTCAGGGCAGGAGTCTGGAGATGGGAACTGCAGCAGAGGCCATGAAAGAGTGCTGTTTAGTGACTTGCTCCTTAAAGCTTGCTCATGCCTATTTCTTATATACCCCAGGACTGCCTTTCCAGAGGTGATACCACTTAAGTGGTCTGGGCCCTACAACCTGTGTCTCTCATTTGCCCACAGATCACTCTGGTAGGGACATAGTCTCAATTGAGTTTCCCTCCTCTGTAATGAGTCCAGCTTGTGCCTATCTGGGTCCTCTGAAAGAGTGAAAGCTGGCTTAACTGCTGAGCACTCTCCTGCCTCTGATTTGGCACTCTTGAGGACTACTTTCTAACTCCATGGACAGGCTAGTTCTTCTGTAGCAGAGTATGGAAATAATGAGAAGCCAGGGCTGAGGGACAACGCCGATGTCAGCCTCTGACCCCTAAAGCCAGCTTCACCCCAGTCCTCCCCACTGTTTGGTTCAGTGGGGAAATAATGAGAAGCCAGCAGAGTCAGACACCCCTAAAGTCAACCTTCTTTCCTAAAGCCAGAGTCACCCCTGCCCCTGCTGCTGTGAGGTTATAAACTCCTTTGACTTCCTCTCACAAGTTCACATAAGGATTCTGTTACCAGAAGCCAAAATTCTAACTAGTACAGACACAGAATTGAATTAGTTTAAGGACTCCCGGAATTCAGAGGGCCCCAAATCCTTAGGCGCATTATGGATTAGTTATGGATTAGTTAAAGAGGCTAAGTATCTTTTGCCCCAAGTCACACAATGAATTTGCAATGAAGAATACTGCTGCTGACTTTAAACTCACCCACACTATACTCATTCTGATGCCTTTGGGTCTTGCCTTACTATACTGCAGGGGCTGGAGAATAATTCCTTTCCCAGTCTTCCAGTGCTAGGGCAGGCATGTAGCCGATGTTCCAGCAACAAGCAGATTCATATTCCCAGGATGTGAATGAGAAACGGGAAGCAGAGTACATTGACCTCTTTTAGGAAGCATAATGGTACAATCACATGGTTCTTTTGAAAGGAAAGAGAGAGGGGGAAGGAGGAAGGGAGAGATGGGGGGAGGGAGAGAGAGAGAGCTATATTCTCAGGCAGTCTAGTGCCCTTCCTGCAAAGAACAGTGGTGATTCCCCACAACTACAGTTTTGTGTTCCTATTTTGACTCACATACAAAACAAGTTGTATGATTCTCCCGGGGTTCTATGTACCATCTAAGAACCATCATTAAGTAAAATTGTCTCTTTATGCTTAAATTGGTTGGAGAGCTTTAGGGACAGGAGCGTTCAGTAGACAGAATTTGGAGGCTGGAAATGTTGGGACTTTGAGCATCCAGGAAACAGGTTTGAAAGCCCAGAAGGTGGGAACTCATATGTCAGGGAGAAGTTCCATGGCTATCTAACTGTCCTAGACTGAACTGTGGATGCAGGCTGTGTGCAGTCCATGGCTATCTAACTGTCCTAGACTGAACTGTGAAAGCAGGCTGTGTGCAGTCCATGGCTATCTAACTGTCCTAGACTGAACTGTGAAAGCAGGCTGTGTGCAGTCCATGGCTATCTAACTGTCCTAGACTGAACTGTGGATGCAGGCTGTGTGCAGTCCATAGCTAGCTAACTGTCCTAGACTGAACTGTGAAAGCAGGCTGTGTGTGGTACATGAAAAGTTGGTGCCCAGAGAAAACACTAAATAGGATTTGGGTTAAGTCTGAGAACCCTGAGTTCTCTGACCTGAAATCCAGCGTCACTTATGCATTAAGCTGCATCAGAAACTAAGAGGAAATGGTGACTCAACAAGCTGACAGCCTTCCTTTGCCCAGAGATGTAGATGAATGGACTCTGAAAGATTACCTCTCTGACTTTCATACAATCAAAATGACAATCACTAGTTAAAAGCAAAACAATGGGGGCTGTAGGAAGTACAGTAGCAAAAACCTGGAGCAGGTGACACAGCAGCCACACTCACTGCCAGCACGGCAGAGCTGCTCGTAGGATTGCTCTGCATCTGAAGGACACTTTTACATTCTGCGTCTCCTAGCCCCTCTCTCCCCACCCCTCCCTCTCCCTCTCTTCTCTCCTCTATCAAGAGGATAGAATCTTGTTATTCCCAACAAAACAGGGGCTGACTGTAAAAAAATGCATCCCAAGAGGCCAGATCCAATGGCCTGAAGAAACAGGCCGGGCCCTTCTGTAGCTCTCTGTGACAAGAGTGGCAAGGACTCCAGTTGTGCTGTGCCTTCACAAACTCTAATCTATGTTCCTACCCAGACCATAACTCTGTCATGTGACTCAAGCTATCCCAGACAAATCATGTGATGTGGAGCTAATTCTGCCTCCTGCACAAATATAGATTTCTCCTTTGTTTGGGGTTTTTCTGAAGGCCCTCCTCTGCTCTTCCTTACCTACTCTACTGCCATGGTGTGGTCCTCAGCTAACCTTCTCAATGCATCTATTTTCCAGGTTTTGAAGAGAAACACTGTTTCCTTTTTTAAGTCCCATTCATGATGTCTAATGCTTTTCCACCTCATGGCCCTTCCGTGGTCTCAGGGTCCTCTCCTCTGATAAGTCTTATTCCTAGAGAGTGATTTGTCAGCTTCTTTTCCAGCGCAAGCCGCCAGTAGCCTCTTCTCTCTTTTGCTATTTTGGAATGTGAACACTGAATATCAAGCAGTAGATCCGGTATTTACTAGATAAGGAGCAGATCCAGGTTGTAAGAGCCCTGCTGTAGATCTGAGATATGGATGCTTTAAAACTTTGTGCAGTCAGAAATAGAACATGATGGGCTGAGGGTGATACTGAGTGGCAGAATGCTTGCAAGAGCCTAGCTAGACTCAGAACCAGGTACCACAAAAACCAAACCAAACCCTAAGAATAAGGCAGCTATGGTGGTACATCTGCCACCCACATCAGTGATACTCAGTAAAGACAGGGACGCTAGCCTTCTGGCCCTGCCTCCAGGGTCATGTGTGTGAGCTGGGATGTCTAGGGGTAAGATAATTCATGGGCTATCCCTGTGCGAGCAAGACCTACATGGACACCAGGCTGGACCACAGATCTTATTGGCGAAGTTTGATGAACGCTTAAAGCATAACGTCAAAAGAGACTTATAGCACTACACATAGACTATCCTCCAAAATTGGCCAAGTCTTCACACTCAAGAAAATGTTTCTGTAAACATCTTGTTTATGTGAGCTCAGAACTTCAGGCCTTACTCACTTTGTGGTGAATATGTCTGTGTTCTTTCTTGATCATTTTAACTTTAAAATCTAACAAAGCCAACATGCACATTGCCCTTCATTTTTAAACAATGCAGAAGGAATAATCGGAGGGAATAGAGAAGAATGTTCCCTGCGATACAATATCTCTGGAAACTCTGGCACGTGTTACTCTTCTCGTTGGAGACAAAAAGAGACTTTCCTTTTCCCATCTTTCATCTTTCTCTCTCTAAGCCTTGGTTTTTCCATCTGTAACCATGGCAATTCAACTGTTATGTTCCCCTGTGCATGGGGGTGGGGTGGGGCATTTTTCTTCATGCAGGGACATGGTGGTGCATGTTTTTAATCCCAGCATTTATGAATTTATGAGGCAGAGGCTAACAGATCTACATGAGTTCAAGACCAGCCTAGTCTACATAGAGTGTTCCAAGCCAGCCAGCATGACATAGTGAGACCCTGTCTCAAAAAACTTTTTCTTTCCTTTTTGTTTTCTTTTGGTCAGACTGGCTAAACTGAAGCTTTTGAAAACCCAGCCCCTTGGCAACCTAAGAATGAACCAAACTCTTTCTCTTTTGGTTGAAAGCAGAAAGTGGTGTTCTGTAGTAAAGAACACTTTGTGCTTGGGGGCTATGAGCCCCAAACATGATGAAACCTCTGTAGAGATCACTAAGGGAGAGACCATTATGGAAACATAGATACACTGGAGCAACAGGAACTAGAGAGGAATGGTGGCAGGAGCAGAGGAAACCCAAGGAGAAATTTACCAGAGCCCTTTGGATTGTTGTCCCTAATTCACTATGAGCCCAGAATATACAATACTCAGCGCAGTACTCAATGCCTTGATAAGCCTGGAATAAATATGATGTGGATGGCTGACTTAGCAAATGTCTAGAGAGATTACAGAGATTGAAATGTCTGAAGAAGATTTATGAGTTCTGTCCCATTCCAGCCAGTGCTGCCACATAGACAAGTTCTCCATAGGTATTATATGGGTATTATAATTGACCATCTGATAAGAAAGGAAGTGTTTAGACATGAAGTGTGAGAGCCACAGTAGAGCAATTTCCTTAGGAAACATATTAACTGCCGCATCTATAATGAACTGAAATGTCATGTTTGAGGCCCCTGTTACAGACTATTTGTGCACATTAACAAACGTGTGCCTCAAGAAAAGGTATGCTTCTGTAGTTGCATGCTGTGTAAGAATACTGTTTTCTGAGTCATATAATAATGTGGCTTACATGATCATTATTAAACAAAATATTATAAATTTTTATAGTTATACATGTATATACAAAATAACTTATCAAAAAAAGTTGTGAATCTTTTTGTTTCACAGTAAATTAATAATTTTATCATAGGAATCCAACTCAACAACTTGAAAAAAAGTGCTAAAATTATTTTTCTCAAATCCCTTTGTTTCTTTCATTTTTTTTTTCTTCATTTAATTGATTCCAGTGCTGGCTTTAAATAACTTAACTTTAAATTGTATTGCATAATTGAGATATTTCAACTTCTAAATAATATGTATGATATGTGCATATAATAGGTCTGTAGTCAATGGACAGATAGTAATGAGCCAATTCTAATCTGAAACAGAATTCTAAGTGTGTAATTTAAATTTATTTTGGTATACACACACACACACACACGCACACATATATGTATATAATATATACACATATTTCCATAGATAAGTACATAACTACAACCCTCTGAGTACATTTAGTGTACTCATATGTATATATATTTCAGGGCTGACTTCTTGGTATTGGACAACCTATTAGGCTACTTATTCCTGGGGAAGAACATTTGTTCCTTGTCCTCAGTTGTTAAGTGCCCATGGCTCTTCATCTAGGGACACAGCCTAATGAGATCTTGCCCATCTGCACTGTCTTGTTAATTGGAGCTGTCATTGCTCAGGTCTGGCCTACATATCCATTTTATGGGGATTTCGTGGTGTAGCTTCCTGTCATAGAAACAAAATCTCACTTGTGAGTCTTCTGTCTCTCACAATCTTTCTGCCCTGTTTTCCTAAACTTTTCATGATCCTTGGCTGTAGGAGCTGCATTGTAGATGCATCAGTTGGGTTTGGAGACTCCACAGTCTATTGTTTCCCACAGTTTGACCATCTGTGGACGTCTCTAATAATCTCCATTTCCTACTTGATGGAGCTACTTTGAAAAGGAGTGAGAGCTACACTTATCTGGAGGTAGAAGGTAAGTATTCAGAATGCAGTTATGAATTTTATTGGCTTAGGAAGGTTATGGTAGTAGGTTCTCCTCTGAGATCCATGACCTGACTAGCCAAGGAGAGTTGGATACATTCACAGTAGGAGTAGGTATGATTCCCATCCTGTTAAGTGGACCCTAAATCCAATGAAACAGCCATTGGTTACCAGTAAGATATAAGTGCCACTACTGCATCTTTAGGGATAACTTGCTGTGCTGGTCATTGCTGTGGCCCATCAGCATTACTTTGGGTAGGACTACTGATTGCTCTCCTCTATTGTCAATTTACATAGCATCTTCCAGTACTATAAAAGCCACTCTGTAGGGAGGAATCTTTTAGGTCATCTCCAGCTTGATTTCTCTGAGTCCCGTGTCTGCATTGTGTGGTGACTTCAGCAATGGGTCCTTACCTTCCACTTCAGGGAGGAGGCAACCAATGCCAACAACAATAGCCTGCATTTGTTTTGTGAAGTTTGTGAACTCCCCTGACTGACAGCTAGGAAGGAGGTTTCTCATACCTGGTACTTAGAATTTTGTTAGATAATCCATGGCTTTTTGGCAGGGAGCATGGCACCCAGGTAGCCTAACTTCATTTAAAATCTATATATCCAACCATCTTCTTTCAAACATCTTGCCATTTGGAAGGTCACTGGAAAGAGTAGAAATCTAGAGTCTAGTTCTGTCCCTTGTAACTTTTGAGCAGAAAGAGATAAACTTTCAGGCGATTGAGACAATGGATTCCCCCAAAAGTATAATTTCCCCTGTGGTCTCATAAAAGAAATAGAAAAAAGGAAAAGATGAATAGTTTTATACCATCCAGGGGAGAAATTTGTCTACCAGGAAGAGATCTCACAGGGTCCTGAAAATTGACACACCACCTTAAAGAGGAGACTGCAACAACAAAACGTTAGGTGGCTAATGAGCAGGCCCGCCTCTTGATCAGGACTGTGTAGTTATGTATCCCTCTTGCTCTCTATTTAAACCAAACCCCAACTCGGGAGCCTGAAGATTGACGTGGGAAGTGGATAGGTAGATCACTATATCTTTTGATTCCTGTTCCCGATCTGGCCACATTGAATGAACCTCCTTTCTCTGATTTTCATTCTTGCTTGTCTGTTAAGTTGGCCTACTGAGGACAGGTGATCAGGCCTTCGTTGTTTGGACTCCCAGAGTCCAGAATCTGACCCTAAGAACTCAGTGGAGATCCTTATTCTAAACACATGCTTGTCCGTAATTAAGCTGGCCTATGTCTTCATCACTTAATTTTCCTTTCCAGCAAAGCTTAGATAATATCTGTCTCCTAACCACTTCTTTATCCGTGACGGAAAACGTGGCACCAGATGTGAAACTCATCTTCACGTACAAATATGAGACGTAATTATCTTAATTAGATGAATAATTAAGTCAATCTCTACCTTTCCCATCATGTTTACTGTCAGGCTCCAGAAATCCAACGTCATAAATGCATTTGATAATGTAATTATGTGTCTAAACTGAAGTTCATAGTCACACCATGAAAAACAGGTGTAGCAGGTAGAGTTTCCAAATATCTTAATAATGAACACCTTATAAACAATAGACTGTCAATGTCTTTCATTCTATACTTCTCATATCCTAATTCTAATTCGGCAAATTAAAATATTGCAATTATACCATCCTGGCAGCCAAGGGTAACTAATGTCTGCTTATATTGGAATATCTGCATTTTACACCCAGTTTCTGACTCTGGACTGGACAGTCACATTTTTCCACGTAATTCTAAATAACTTCTAAGTTACATCCTGACATAACCACACTCCAGCATACAAACTACAGTAGAAGATGTCCCTGGTCTCTGCTCCCCTCAGAGCATCAGAAAAGGACTAAGAGTCTTTGAGAACAGTGGAGCCAAGAATCTTGTCCCCTGAAATTTAAAACTAAAATATTTAGCCAAGCTTTTGTGGAGCTGACTCTTTTATATAGAAGATCAATTGTCTAATGGATACATGTCTCAATAAAGACTAGGACATAGATACCTGGAGTCGGTTTACTGTAGGGTTCTCAATGAACAACCTTTTCTTTTTTGTTTATCCCCTTCCAGCCCTTGACCAATGATCATCCCACTTATCTAAGTCTCCATAACTCAGTCAGAAAGGCTTCTCTCTAAACTGACTGTGTGCTTTGATTGACTCTTACATTTAGTGGCTAGAAGTACAAAAACTAAAACTAACCCAAAGCCTGACCTCTCGTTAGCTCTGCAACCTACTTTAACTGGCCTCTCTGCACTCCCTCACTTTCTCTACCTCTTACATGGAAACACATGAGCCAGTTCTGACTCTCCCTACTGTCGTGCTCAGTAAAGGACTCAACCCGGGAGAGTAGTCACAGGAGTGTCCGCACAGCCTGGTCTCCCGGCTACTGTCCATTGCTACTGTTGCGGCCATCAGTGTGCATTCCCAAACATCTTCCTCCTTGTTTATAAAGATCACCATATGGAAAAAAGGTCACCAAAGACACAAATATCTACATAGAATGTAGATGATGTAAAACGATGCAATGCTGAATAAAATTACTGCAAGTTGCAAGTTCTAAACACATCCTTGAAAGAATTAAAGATGTGAATAGTGAGCTAAGCAATGATACAATGCCTGCCTATAATAACGCTGCTGTAAACACAAGTGTATGTAAGGAAAACAGCTCCTGAGGCAAGCCCAGATTGCCCAGAACTTAATACGATACTTGCCCCATGCTTGGATTACTTAAAACATGACCTAAAATTCTCAAAGTGCGTCATACTAATTATTGGAATTTTTTAATGAATCTGGTCTGTGAAGTTGCTGCTGGGGTGGGGAGGCTTGTGTGTGCTAGGCATGAGCTCTGGTGCTGAGGCCTGATAACCCCCTAAATGCTGAGAAGTTTTACTTAAAAGCTTTAAAATTTACTCTGTCCATATAAATTTATGTAAAAGGTTATCTTTTACATGAAATAATAAAACCATGGTTACTTGAAGGTAAATGGAAGCTCTGAAATGAATTGAGAAGATTATAACAGAAACATAAATCCGACTATAGAAAATTAGAACACAAACCCAAAAATCATTTTTATCAAAGGAGTCGCCTTACTTTTCTAGCTAAGACACGTGGTAGAAAATAGTTTTCTCACAGTTGGAAGGAAGCCAAGACTCTGGAGTTGAGGTGTGCCAGGACACCTGTGTTCTCCAACAATCTGTGACAGGCCTCAAAGAAGACAGAAAGAAGAGTCCAGTTTCAAACCCAAGAAAACAGAAACGCTGTTTGAGCAAATGGAATTGTGAGCCACCCTGACTTATCACTGTACATTTTACAGGTGCGCAGAATTATCACACTGTACCCTACAAGTGTGCATTGGCAAAACAACTCCAAGTGTAGCTGCAGACCGTAGGACTGTTCTTCTGGGTGGTGATTAAAATCAGATACAAAAACTTTCAAGAGCACCACCCAGTTAGAAACTGGAAGACATCACAGAGGACCAGAAGGCCAACACTGCAAAAGTAACCAGAGATGAAAAGTTCGTTCTAATAAGTTCATCCTTCAAAAGCTACTTCTGAACCAATTCTGTCTTCTGAACAATTAAGATTTGTCACCTGAAGCTGGAGAGATGGTTCAGCAGTTCAGTGCACTGGCTGCTCTTCACGGGTCCTGGGTTCAATTCCCAACACCCACAACGCAGTTCACAACCAGCTGTAACCCACTTCCAGGCCTCTGAGGACATCAGGCACACGGGCAAAGACATACATGCAGGTAAAACACTCATACACAGAAGTAGAAGATGATTCCAAAAACTCTCTCACTAAATAATTCCAACTACATTTGTTCTCCTTTGACTTTCCCCACCTCTTCCCTGGCCCTTCCCTGTTTTTCTCTCTTAATGTCTCTCTCTCTCTCTCTCTCTCTCATGTATATATATATATATATATCATTATTTCTTTTTTTTCTGAGATGGGATCTCACTATATATCCCAGCGTCGGTGCCTTGGACTGGATCCTCTCACCTCAGCCTTGCAAGAACTGGGAGTGCAGGCATGTGCTACCAGTCTGGCTTGGACTTTGTTTCTTCACTTAGAGAAACATTTTGTGGCTTTAAGTTCCCTTGCTGTTGAAATGTCCAAAACAGGCAGAGGAGTTAACTATACTGTAACGTGCACATAATGGCAGAGGGTGCTTTCAAACATTAAGAAACACTGAATTATTAGGAAACATTCCAGATGTTAAAAAAATTAAGATGCAAAAGTGATATACCATCTGATGCTAACACCAGCTTTTGTTGTACATGACTGCTCCTTGTCTGTTCCTAAGGCTCATATTTACATGAAAATTATTAATAAAAAATTTCCAATCTTTCTTAAGTTTCTGTTAATTTGGTTTTTCTAAGCTAATATAATATTACTTGCAACAGTATCTCTTGGCCCCCAGAACCCTTGTTAAAGTAATAAGACAAAGAAAATTTACATTACAGTGTGTGTGTGTGTGTGTGTGTGTGTATGTATATATATATATACCAAAATTTTATCTCTTCTATACCATGGTTTTAACAGTTCACTATTTTAATACCATACAAATACATGTTCAATGTGTTATTTTAGAATTTAGAATTAAGAAAATCTTTCTGTATGATGCTTTGTATTTGGTGCAAAGATAATACATTCATCATCTAACTTTAAAAAAATTATATGCTCATATTTAAGAAATTGCCATCATATAGTTAAATTTACTCATGTCAATTAATCCAAAATAGTTTCTGTTTACTCTGTATATGAAATTAATATACTTGCCCATCTCCCATGTGAAGAAAACTGTATGTGCTTCCTTTCCCATCTAAAAATGTAAGCAATTAACTTGAGAGAACAAGCCTATCAAGGGAAGAAGGGAGAGTGGAGAGATGGCTCAGAGATTAAGAGCACTGGCTGTTCTTTCAGAGGATGCGGGTTCTATTCTCAGCACCCACATGTTGCTCACAACTGTAACTCCAATTTCAAGGGACACAGATCAATAAAAAATAAAAATAAATAAAATAACAAGGAAGAAGGAAAAAAGCCTGTGACCATTTAAAGCTGTTCAACTCTCAGCACCTGACTCTTGAAAGGAACACGTCATTTATCCTAACACAAAATCTGCTATTCTAAATAAATAGCTCTTGCCATTTTATTTTTTTCAATGAACTTAAGAACTGGGATATGTGGCTCAGTGGTAGAGCACTTGGTTAGCATTTAAATAGCCCTGCACTACACACACAGAGACACACAGACATGCAGACATGCAGCCACACATACATAGACACACAGACATGCAGACATGCAGCCACACACACACAGACACACATACACACACACACAAAAGTTAATTAAACCTTTAAGAATAGAGAGTAAGTGCTGAACACAAATGGCTTCACCTTGCCATTCCTTTCAATGACCTCACTGAGAGGTTCACAGAGGCCTGTTAAGTCTTTGCGCACATCCTTGTGTAATAGAGAGATCTCTATCTGCCATACCAATGATACTGTCATCGTCAGATGTCAGAAAAGCTGGATTAATTACAGCTTACCGCAGCTCACATCCTCATCTTCTGAGAGCCGTTGTGCACCCCTTCACACATCTCGGGCCATTAACTATAATCTCTCCTTCACCTGAATACCGTCCAAAATACTACCCGTGGTGAATAAATTACAGTCTGAGAATGAAGTGGGTGGTAGCAATTGATTCTAGGGATGGAGATATCTATCAGCAGCTACCCGGCAGAACGGCTATTATTTGGTCAGTGCTGTAGGTGTGTGGCTTTCTGCAAACAACATGAAGTTTTCAAGAGAAACAGCAACATTAGTTACTATCTCTGTACTCTGAGAACTTTCTGAACTCGTATTTCAATCTAAGTCAATTAATCATACTACTTACTGAACACGAATAACTTCTGTGGGGGGCCGTGAAGAGGTGTTGAGTGTGAGACACAGTGCCGAATAACCAGGATGTGTTCTGCCACTGAGCTACAACCTAGTTCCAGAAATAAACTCTTTAAGGTCCTAAAGCAAAGGTAAAACAAATAGTATAGGTTCATGAAAGTTTTATCTTTAGCAGCTATCTGACCCCCACAAAGTGGATTTTGTCTCTTAACATTGAGTGTGTATGTGTGTGTGTGTGTGTCTCTGTGTGTGTGTGTGTTTGTGTGTCCATGCCTAGGTCTGTGCAGGTGTGAGTGCAGGTGTCCTCAAAGGCCAGAAGCATCCAACCTTCCCAGTGCTGGGGTCACCTCCCGACATGGGTGCTGGGAACTGTTGCACTCCATTCCTTTGGAAAAGCCGCTAGCACTCGCTCGCTCACTTGTGGCCCCAAACTGCCTCTCCAGCCACCCCCTCCCATGCAGTTTGCTTTGTTTGATTGTTTGTTTGTTGGAGCATGAAAGAGCAGGATTTGTGAATTAGAGAAACCAGCTGTGACTTCTTGGGCTCGTAGTCCAATTGCCTTTACCTTCTCTATATCATGAGTTTGCTGACTGCAGGGAGAAGCCTGAGATTGAAACCACTCCCAGGAGCCTGTTCGGCCTGACTAGCAGTGCACAGTTTACACTCTTTCCCAGGCGACCTGAAGAAGCCATATGTGCATTGTGCCGCAAGCTATTCAAAGTAAAGGTCACTCTAGTTCCTTCCTGTACAAGATGTGAGTCCTTGAAAATCATTAGTATGTGATTTTTTAAGAAGTATTATCTCAATAAATCCAATAAAACTCCCTTAAAATTTGATACATTTTGTGACTCAGCCATGTCCTGAAACGCATTTAACAAGCACTGGCTTAAAATGCAAGTCAGGCAGAAAAGTACAGCCCAGCCTCTCAGCTCATGCATAGAAAAAAGAAAACAGCCTGTAACAAAGGTCTCCAAGTAAAGAGTGGAGATAGATAGCTGGCCTCTCTCTCTGTGCAAGATGTCAAGTAGTACATCCAAAAATATTTGAGCAATCTTCCTATTTCCCATCTGGTAACTTTCTCAAGTTCATGTGCGAGTTCAGCCTGAGTTCAAACATGTCGGAGCAGGTCATTCCCAGGGCAAAGGTTCATGTAGAGTTTACTTGGTTTTCTTGGTATTTTTTAAAAGACTGAATTGGATAAAGAACAAATATACTAGTTGGAGCTATTTTACATTATGACCACGATGTTTTTCAGCACCATAAATAAAAGTTATAACATTTCAAAGACCTTGTGCATTATGTCATGGCATCAACACTGGTTTGGGAAGAGATGCCCAAGACACTGTCCTTACAGAAGCCATAGTAAGTCTCTGTTTATAAGATGTACAATATATAAAAGAAAACCATTGTTGAATTTTATGTTGTATTAAACTTTTTTATTGAAACTGCGTATATGGGTGCTCCAGCAGTGGCTCAGCACTGACTGCTCTTATACAGGGTGCTGGTCTGGGTCTCGACTCCCACATCTACCATGGTAGCTCACAACTATCCACAAATTCAGTTCCAGGAGATCTGGTGCCCTCTTCTTGTGGCACTTATGGGTGGCTTAACCACAAAATGAAAGTCTAAGGAAATAGTCATTTGCAACAAAATTGGGGTATTTAAATTTGATAGCGTTAGCTAGTATGATTCAGATCAGCAACCAATGTTATGGTTCTTCTTTTGAGTAAAATTGTCATATTAAAAACATTAAATTGTTGGGCATGGTAGAGTATACCTCTAATTCCAGCAGCTTGGGAGCCAGAGGCAGACAGATCTCTGCAAGTTCAAGGTCAGCCTGTTCTACATAGTGAGTTCTTGGACTACATAGAGAGATCCTGTCTCAAAATAAAAATATCAATGTTTTCTGGAAAATACTACTGAGGTATATGTTTCTTTGTCTGGTATTGCTGTAGTACAGTATCTGATGGTGGACAACATTGAAAGATTACAGTTGTTAATTGTTCTGAGGTCCGGAGATTCTAAATAGCACAGTCTCTGTGTCTTGGTGACGACTCCTTGACTATATCAATACATGGCAGAAAAAGAAAATGGAACCACTTCTTACTGAAGGAGCAGGCATGGAAAAGAAAGCAGAGACAGCTGAACACATCAGCAGCCCATTCTCTCAGGAGAGTCCCTAAAACCTGACCTTTCCCACAAGGCAGAATTGACCATTCAGGAGGGTGGTGCCTGCCTTGACATAATTATCTTCCCCTTCGCCCCACATCAGTTCTTGTCATCTCAACAGAGCCACACTAGGCACCAAGCTTCCAACTGTTGGGAGCCGCGCCCACATTCGCCGTTACAAGATGGCGCTGACAGCTGTGTTCTAAGTGGTAAACAAATAATCTGCGCATATGCCGAGGGTGGTTCTCTACTCCATGTGCTCTGCCTTCCCCGTGACGTCAACTCGGCCGATGGGCTGCAGCCAATCAGGGAGTGACACGTCCTAGGCGAAGGAGAATTCTCCTTAATAGGGACGGGGTTTCGTTTTCTCTCTCTCTTGCTTCTTGCACTCCTGCTCCTGAAGATGTAAGCAATAAAGTTTTGCCGCAGAAGATTCTGGTCTGTGGTGTTCTTCCTGGCCGGTCGTGAGAACGCGTCTAATAACAATTGGTGCCGAATTCCGGGACGAGAAAAAACTCGGGACTGGCGCAAGGAAGATCCCTCATTCCAGAACCAGAACTGCGGGTCGCGGTAATAAAGGTTCCCGTAAAGCAGACTGTTAAGAAGGATTCAACTGTATGAATTCAGAACTTTTCAGCTGGGGAACGAGAGTACCAGTGAGTACAGCTTTACGAGGTAAGTCTGATCTTGAACTTTCTAAGGAAATTCAAGACAGTCTATCAGAAGTAAAGTGGAATATGTTTGGCCTTGAATTTTTTCTGGTGTTAGGAGCCCTTTTGTTCCTTTTCACATGTTATCAAGTGATTAAGATAGGGCTGAAGATTCTAGATGAAATTCAGGACAAGCTATCAGAAGTAAAGTGGGGAGAGAGAGTAGGAACAAAGAGGAAATATGGTACACAAAATAAGTATACAGGCCTTTCCAAGGGTCTTGAACCCGAGGAAAAGTTAAGGTTAGGTAGGAATACCTGGAGAGAGATTAGAAGAAAAAGAGGAAAAAGGGAAAAGAAGAAAGATCAATTAGCGGAGGTCTCTAGGAAAAGGAGCCTGTGCTCATCGCTGGATGGGCCCGGGGAGCCAGCTCTTAGTAGCTCTGAAGCAGATGAAGAATTCTCCTCTGAAGAAACAGACTGGGAGGAAGAAGCAGCTCATTATGAGAAAAAAGGGTACCAGCCAGGTAAAGTGCTAGCTAATCAGTTAAGGAAGCCAAAAGCGGCTGGCGAAGGCCAGTTTGCTGATTGGCCTCAGGGCAGTCGGTTTCAAGGTCCGCCCTATGCGGAGCCCCCGCCCTGCGTAGTGCGTCAGCAATGCGCAGAGAGGCAATGCGCAGAGAGATGCGCAGAGAGGCAATGCGCAGAGAGATGCGCAGAGAGGCAGTGCGCAGAGAGGCAGTGCGCAGAGAGGCAGTGCGCAGACTCATTCATTCCCAGAGAGGAACAAAGGAAAATACAACAGGCATTTCCGGTCTTTGAAGGAGCCGAGGGTGGGCGTGTCCACGCTCCGGTAGAATACTTACAAATTAAAGAAATTGCCGAGTCGGTCCGTAAATACGGAACCAATGCTAATTTTACCTTGGTGCAGTTAGACAGGCTCGCCGGCATGGCACTAACTCCTGCTGACTGGCAAACGGTTGTAAAAGCCGCTCTCCCTAGTATGGGCAAATATATGGAATGGAGAGCTCTTTGGCATGAAGCTGCACAAGCGCAGGCCCGAGCAAACGCAGCTGCTTTGACTCCAGAGCAGAGAGATTGGACTTTTGACTTGTTAACGGGTCAGGGAGCTTATTCTGCTGATCAGACAAACTACCATTGGGGAGCTTATGCCCAGATTTCTTCCACGGCTATTAGGGCCTGGAAGGCGCTCTCTCGAGCAGGTGAAACCACTGGGCAGTTAACAAAGATAATCCAGGGACCTCAGGAATCCTTCTCAGATTTTGTGGCCAGAATGACAGAGGCAGCAGAGCGTATTTTTGGAGAGTCAGAGCAAGCTGCGCCTCTGATAGAACAGCTAATCTATGAGCAAGCCACAAAGGAGTGCCGAGCGGCCATAGCCCCAAGAAAGAACAAAGGCTTACAAGACTGGCTCAGGGTCTGTCGAGAGCTTGGGGGACCTCTCAGCAATGCAGGTTTAGCGGCTGCCATCCTTCAATCCCAAAACCGCTCCATGGGCAGAAATAATCAGAGGACATGTTTTAACTGCGGAAAGCCTGGGCATTTTAAGAAAGATTGCAGAGCTCCAGATAAACAGGGAGGGACTCTCACTCTTTGCTCTAAGTGTGGCAAGGGTTATCATAGAGCTGACCAGTGTCGCTCTGTGAGGGATATAAAGGGCAGAGTCCTTCCCCCACCTGATAGTCAATCAACTGATGTGCCAAAAAACGGGTCATCGGGCCCTCGGTCCCAGGGCCCTCAAAGATATGGGAACCGGTTTGTCAGGACCCAGGAAGCAGTCAGAGAGGCGACCCAGGAAGACCCACAAGGGTGGACCTGCGTGCCGCCTCCGACTTCCTATTAATGCC
Organism: Mus musculus; assembly: GCF_000001635.26. NCBI lineage: Eukaryota > Metazoa > Chordata > Mammalia > Rodentia > Muridae > Mus > Mus musculus. The sequence goes on from NC_000069.6 coordinate 82,974,895, forward strand.
TCAAATGAGTATTCAGCCGGTGCCAGTGGAGCCTATACCATCCTTGCCCCCGGGAACCATGGGCCTTATTCTCGGCCGGGGTTCACTCACCTTGCAGGGCTTAGTAGTCCACCCTGGAGTTATGGATTGTCAACATTCCCCTGAAATACAGGTCCTGTGCTCAAGCCCTAAGGGCGTTTTTTCTATTAGTAAAGGAGATAGGATAGCTCAGCTGCTGCTCCTCCCTGATAATACCAGGGAAAAATCTGCAGGACCTGAGATAAAGAAAATGGGCTCCTCAGGAAATGATTCTGCCTATTTGGTTGTATCTTTAAATGATAGACCTAAGCTCCGCCTTAAGATCAACGGAAAAGAGTTTGAAGGCATCCTTGATACCGGAGCAGATAAAAGTATAATTTCTACACATTGGTGGCCCAAAGCATGGCCCACCACAGAGTCATCTCATTCATTACAGGGCCTAGGTTATCAATCATGTCCCACTATAAGCTCCATTGCCTTGACGTGGGAATCCTCTGAAGGACAGCAAGGGAAATTCATACCTTATGTGCTCCCACTCCCGGTTAACCTCTGGGGAAGGGATATTATGCAGCATTTGGGCCTTATTTTGTCCAATGAAAACGCCCCATCGGGAGGGTATTCAACTAAAGCAAAAAATATCATGGCAAAGATGGGTTATAAAGAAGGAAAAGGGTTAGGACATCAAGAACAGGGAAGGATAGAGCCCATCTCACCTAATGGAAACCAAGACAGACAGGGTCTGGGTTTTCCTTAGCGGCCATTGGGGCAGCACGACCCATACCATGGAAAACAGGGGACCCAGTGTGGGTTCCTCAATGGCACCTATCCTCTGAAAAACTAGAAGCTGTGATTCAACTGGTAGAGGAACAATTAAAACTAGGCCATATTGAGCCATCTACCTCACCTTGGAATACTCCAATTTTTGTAATTAAGAAAAAGTCAGGAAAGTGGAGACTGCTCCATGACCTCAGAGCCATTAATGAGCAAATGAACTTATTTGGCCCAGTACAGAGGGGTCTCCCTGTACTTTCCGCCTTACCACGTGGCTGGAATTTAATTATTATAGATATTAAAGATTGTTTCTTTTCTATACCTTTGTGTCCAAGGGATAGGCCCAGATTTGCCTTTACCATCCCCTCTATTAATCACATGGAACCTGATAAGAGGTATCAATGGAAGGTCTTACCACAGGGAATGTCCAATAGTCCTACTATGTGTCAACTTTATGTACAAGAAGCTCTTTTGCCAGTGAGGGAACAATTCCCCTCTTTAATTTTGCTCCTTTACATGGATGACATCCTCCTGTGCCATAAAGACCTTACCATGCTACAAAAGGCATATCCTTTTCTACTTAAAACTTTAAGTCAGTGGGGTTTACAGATAGCCACAGAAAAGGTCCAAATTTCTGATACAGGACAATTCTTGGGCTCTGTGGTGTCCCCAGATAAGATTGTGCCCCAAAAGGTAGAGATAAGAAGAGATCACCTCCATACCTTAAATGATTTTCAAAAGCTGTTGGGAGATATTAATTGGCTTAGACCTTTTTTAAAGATTCCTTCCGCTGAGTTAAGGCCTTTGTTTAGTATTTTAGAAGGAGATCCTCATATCTCCTCCCCTAGGACTCTTACTCTAGCTGCTAACCAGGCCTTACAAAAAGTGGAAAAGGCCTTACAGAATGCACAATTACAACGTATTGAGGATTCGCAACCTTTCAGTTTGTGTGTCTTTAAGACAGCACAATTGCCAACTGCAGTTTTGTGGCAGAATGGGCCATTGTTGTGGATCCATCCAAACGTATCCCCAGCTAAAATAATAGATTGGTATCCTGATGCAATTGCACAGCTTGCCCTTAAAGGCCTAAAAGCAGCAATCACCCACTTTGGGCAAAGTCCATATCTTTTAATTGTACCTTATACCGCTGCACAGGTTCAAACCTTGGCAGCCACATCTAATGATTGGGCAGTTTTAGTTACCTCCTTTTCAGGAAAAATAGATAACCATTATCCAAAACATCCAATCTTACAGTTTGCCCAAAATCAATCTGTTGTGTTTCCACAAATAACAGTAAGAAACCCACTTAAAAATGGGATTGTGGTATATACTGATGGATCAAAAACTGGCATAGGTGCCTATGTGGCTAATGGTAAAGTGGTATCCAAACAATATAATGAAAATTCACCTCAAGTGGTAGAATGTTTAGTGGTCTTAGAAGTTTTAAAAACCTTTTTAGAACCCCTTAATATTGTGTCAGATTCCTGTTATGTGGTTAATGCAGTAAATCTTTTAGAAGTGGCTGGAGTGATTAAGCCTTCCAGTAGAGTTGCCAATATTTTTCAGCAGATACAATTAGTTTTGTTATCTAGAAGATCTCCTGTTTATATTACTCATGTTAGAGCCCATTCAGGCCTACCTGGCCCCATGGCTCTGGGAAATGATTTGGCAGATAAGGCCACTAAAGTGGTGGCTGCTGCCCTATCATCCCCGGTAGAGGCTGCAAGAAATTTTCATAACAATTTTCATGTGACGGCTGAAACATTACGCAGTCGTTTCTCCTTGACAAGAAAAGAAGCCCGTGACATTGTTACTCAATGTCAAAGCTGCTGTGAGTTCTTGCCAGTTCCTCATGTGGGAATTAACCCACGCGGTATTCGACCTCTACAGGTCTGGCAAATGGATGTTACACATGTTTCTTCCTTTGGAAAACTTCAATATCTCCATGTGTCCATTGACACATGTTCTGGCATCATGTTTGCTTCTCCGTTAACCGGAGAAAAGGCCTCACATGTGATTCAACATTGTCTTGAGGCATGGAGTGCTTGGGGGAAACCCAAACTCCTTAAGACTGATAATGGACCAGCTTATACGTCTCAAAAATTCCAACAGTTCTGCCGTCAGATGGACGTAACCCACCTGACTGGACTTCCATACAACCCTCAAGGACAGGGTATTGTTGAGCGTGCGCATCGCACCCTCAAAGCCTATCTTATAAAACAGAAGAGGGGAACTTTTGAGGAGACTGTACCCCGAGCACCAAGAGTGTCTGTGTCTTTGGCACTCTTTACACTCAATTTTTTAAATATTGATGCTCATGGCCATACTGCGGCTGAACGTCATTGTTCAGAGCCAGATAGGCCCAATGAGATGGTTAAATGGAAAAATGTCCTTGATAATAAATGGTATGGCCCGGATCCTATCTTGATAAGATCCAGGGGAGCTGTCTGTGTTTTCCCACAGAATGAAGACAACCCATTTTGGATACCAGAAAGACTCACCCGAAAAATCCAGACTGACCAAGGGAATACTGATGTCCCTCGTCTTGGTGATGTCCAGGGCGTCAATAATAAAGAGAGAGCAGCGTTGGGGGATAATGTCGATATTTCCACTCCCAATGACGGTGATGTATAATGCTCAAGTATTCTCCTGCTTTTTTACCACTAACTAGGAACTGGGTTTAGCCTTAATTCAGACAGCCTTGGCTCTGTCTGGACAGGTCCAGACGACTGACACCATTAACACTTTGTCAGCCTCAGTGACTACAGTCATAGATAAACAGGCCTCAGCTAATGTCAAGATACAGAGAGGTCTCATGCTGGTTAATCAACTCATAGATCTTGTCTAGGAACAACTAGATGTATTATGGCAAATAGCTCAGCTGGGGTGTAAACAAAAGTTTCCGGGATTGTGTGTTACTTCCATTCAGTATGTTAAATTTACTAGGGCAGCTAATTTGTCAAAAAGTCTTTTTCAGTATATGTTACAGAATTGGACGGCTGAATTTGAACAGATCCTTCGGGAATTGAGACTTCAGGTCAACTCCACGCGCTTGGACCTGTCCCTGACCAAAGGATTACCCAATTGGATCTCCTCAGCATTTTCTTTCTTTAAAAAATGGGTGGGATTAATATTATTTGGAGATACACTTTGCTGTGGATTAGTGTTGCTTCTTTGATTGGTCTGTAAGCTTAAGGCCCAAACTAGGAGAGACAAGGTGGTTATTGCCCAGGCGCTTGCAGGACTAGAACATGGAGCTCCCCCTGATATATGGTTATCTATGCCTAGGCAATAGGTCGCTGGCCACTCAGCTCTTACATCTCACGAGGCTAGACTCATTGCATGGGATAGAGTGAGTGTGCTTCAGCAGCCCGAGAGAGTTGCACGGCTAAGCACTGCAATGGAGAGGCTCTGCGGCATATATGAGCCTATTCTAGGGAGACATGTCATCTTTCATGAAGGTTCAGTGTCCTAGTTCCCTTCCCCCAGGCAAAACGACACGGGAGCAGGTCAGGGTTGCTCTGGGTAAAAGCCTGTGAGCCTAAGAGCTAATCCTGTACATGGCTCCTTTACCTACACACTGGGGATTTGACCTCTATCTCCACTCTCATTAATATGGGTGGCCTATTTGCTCTTATTAAAAGGAAAGGGGGAGATGTTGGGAGCCGCGCCCACATTCGCCGTTACAAGATGGCGCTGACAGCTGTGTTCTAAGTGGTAAACAAATAATCTGCGCATATGCCGAGGGTGGTTCTCTACTCCATGTGCTCTGCCTTCCCCGTGACGTCAACTCGGCCGATGGGCTGCAGCCAATCAGGGAGTGACACGTCCTAGGCGAAGGAGAATTCTCCTTAATAGGGACGGGGTTTCGTTTTCTCTCTCTCTTGCTTCTTGCACTCCTGCTCCTGAAGATGTAAGCAATAAAGTTTTGCCGCAGAAGATTCTGGTCTGTGGTGTTCTTCCTGGCCGGTCGTGAGAACGCGTCTAATAACATCCAACACAGGAAACTTTGGCAAACAACCCATATCCAAACCTCAGCCATTCATCTGAATTATAAGGAGTGCCAACTTCAGATATATTCCCTTTCTAGAGTACAGCTACACAGGAAAATTCAGCCAAGGGTTCTAAATGAACTAAAGTGCATCCTATGGTGTCTCAAATTCTATTGCCAAATGCAGGTCCTTAGCTTCACAAGACACTCTAAGAAGACGTGTGTTTCTCTGGAGCACGATGTATTACCAATGAGTTTTAATAGACAGAGCACTTATACTGAGATGTTCCCTCAATAAATGCCTAGTATTTATTACTTGCCAGAAGCCATGCTAAAGATTACAAAGGACACAGAAATCAATCAGATATTGTTGTTATCTTGAAAAGGCCTATGACAGTGCTATAAATGTGAAATAAATATAATAAATAACACAAAATTGAAATAATTTCATGCCATTGAAAGAATAATGTCAAATGACTTCGGTGGGAGAACATGAGAAAAAGATACAAGTCAAATCCAGTAGGAGGGAAGGCCGAGGATGGCAAAGCAGAGCATCCTTTTCCTTGGGAAAGCCTGGACGGTGCTGATCAGAAACTATGCAAAACTGTGCTGAGCAGCCTGGAGGAAAGCCGGGTCTATTTCTTACTTAATGTTGCCAAGATAAAACACCATGACCAAAACCAACTTACAGAGAAAGCCTTTATTTTAGCAGGAAGCTAAAAGTTCAACATGGTGGGCAGGCGTTGCAGCAGACACAGGAAGCTGGGAATTCACATTTCTATCCACACATAGGAAGCAGAGAAAGTGACTGGAGTTAGGTGAGGCTACCTTTTAGCCTGCCTTCAGTAACATACTTCCTCCGTGAAGGCTATACAAAGGCTCTATAACCTCGGCAAACCAACAACAAGAAGCCAGATATCGGCATTCCTGAGCCTAAAATAAGTAGCTCTCATTTAAATGAGCACACCAGCGTGAAAACACATCATGCCAAGCAATACATTTGTTGAACAATTATCCAAAGCTGTGTATTTTTATATTCACTATTTATACATCTAATATCATACCTCTGAAAAACAAAAGACAGCTGGCCAATGTGTGATAAGTGCTTATAGAAATTGTCTGTGACTGGGAGAGAAATAACTGAGCAGAACACATGCTTAGTATGAAAATCGACATGCTCATTTTCAGAGGTTTGGAAGAAGTCTCTGGCTCCTTTGCACATGAGAGATGAGCATCCCAGCTGCGTGGCACAGAGTTCAAGGATAAGCGGTCTGGAACAAGACCATGGAGGCCTCGATGGCTAATGAGGATGACACATCATCAGATCCCTGCCCGGTCAGATCCCTCTGGTCTCTGGTGACCCTGACTGATTCCATATGCTAGTTGCTTGGCCAGATTCCCTACTCTCCTCCAGCAGCTTGCAGTAGCTTGGAAGACTGTTGTAAGCCCACGCTGACAGAACTTGTGCCTCAGATTTCAGACAGTCCTTAACAAAAGAACTGATTTTTTTTTTCCTCCAGTAAGAAATACAGGGTAATGGATGGTTAACCATAGTGTTTAAGTAATATAACCATGATGAATAGCAAAAAGACTACTCTCTGACTATAAGGGAACAGTAATTCATTGTTGCAAATCACTACAACTTAAAAAGTCAAATGACAAAGTTAGAGACAAAGAATAATGACAGCTCATGCATTTTCATTCACTGTTTTTTTTAAAGCTATTACATGTGTGGGTGTGTGCATGTGTTCTGAGTGTGCATGTGCACAAGTGCATGCATGTGTGTCTACGTGTGTGTGTGTGTGTGTGTGTGTGTGTGTGTGTGTGTGTGTGTGTGTGCATGCATATGAGGGTGGGGCATGCATGTAGAAGTCAGACGATATCTTTTAGAAGCTGATTTTTCCTCCATCATGTGGGTCCGGGACTGAATTCAGGTTGTCAGGAGTTGGCAGCAGGTATCTTTACCTGCTGAGCCATCTTAGCAGCCTTAGTTCAGCAATTCTAAAATGTCTCTAAAGATCAAACATGGAAAAAACAAGATCAAAATGGAAAATGTATTGTCAAAGCCATATGAAATTATAATAAAGATATTAATTCTGCCAAACCAACCATCCTTTACTCTGATCCAAACCTGGAGGGATAAGGGTCTGGGATGGCAGGGTATCAAGTGGGAGGACAGGGTTGGAAATACAGAAGACAAAAGCAGTGGCTGGGATCAAAAGGTCTCGTATAAGCTAGTGACTTATGCCAAGCCAGTTTATTAAAATATACAGCCCTTTATATACAAGCTGTACGGGGAAGAGCAGATCAAGGCCAGCAGAGAACTTAATCAGACTATGTTGGCAAAGAAAACACAGGCTGCTCGTCTGCCTTCGGACTGCCGGTTACAGCCCGGCAGGGTAGAAAGCAAGGTTCCCAGGAACTGGAGGCCCAGGCCCAAGCCCCAGAATAGATCGTGCCAAGTCTGTTCCTGGACAAGAACACAGAGCATTCCCTTTGTCCTTTTATCGGAGTCTCTGAGAAATTCTCAGTCTGACTCCCCACCATAGTCAGTGTACCCAGACAGAATTCCTTCTTTTAGATAAAACCATCTGAGTTCATGTGGAACGACCACCAGACAGTAACACACACAAATATATGTTTGTGATAAGTAACTATGTTTAGAGGCCCAGCAAAGCCAGCATGTTCTGGGCTTCCCAGCCCAGAGAGTAAATGTCTTGTTTGTTTCAAGGTCTCAAATGTAGCCTAGGCTGTCCTAGAACAAGCTATGTGGTCAAAGCTGCCCTGGAATTCCTAGCAATTTATCAGCCTCAGCCCTCTAAGTTCTGGGATTATAGGTACAAGTCTTCAAACCCAAAGAAATAAATGTCTTTCCTCCCATAAAGTATGCAGACTGTTGTATTTTGTTTTAACTAGAGGAAAATAATTGTACTGGTTCGTGTCTTACATCATCTATAAAAATAAAACCAGATCATATGCCAAAATATAAAATCTAAAACTATTAGGCTTTCAGAAGCTATTATTTGTTTGTTTGTTTTTCCTTTTTTTGGTTCGATACCATAAACATGATCTATAAAAGTAAAAATGTATAAATTGAGTCTCATCAAAATTTAAAACATTTTTCTCTGACAGTATCTTGGGAAATGAATAAAGGCAGAAAGGGATAATATCCCTTGCCAGGTGTATAGAGAATTTCTACAGAGCAAGGAGACATAGGGACAGAAAACAGTCCAAATAGCTGCCAGTTTTGGCAGCCCAGCCGACACCAATTTTATCAAATAACAACAGATTAGAAATCAGTTTCTAGAGGTCAGAGTTAACCAAAATCACACATCAGATGGCTACAGCTGTTTACCCAGCGACATAGACTTCTTGCTCAGGAAGCTGTCACATGTTCCTCAATCGCCTGTCATCACATCATTTCCAATGACAACTTGATTTCCATTTCCACTTCCAAATTGATCCCTGCTTTCCTGGAGGGTTTACGAAGGACATCACAACTGCCTCACTAGAGCCTTCTGGTAAATCCCATTCAAGTTCACTCCCATTTACTCTGAGTGTAACTCCCACTCAAGTTCCATGACCTCTTTCTATTTCCACCATGACGCACCCCCATCTTGGAAGCAAACATGCTAGAGGCAACAGAAGTTCCCGATCATCAGAATGACCACAAAACTGACTTCCTGGTTGTTATGACCATCCAATGTGTGGCTAGTAAAGATAAAAGTGTATGTTCTAAAAGGTATATGTGAGTTACTAATGAAATGATTAATTTTAATTTTAACAATACACTGGGTCTGTAAAAAACAATCCTTTAGAGAGGACTGATCAAGATGATTAGTTAACACTTTTAATTATTCTTTTAACTGGGGCTGTTTACAGACATACCACAGAACGCATAAGGAACTCAGAGAAAATCTTGGAGAACTCAGTTCTCTTTCCACCTTTTGGCTCCGAAGACTCCAACCCAGAATGAGTAGCTTGCCAGAGAGTTTACCTGTTGAGCCATCCTGCCAGCCTGCAGGTCAACCCCTACCAGACCCTCTCCTCTGCATTTCAGTGTTTTCTGGTGGCTTGCTGAGGGAAACTATGAAATATATTGGGATGGCTAAAGCTAGAACATTCTGGAATTCTAGAAACAGCAAGCTTGTAATAACAAGGAGTTCTTAGCGTTAAGGTAAAATTATCCTTTCTGGGGATGTGACCAAACGTTGGATCTTTATCTCAGGTGGAAAAAAATATTTTTGATAATTTCTGACGTGCCTCAGATTCCCTGAGAGCCATCCCCAGATGCTGACTTAGCAACCTTGATCTAATCCAACCACCCAATTAGCAGGCCATGGGATGGAGGAGGACAGAGACTAACTGACTCTTATAGTCACAGCATGGGAGTGAGAGTGGCAAGATGAAAGCCATGCTCTCTTACCATGCCCCGTCACCTGCCCTGATGGACCATGTGGACTTGTCCATGTGACTTCTTGACCAGGAGGCCATCTGATGGCTGTCTGCAGATGGCATTAGATGCTCTGCTGGACTGTACTATGAACTGGCCAAGGAACTGCTACAAGCATAAGGAATTGCAATAACGCAATGCCCTTCTAACCAAGAGTGAAGCATTTTGCTTCTGTGCTTATTATATACTCAGCCCCATCCTCTTAGCCTTCCCCACAACTCTACCCCCAACCCCCTTCCCTTCCTTTCTGTTTTCTCTCTCTCTCTCTTTGCCTGAGGCAGGCTTGTCTCAAACTCCAGATCCCCTGCCTCTTTACCACCAACACACCAGAACTCCGTGGGCATTTCCTGAAAGTCTCCTCCTTCCTAGTTCTTCTCCATGTCTTCAGTGGTTCTCCCTGTCCGTTTCTATCCAGTTGTGTGCCATGACCATCTGCCCCCTTTCCAAGGCCTCTCCAAAGCAAGCTAGCTCATATATTCCTTCCAAGCCATCCTCACCCAGGCTGCAGAGATCCTGCCTCAAATTATCTTCAATGGTTACTTCTGTGAAAGTGGCTCCCTCCCTCCAACTAGTTTCAGACCACACCTTCTCACCTAAAGCACACTGGCGTCTTGGTTCGGGACCCTGTGATGTCAGCTCTCTTCAGCACATAGATAGCACGAGCAGTGTAACTGCATTCATTGACATTCCATCTCTCTAAAATGACAAACTTCAAAATGAAAGTTAGCTTTAAAATATCAAACTGCCACTGTTTCCTGTAATTTATGAGATGTTTCTACAAATTTGAGAACACCTTGTGTTTCTCCTCCATCCCCACCTCCTTTGGTTTGTAAATGTCGTTGTTTGTTTTTCAGTATACAGTAAACAATTAGCCCTTGCTTATTTTCTAAATGGCCATATCACTCCCCCTAGTGGATAATGAGAATAGTAAAAACAACCCTAAGGGGCTGAAGGAGCTGAGGGGGTTTGCAGCCCCCTGGAGGGAGCAACAGTGTCAATCAGCCAGATGCCCTGGAGCTCTCAGGGACTGGACCACCAACCAAAGAGTACACATGGAGGGACCCATGGCGCTGGCCACATATGTGGCAGAGGATGACCTTGTTGGACATCAGTGGGAGGAGAGGCCCTTGGGCCTGAGGGTGCTTGATGCCACAGTGTAGGGGCAGGGCAGGAAAATGGGAGTGGCTGGGTGGGTGAGGGAGCACCCCCCATAGAGGCAGGGGAGGGAGTGGGATGGGGGCTTCCGAAGGGGAGACCTGGAAAGGGGAAAACATTTGAAATGTAAGAAAGGAAAATATCCAATAAACACTGACAGCTTTAAAAAAATAAATAAATAAAAAGTCATAAAGTCAGCTGAGCATGGTGGTGGCCCACACCTTTAATTCTAGCACTTGGGATGTAGGAACAGGCAGTTCTTTGAGTTTGAAGCCAGTTTGGTCTACAGAGGAAGTTTCAGGACAGTCAGAGCTATTACACAGAGAATCTTTGTCCAGAATACCCCTGCTCCTAAAAGCCAGAGTTATGAGTGGTGTACCTACCACCAAGTTGATTGTGCTTCATTAAAGAGCTCCTAGGGGCTGGAGAGATGGCTCAGCAGTTAAGAGCACTGACTGCTCTTCCAGAGATCCTGAGTTCAATTCCCAGCAACCACATGATGGCTCACAACTATCTGTCATGGGATCTGATGCCCTCTTCTGGTGTGTCTGAAGACAGCTACAGTGTACTAACATACATAAAATAAACACATCAAAGAAATAAAATACAATAAAGAGCTCCCAACTATGTTTATGCAAACAGAAAAAGGCATGGAAGTAAGAATGGGTATTGTTGGGAAGAAGGGGTTTATGAGAGGAAAATGAGGGTGAATGTTCAAGATGCACTATATACATGTATAAAATGGTCAATATGTAAAATAAATATTTTAAGAGATCCAATCAACTAGAAAAAAACAGCCCTTCCCAATTCTGTAGTGGTCTGAAATTGTCAGAAATAAAAGTAAACAGAATGTACTATATCAAGACTATTGCTGATTCAAAACATCTCCTATCAATCTTTCTTTCTCCTCTCTCTCTTACCTTCTTCTCCTCATCTCCCCTCTCTCTTCCCTCCCTCCCTCTCCCCTTGCTCTTGCTGTTGATACACCTTAACCTGCTGTTGATTATATAACCCATTCTAAAGAAGAGATTATTCCTTATCAGAGACACAGGTTCAGGGCCTCAAAAAGGAGTACTCAGAAAAGCCACCCAGAGTCACCGTAGCACACAGGGCAGGGACCATCTCTGCTCACCCAGCACATCAAAGTGCTGGACAAAGACGAAATGGTCTTGGATCTGGATCTATTACAGTCAGCAGTTTCTGGTAGTCAACCTCACTGTGGCATGTGCACACACACAAACACACACACACTCACATGCATACATCCAAGCACACACACAAGCACAATAAATAAATGTTTGGGGAAATTGGAGAAATGACTCAGCAGCTCACTGCATTGGCTGCTTTTCCAGAGGACCTGAGTTTAGTGCCCAGGACTCACATTGGGAAGCTCACAACTGCCTGTAACTCTTGTTCCAGGGGATCCAACACACTCTCTGGCCTCCATCAGCACCTTCACACACTTGTCATACATACAGAGACACGCACACACACATGCACATAAATAAAACAAATATTGAAAAAAATGGGACACTACTTTAAAATTTTCTTCTTTGGCTAGCTTCAAGGCACTAATACAGGCTAATCAACTGTATATTATTTGCAAATCTATATAAAATATTAGGCAATTATAACAGTCAAGTTCTTTACACATACTATCCCAGGTGAGTCTCAAAATAAAATCAATCAATGAAAAAAATCTGATATGTTCAAATTATAAACTGGACTTTCTTACTATGGTAGTGAAGTAACAATGTAAAGAATGAACTAGACCAACATCTCTTCTGTGATGTGCAAGACTCGTAACTCCATTTGATTAAGATACAAAAGTTAACATTATCCATCCTGACCATTTGCTAAACCTTAGACTGGCTAACAGTGACTCATTCAGAAGAATGGTTATAGCAGTAACTCCAGGTATTTAAAATGAAGATCACAGTAGGAGAGAACATGGCTGGCCTAGTTACTCAAAAGTATCTGGTTTTTTGTTTGTTTTTGTTTTGTTTTGTTTTGGGGGGTTTTTGTTTGTTTGTTTTTGATTTTTTGTGGCCAGACTGCTGTTAAAGTTTAAATGAGAAAACTACTCTAGTTATCTTACTATGGGAACAGGCTCTTCTAATTTCACCCAATAAAGGCAGCTTCTTACATAGACTAGGTATCACACACACACACACACACACACACACACACACACACACACACAAAATGATGAGAAAACTGTATTAAGACTTACATATTCTGTAGTAAGTTACACAACTGGAGTGAATCTCTGCTCTAACTGGAACTTCTGTAGTGATGTCCCATGCCTCAGTCCAGCACCTAGGCCATAAATATTAAAATAAAAAGGTTTATTCCAGAAGAACCAATAACACTCACTGTGACTACACATGAACCAAATGACACTCACTGTGACTACACATGAACCAAATGACACTCACTGTGACTACACATGAACCAAACAACACTCACTGTGACTACACATGAACCAAACGACAGTGTAACTAGCACCACAGATGACTAAGATTGTACCTCTTGGACTTCTTTCCATTTATTTAACCATTTCTTTATTGCTGGGTATTTAGACCTCTCCCTTATTGAATGTGTTACATAAGCAAGGCTATAATAGCCATGCAATTGTCATGAACAAAGCCCTTTATAGTTAGTTGTATTATAGTTCATTAAGATAAGTTAGTTTATGGACAATAAATAAGCAGAGGACCTAATAATAATGACCTTTCCAATAATAATATAATCTAGCATTTCAAAAGGTTTTTGAAAAGTTATTTATGTAGATATTTTCTTGTTTCATATCTTGTACCCCAATTTTATTAAAAGAAAATTACACAAACATTGTTCAAGGTCATTAAACTGTCTAATTTACTTCTGCAGTGGTTATCACACAGGTAGCTACCATTGAGATAGCTTCAAAAATGAAACAATTCAGGGAGTTGGGGAAATGGCTCAGTCAGTAAAGCCCTCACTGTACAAGCATGCAGACCTGAGTCTGATTCACGACACCCAGGTCCAAAGACCTGCACAGCAGCATGCACCGTAACAGCAGCTCTGGGAAAGTGGAAGGATCTCTGTATGGAAATCACATGGAGAGTGATTATAGAAGAAAACTGATTTCACCACGCATGCCTATGCACACACACACCACATATACATATGCACATACATACATACATACACATACATACCTACAGATACACACATAAATATACATATACACATACACATACCACACACACATGAATATATACATACATATGTAGTGGGTTTGGTCTAATGCTGCTTGTATTCTAATGTTAATTTCGATCCCCCAAATTGTTTGCACGGTGTGGCAGTTTGTCCTGCTCTCACTATCTCAAGAAACTATAGCCAGTACTCGACGGCAGAAATGATTCCCCTCAGATGGCAAAGATCGTGAGTGACTCATTTTAATCTCAAGTTCAGAAATGCTTCTGAAAAAAGTTACCCTGCTGTTTGCAGCTTTTGCTGGGATACAAACACACCAAGAGGTCAGTTGTGTCGTGGGAAGGGCAGCTCGCTCTTGGAAAGCCCCTGCCTTTCCTGCACCCATCTAAAATGATTTTGATGTCACCCTCCTATCTTAAAAGGTCAGACAGAGGGGGTCTTAACCATACAGAGCATTAAGCCTGAGAAACTAAGGGACAGCCATGAGATGATGCTTCCCCCTAAACAGGAGCTGTGTCTGAAGTGAGAGCAGCATCTAGACTGTGTGTCCACCAGAGGGGACCTCAGCAAAAGCTGAGGGGTATAAGTGAACAGGACCTCTGATCTGTGAGCTGCCCTCTATTTTAAACGATTTCTTTCCTCGTGGTGCTCGCCTTGTATAAGATATCATGCAATCCTAGACTGCCCAAGTCTTCAGTTCCTTGTTAATGGACATAGGCTTCTTTGTCTTGAAATGCTGAAATTCTTGAAACCAACTCAAAACCATCTTAGGGAAAGATTTGCCAAAGTGGAAATGTTTTCTACTTAGTAAAGCCTGTGGGCAACAGTCATACACAATACGAAAAATAAGTGCTATGTTGGGGGTTGTTTAGCTTAGTTTTGTTTAACGACTAAGATATGACATTTACATTCCTTCCTGTGTGATGCAACTACAATAAACCCTATAAGAAAGTTGGATAGCTTTTGCAGTCATAGAACAGTAAACTCAGACACACCACAGTACATGTGTAGAGAAATTCATTGTATCCATATATATACATTTAACAGCAATCAGTGAGAAGAGAGGCCATGCCTTTGAAAGAACAAGGAGGGGTAGGTGGGAGGGTTTGGAGGAAAGAAGGAAAAGGGAAAATGAAGTAATTATATTATACTCTCAAAAATAAACAAATAACAAAAAAATATATGAGGAGAAGAACTTGAAAACTAAAGGGCCCCAACATTCATTGTGTTATTTCCCCAGGGCACCAGTGCCCAGAAAGAGTAGGCAAGTACTTTAAAGTGGGAAGCGACTGGGCACACAGCACAGCTCTGTCCACCAACCTCCAATTAGGCAGTCATACAGGCCTGCTCACAAAACAGAACCTTTCCCCCCAGAGACTTCAGAGAAAGACGCAAAACCTCGCACTAAGACTTTCATGTCAAGAGGTTGGCAAAAGGGACTCAAGAATAAAACTGAAACAAGGAAAAAAGAAACGATTTGTTCCATCAGGCATGGAGGGAATTGTCAGAAGGGAGAGAGAGCATGCAAAAGCAAAGGGCTTGCCACAAGAGTTTGACATGGCCTGCCTTGTGGACAACGGGTCACTCAGATGGCCACCATGGCCCGAGATGGAGACTTGAGCTGCACTGTGAATTGGTGCCTGAGTCTTTGCAGAGGTTCCTGTGGGCACGTTCCTCAGTGACACCTGCTAGTCTTCATAGTTTTAGAACCAAATCTGCATTCTTTAAGAAAGGGCATCTGAGCAAGTCAAAGACCTGGTGGAAGATTCCAAACAAATCAGCTGTCAGCTAGAGGATAGAGGGACCTGGTGCCTCCTGCTCATGTGTGACTCTCGTGAATTCTAGGAGTACCTAGGCTGAAAATGGTCCCTAACAAATGGAGAGTGACTTCCTTTACTGAGAGCACCCCTCAAGCCTCAGGAAAATTTACTTCCTGAAGGAACTGCAGGCAGCTCCTGAGTGGGCAGCGAGGCTCTGGAAAGCTTTGCCCTTCTCGTACCCTCTGACTCGCTACAAACTTTAGCTTACATTCCTGTAGCTAGCTAGCCACCAAGGTCTATTCCCTTATTTGGCCACTTCCCCTTCCAGAGGCTGAGTACCAAGGTCCAGCTATCGAAGTATTCAAGTCCAACAATCAAAAGCCCCCTCTGGCTACTCTAATTAACATCTCCTACTAAGATATAGCACTGAATCCTAGCCCATTCCAATACAGAACCCCCCTCTTTTTAAAGGGTCATTTGTTGCTGTTTTTCTGCCGCAGTCAGAAAGCAGACACACACACACAAACACAGAGAGAGAGAGACAGAGACAGAGACAGAGACAGAGACAGAGACAGAGAGGCTTTTGACTAATCTGGGGTCCAAGAAGGGAACTCCTGCTGTGTGGGGCTGGGGGTGGGGGTAGGGAGGTCTCCTTCAACTTCTGGTTGGTTTTGGTTTCCTCAGGTTCGGTGTTCTTGAACCTTCCTCTTCCGTTTTGGGCTACTCACAGATTCCCTGAAGGGAGGGAAGATGGTTTGTTGTGAGCCCCACTTCACAGCCGCATGTGCTGCATTTTCAAAACCAGCACAAGACAGCAAGCAAGGCCAGACCAGGGATGCTGCAGAGAAATCCTGAGGGCAGCTTTGGTCTGGTTTCATGCTGTCTTCCAACTACAGCTTTTAAGATTGAATCTAGACAGACTTTTGTAACTAGATAGCCTCTTCTAGCCCCAAATAGCCCATATGGTCTAGGCCTAAAGGCTGAGACACAGTAGATACTGAGTTCCCTGAAAATAGGAGGATCTGTCCTATTGCCTCTATGTGACTTTCCCTAGGGCGACATGAACAACTTCTACTCTTTTGGGATAGGGCACCCGCCACAAACCAAGGAACAGATATCATCAGAGTCCAATCTGGACAAAGACTCTGGAAGCCACATTCCTGCGCTCCCTGCAGGAACTGGGGGGAGCCTCTAGTTTGGTAGAAGCCCCTGCTCATCTTGTAAATTTGAGCTTCCCTCCCTTGTGAAGATTATTTACTTCCAGAGTTTCTGGGCCATCCCTCCTCCCTCCAGGAGGAGATGTTTCAATTCGGAGGAAATTACTGCATAACAAAACAGCATAGTATTGAGCACTGGGCTCAAATAAAGCAGTGAGGACTCATTTAATATGGAGGCATGCTCTGGAAATGGTGAACGGTTGTGTGTGTGTGTGTGTGTGTGCCTATCCCTTGAGCTACCTTACCTGGCTGAGTTGGTACATGGGGTTTGTTTTGTTTGTTTTGTTTTTGAGACCCAAAATAATGTAAGGGTATGTGGTATAGAGACCCCAATTACTAATTTTCGAATCTTTATCAAGCCATGAGCACTGAGACTAACATCCATCCATTAGCTACTGTCAGTAAAACCCATTCTCTATGTAGATACTGGGCTTTGCAACTTAGCACATGCAGGGCCACATACAGCATCAAGGCTGTGATGGGGGAAACTCTCACTGTGTCACACAAAGAAACACATTTTTTAAAAACGAAAGCAATCCTGCAACGGAATTTCTTTTTTTTAAATGGGTGCTCTGTGGCCCAAACCAGCCAAGCAAGCACACTGCAGTTCGAGAAATTCCACATAACGTTTATTCTATCACAGGAACTGACTGCATCTCATCCCGTTGGTCGGAGCTCAGCTCACAATCTGACACTATTGACCACTCCGTAATCACAGTCAGGCTCAGACATGTCTAGTGGTCGGGCAGACAGGCGTGCTCACAAGAGTTGGAAGAAGGGAAACGTTATGAAATACTAGTCTCTGGGGAGCTAGCCACCAGGCACAGAAGAGACCTGCTTCTCATAGCTGGTTATTGTGTAGCCTCCTCATGGCTAAATGCTTCACGTCTCTTTTGTTTCACGACTGGGGTATATTATGTCTATCCAACAAACAGAAAAACAGTGCACAACCAGAACTGAAAATCAGATTAGACGAGAAACACTAAGTTCTTCCCAATATTGAAATCAGTCCCAGGGTGATCTTTGATTTAACTATGTTAGATATCACTTCGTAGACTCACTCATTCAATAAAGATGGCTGGCAAGGGGATGGCTCAGCAGATAAGATGCCGGCCACTAAGCCGACAACTTGAGTCAGGGACTCACAATGTCGGAGAGAATCTACCTTTCAAAGTTTCCTCTGACATACACACATGGATGTGCACACCCACACACACATCCACACATCCACAAACTCACACATATACATACACATCCACACATGCAGACTGACACACAGAGAGACACACACATACACTCACAGACATGCATATGCATGCTCATACATACACTCATATGTACACACATGCATACTCTCTCACAATACACTCACAAATAAACATACAAAATAAACATAATGTGTATAATAAATAGCATTAATTTTTTAAAAAAATAATAAATAAGTGTTGATAACCTCAATGCCCTGGAAATAACAGTAATCAAAGCTGACAAAATCTATGTCATCTCTGGGCAGGGAATAGGAAGATGTCTTATTTTGCAAGGGGTGTAGAGAAAAACAAAGCAAGGTAAGGCTTGGGGATTGGCAGGACAGCTTGTATCAAGTCAGCCTTGAGAACAGACTGGCCTGAGGTGGGCAGCTTGAAGGTGGAGCAAAGACTGCAGTGAACACTGACTGCAGGGCACGTGAGGGTCAACCAGCTGCTGTCAAGAGGCGGACTTCAGATGGGAAGACCGATGTGTGCGCAGTCCCTGAGTTGGGGATGCATTTGGCCTATCGCAATAAAGACTAGCAAGGAGGTGGGTGTCCCCGCAGTGTCAATGAGCAAGGAAGACAGGAGACAGAACAGAAGGCAAAGGGGATGTCAGAATAAAGTACCATGCTTTTAAGTCTCTGTGTGAGATAAACCAACGACTGGTTTTCATACATTTTAGAGCTTGAATAACTTGCGTGAGTACTCTTGAAGCTATGTGGAAAAACAAAACAAAACAAAACAAGCCAGAAGACTAGGCAGGAGACAAATTACTTAGTTCAATTAGTGAAGTGCTCCTGACTAAAGTGATGGTAGAGGTCAAGTTGGCTGCAAGGGTGTAGCCTGAAAATGGAAAGAGAAAGCAATGTTTTATTTTGTGTTGCTGTAACAAAATACCGCAAAGCCGAGTAATCTATGATGAACAGATGTGTTCACCTTACAGTGCTAAAGGTGGGAAGTCCAGAGTCAAGGTGTTGTCACCTGAGAAGAACCTTCATGCCTCATTTACCTCTGGCCAACAGTGAGAGTGCAAGGTGAGGCCAGTTTTATCACAAGAACCCACTCCTGGTGATCATAACAGCAGCCCACTCAATAGGACAGTCTCATGAGCACCTCTGTAACAGAAGATATCAAAACCCAGTCAGGTATCTGAGCAGGGGTGTTTAATGGAAGACATGTTCGTGTTGGAGGGGCAAACCTGGAGTCTATAGTTATGGTACATATAACAGCTGGGAGCCAGAGACCCGGTGCCTCAAAGGGTCAGCACTCAGAAAAGAGCTACCAGGAAGGCTGTAAAAATGTTCCCAGAGGCAAGAAAACCTCATGAGATTCAAGACAGAGCAGCATTGATTTGCTTAAGCAACACGAGGAAGGCGAGTGTCCTGAACTGACCCTAGAATTCAGCAGTCCTTGAGCAGTTGTTGGAGGTCCCTGAAATGAGAAAGCAAGTGTCTGAGCAAGTAAATGCTCTAAGGAAGCATGCTCACACAGCCATTGGCAGCAGAACTCTGCCAGCCCCAATCCCACACTCAGACTACTCAGTAACAGGTAACGTCACCCTTCCCATGATAACCGATTCATTGGGGGACTTAGAGAGACCGCAGAGGTTAAACTAAAAGAAATATACGTCAGTATGCCATCGAGTGGCTCCAGAACAATGCAGAAGGAGAACAGAGTCAAGGGCACTTCAAATCAAATGGGACAGCCATTGTACCTCGGGCAGGCCCAGGAGCTCAACAGAAAGAAGTACTCACAACACTCTGTTTATTCTATTACAGCAGATAAAGAACATTCAAATAAAGAACACCAAAGGCCCAACTACCGAAATGATGTTAATGGATGCAGAAGACAATCTGAATGGCAAACCTTTTCCTTTCATTTGACTTCTTTACAGGGTTGTCACAAAGAGGGAGCACAAGGATAGACTTTTAAATTTTGCAGATTGTCTAATTTATTACTGGTGTGTGTGTGTGTGTGTGTGTGTGTGTGTGTGAAAAAGAGACAGACAGACAGACAGACAGACAGACAGACAAGTGGCAGCGACCAGAGGAAAACTTTGTCATTAAATTCTCTCCTTGACAGGTTACCTGAATTTTAAAGAAGCACTCAGCCCCCAGGCTTGCCTAGAGCCTCTACCAGCAGGGGGGCGCGGGGAGGAAGGGCTGGAAGTGGGCACGTGGAGGCATGGGTGTGGGGAGGTCGCACATCAGATCACCAGCCTTAGGCTAGATTTGTTGTTTGTCTGTTTGTTTTCTTTTAGTGAGCAAAAGTGACAAGAAAGCCCTAAGATAGCCAATGTCTTTGGAAAAAAACAATTTAAAGAGTCCCTTGCCATCTCTCCAAATTTTCAACTGCTGGTCCCCAAAACAGTTTACACTGTCCCTGTGGCTGCTCAGTGCCAAGCCTCTGCCAAGCTTTTTTGGACCAGGTAAAGAGATTAGCCAGAAAAGGGGCAGGCAACTAGCAGGAATGGAAACCGAGAAAGATGAGGGCCGGAAGAAGGGACCGATTGTCACTGGGCAGGAAAAGGGAGGTGGGGAAAGAAGCATTGGGAGCCCGCCCTGCCCACACGCTTTACAGCTGTGAGAGGCGGGTGCACAGCTGGACACACGGTTCCTATGAGCCCAGGTACCATCTATTGGATTTTGGTGTGTCCCAAATGCACTCAACTTCCTTGGAGAGGGTCCCGCAGTGGGTGTGGGTGCGGGTGGGCCTGGGGTGCAGGTGGTTTCGCCTTACCCGATACAGTCAAGGAGTATTCCCAGGACCTGGAGGCGCTGCAGCCCTGGGGCCTGAGCTGGCCATAGCCACACCAGCCAGGGGCGTGACCCGCGACAGTCACAGGCTCAGCTTTGGCCGGCGTTTGGAGGCGCTTTCCGGGAGGATAACCTGTTCAGGCTGGACCCACGCCTCCTGCTGGCCAGCCGCGCTGCGCACCCGGTGCGGAAAGGTCCGCAGCACCGGTCTCAGTCTCGTGAGGCTCAGCAGAAAACCTGGGCGACTAGAGGCCTTTTTTAGTCTCTGGAGTTAACGTCGCAGGCAATTTAAAGCTGCTTAAAGATGAACTTGGGAGGAGGAATGGGATGAGGAACTGTCCGAGGGTGGGCCGTGAGGGGGGAATAACATAACGACTGAATTGGAAAAAAATTAAAGATAGATAGATAGATAGATAGGATAGAATAGGATAGGATAGATAAGATAGATCGTTTAATTCAGCGTCTGAGAAGGAAAATCCAGCAAGGCAAAAATGATGGAGCCCAAATTCTCACCATGGAGCCAGGGAATTCTGTCTAGGCCACCCAGGATCACAAAGTGTTCTATTCTCTTGTAGTTACTACAATCCACCGCACCCCCCCCCCCACACACACACACATAGTTTCCCTCTGATCCGTTGTAGACCCTTGTTTGTGACTCTTCCTAGACTGACTTTAGGGAGGAAAAAGATTAGAAGAGATAAAATTCTGTAATAAGATGAGAACAAATAGTGCTTTGCATCTTCCAGGGTGACTCCTGATGTTCAGGAAGGGCCCCTTGCTGAATTTTTATTGCTCACCAGAAACTAAATGCACTATTTGTTTATAATTAAATAAGTTTTTACATTTTTTAAATTCCTTAAAGCAGTCCTGCTAGACAGGTTTCAATTATCTGAGCTTACAGTTGAGGGACATGGGGGAGAGGTGTGTGTCTCAAAGCCTTCCAGATGGGAGTTAACCTATAAAGCTGGCATTGAAACCAGGCAGTCTAGCCCAGTGTTCATGCTAAATAGCCCCCATTCGCCATTAGCTAAACGCACCTCTGATTTGGTTGAAGTGTCTCAACAAACCTAGAGAGCAGGCACTACTCTCTTCATTTTAAAGACGAAGAAACAAGAGTAGAGGTTATTCCAGGCCACAGAGCTCTTAAGTGGAACTGGAGGGAAGAAAAGAAAAAAGGAAAGAGGCCTGACCTTAGATAACCATTCACTCTCCAATGAGAAAAAGCTTTCCAGTACGGAGACTTGCATCCCACCACCCCATGCATTTTAAGCCCTGCTGATGCATCAGTAGCTTTTATTTTGACACCAGATCTCACTAAGTTGCTTGAGTGGGCTTTAAACTCAGGCAGTCCTTGAACTTTTATTGTTCTCCTCCCCCAGTCTCCCAAGTAGCCTGAGGGCGAGCCCTTCCTAACACTGACCTTCAAACACTGACCCTGTGAGCTTCCAGGTTAGACCCACATTGTCCCTCCTTGCCCCTAATTGCCCCTTTGAGTACACACACACACACACACACACACACACACACACACACACACACACACACACACTTAGGATTGGCCATTTGGCCCACGGCTAGGATGACATGGCCCTAAAGTACTCATCCTCAGAGTCATCCTTCTTGTGCCTTTCAGGACACCCTGGGAATGGAAGTCCAGGGACACAGGTGGCCTCAAATCCTCTGTGTGCCTCTTCGGGAAACAGTGCTGCTCTGTGGAAAGGAAGCACAAGCAGGGCCATGACCACACAAACTGCTCAGGTTACCTTCTTTATGACTGCCTCTGCTTTCTCCTGCGTTCTCTTGCGTGAGGTGAGGCCTCTCTTGTATGATGGTGCAAGTCTCTAGAGGCTCTTGAGGAGTGGAATCCTGATTTAAAATAAAAATGTTTTTGAAAGAAGCTGTCATCGGTGGGCTTAATGGGGCAGCATTTGACAAGATTGCACGGTGGGGTGGGGCGAGCATCCTGGGAGCAACAGGATTTTAAAGGGAGAAGAGAGAGACACTGTGCACTGCTCTTCGGCCATCAGACTGCAGAGAATGTGGATCTCCACGAATTTAAATTTCCTTCAAGGATTCCATGTTGGGAAGAGGAAAGGGCTACAACCTTGGTGCTAGCCACAGAAAAGGATTTGTCTCCTGGAAAGAGACCTCACACAGTTCTCGCAACTTGTCTGACTACCTTGCAGGAGAAAACAGAGCTGAACAGATGATAGTGGGCCGAGCCACAGCCTGGCCAGGACTGCTTAGGGACGCATGCGCCTCTCCTTCTCATTAAACATAAGCCTCATGTTTATGTCGCTGCACCCCAGGGATGTCACTGGACCCCAGGGATGTCAGGACCCCAGTGTGGGAAGCCCCAAACGCCATTACAAGATGGCGCTGGTTTCAATAAGCCAACACCCATGAATATGGGTAAACAACCAATGTGCGCATGTGCATAAGAGTTTTTTGCCGAGTCACTGCCTGGCCCGAGGCATATTAATGAGGTACTGGTAGCATAACCAATCAGGTATGGACACGTCACTCCTAGGCCTATATTAGCAGCGCCATTTCTGGGGCTCAGGGTCTTTCGCCTACGCAGTCCATGCTCTCCCAATAAACGTGTTGCAGAAAGATCCTGTTGTGGCGTCTTACTTGCTGGCAAGTTGGGCGTCCCACACCCCAGGATGTCACTGGACCTTAGAGATGTCAGAACCCCAGGGATGTCAGGACCCCAGGGATGTCACTGGACCCCAGGGATGTCACTGGACCCCAGGGATGTCAGGACCCCAGGGATGTCACTGGACCCCAGGGATGTCAGGACCCCAGGGATGTCACTGGACCCCAGGGATGTCAGGACCCCAGGGATGTCACTGGACTGCTCATTGGTTCTTCTCCCCATATAGTCACTCAGTCATCTCTTTCTGATTTGTACTCTATTCCATCTTAACAGTCCTATTGAGAACTTGTGGCTGAGACTAGCCTGTTCGGGCTCCCAATGCCCAGACTCTGATTCTAACATCTCTGGTAACAGGCGAATCCATACAGTATGGGACCTTCAAGACTATTGGCCATTTGGGTATGAAACACTACCAAGAAGGAGAGGAGAGCAAAGAGCTCTGGGAGAAGGGAAACTGAAGGGGGCATTAATATTTAGATGATGTCCTTCATCAGCCCATCAGGTGGCTCTGTGTCAGTGAACATGAAACAGCTGAAGCTGAATGAGGTCTTATCCTTGGCCAGCAGATATTGGGTGTATTTTTCTGTACGTGAAGCAAGTGGGTTTTACACGGCTAAAAATATGCTCATTTGGAATGTGTTCCAAACAACTGGATTCGTAAAAACATGACTCTACTGTCAGCAAGCTTTTGGATTGAGGGTGCCAGCTTCTTGGGGGAAAATCAATAGTGAAAAAGCTGACATAAATGGGGGTTCTTGCACTTTTACACACCTGCTAACAATAGCTGGACAGACCTTCAACTGCACAGTGAATCTGTGACTCCATCAGGGCCAGTTTGACACCCTAGTCTCTCCCACGCATAAGTATATCAAAATTCTGATTTAAAGGCCATGCCATGATATCTACCGCTCCATCTCATGACCTAATGTAAATAGAGAAATATTACATTCATACAAGAATTCATACGCATACAAAAAGAACAAAGAGAAGATTCCTTAATCTGTAACAATCTATGCAGCAGGTTGGGTGTAGGAAGGTGACATTTGTAGCTAGTGTTCAAAATCACTCCACCAGAAGGTGGCAGTATAGCATTAAATATTAGACTGTCTGCCATAGGTCTTACACGTTCTTGGTATTCTGATCACTAAGTCTAATAAGCCTGTGCAACCCTAGAGGTCTGGAATGACATGTGCTAGACAATCCGTCCGCAATTCTGCACAGTACATTCTTCCATGCTGCTCAGAAATTCGGATGAAGAGATTCACTTCACAGAGTACATTAACTTGCAAAACCTTGGTGGCCTCCCCATCTCTGACTCCACAGAAGCTGAAATACTGAAAACGACTAATCCATTCTGTGTTATGAAATATTATTATTATTTTGTGGGGCTGACAGTCTTTACATCAGCAAGGAATTGAGGCAGGAGCCAGCCATTGTTTCTTTTTCTAATTGGTTGGCGGTGTTTGTTTTGCATGCTGGGGACTGAGCTGGTGGGCTACGGAGGGTACAGGACCCACACATCCTCTACCAATGAGCTACGCTCCCAGCCCTATTTAAGCTCTCCAGTTCAGATCTGACTTCTGCTCTTGGGCTCTTTTATGTTTTCACATCTCAGAAGCCGGCCTTACCCCCATCAACTCACGGGCTGCTCATTCTCAAAATCCCCTTGTTGCTAGCATTAGTAGGGTCAGAATCTGGACCCTAAACTGAGCCCGGGTCAGAACTTGCCTGGTGGTTTTGGCCTACCCCCTCATAGGGCAAAAGAGGGCAGGGGAGCAGCCTGAGGCTCAGCTCCAAGTCAGTAGGGGAGTGTGTGAATCAACCTCTTGGAAGGCCGTGGCCTGAGCTTTAAGTGGGCCCAAGTGAATGAGAAGGGCTGCAGTAAAGGAGCGGAGGCCGACTCCACCAGGGACTGGATTAGGTGAAGATCGAAGGCAGACTCCACCAGGGACTGGGTTAGGTGAAGATCAGCCCGCTTTCTCTACCGTTCAGGCTCTCTCTAACCACACACTTAAAGCCATCTGCCTAGGTTGGTGCTAAAGCTCCACAGTACCATGCTATAAATTCCTTTGCTTGCCACGCCTAGAATGTTCATTCAGCTTGATTCTGCTCACTATTATAGAGAGTCGTTCATTCCAAGCAAGCAGATACAGCCCAGAGGCCAGTGTGTAGCCTTCTCACCTTTTATTTTCATACAGCAAATCAAGGGAACAGGATAACAGCAGCTCCTGAATATTTATTTGCTTGTTTGTTTATTAGCGTGGCGGCCTTCTAGGGCTCCAGAGGCTTGTTTTATGGGCACCAGTCTATTGGGGTTTGTTTTAAAATGTTACAGTTTCTCTTTGCCTTTTTGAAAAATAAGCACATAACGTCCCTTTCAGTCAAAAAGTTTCAGTGCATGCCTCTATCTGCTCTGTGTCAGGATAGCTAGGGGACAGATAGAAGAGACACGAGAATAGGTGTGCTCCCACCCCCACTCTCACCCTGGCTCTTCTTGTCCTCCTGGCTGACACCCAGGAGTTTCACCAGAACTGACCAGACCTCCCTGTCTCCACTTTTCTGAGAAACATTGCAAGCGTGATTGTCAAAAGACCATGCCTCAAGTCTACCCTCTTTGTGACCTACTTTCAAAGGAAGGCTTTCTTTGCTCAACGTGTTCAGCACGGTTAGTGTTCCCTGCACCCGCTGGAGCCCTGCACGATCCGCCACGAACCAGAACTCACCGTTCAGGAAAAGTCAACGTGGTAGCAGATACTTTCCTTAACATCTTGACCTGGTTGTAGATTAAGTCATTTCAAACCCCGGCACCACACGCAGACTCACTGCTGAGTGCTTACTACCTGTGAGCCTCTCTTCCCATGCAACTTTCTTTGTACTTAATCAACAGACCTGCTTAATTTGGTTCACTCTGACTCTTCCAAAAATGCTTCTCTACGTCAGACCCAGATGCCCAGGTTCTGGGGTGGCTCCCTGGGCTACACTGCCAGCAATGTCAGGTTGTGTCTCTGCATCTGGTGACATCGGGATGCCACTTGTATGGGAGCCACCTTCTGGGTAACTGTGGACAGATTTTCTGGGGACAGTTGTTTTTCAAGCTAATATAAGTTGTCTTTCCTTTCTTTGACTCGTCCTGGAAACAGATTCATGTTCATTTTCTCTGCCCCAAACTGCATTTAATGGTTTGTGCATGTCATAGTAACATCTAATAGTAATGGCTCAGTGCTTCTCCACCTTCCTAGTTCTGCGACTCTCTAAAATAGTTCCTCGTGTTACGGTGACCCCAACCATAAAATTCTTACATTGCTACTTCATAACTACTATTGCTACTGTTGGGAATTGTAATGTAAATACTTGCGTTTTTCAGATGGTGTTAGGTGACTCCTCTGAAAGGGTCATTTGACCCCCAAAAGTGTCCCAACCCACAGGTTGAGAACCACTGGATTAGGAAATTAAATCTTATTCATTTAACAGGTGTTTGCTGAGTACACTGTTTTAAGACTTTCAGACAAGAGATTAAAAACTCCTCTGCTTTAGGCCGCTTACATGAAATGTGTCTTAGTTAATATATTGTTACACGATTGTAACACTATCTGGAATTTTGATGAGACAGTGACATTTCAATCCAATTTGGGAGATATGGTGAACAAGTTACACTCAACACACACACACACACACACACACACACACACACTTCTTTAATTTTAAAATTTATTTAGTGTGTGTGCACAGGTGTGGAGATCAGAAGCCAATTTGCAAGAGTGAGTTCTCTCCTTTCATGGTGCAGGTCCTGGAGGTGGAACTCAGGTGACCAGACATGTGGGCAGGAGCCTTTATGTGCTATCTCTCTTCTTGGTCTCATACATTCATCTTTGAAAGGATCTTAACCTCAAGGCTAGCAGTTTGTAGTTACTTGGACAAGAGATTCAGAGTTCTTGGAGGCTCTGCTTGTTATTTTTGTTTGTTTTGTTTTGTTTTGTACTGGAGATGGAATCCAAGTGCCCACATAGGTTGAGCACAGGCTCACCCACCCCCTCCTTCCGTCCGTTGCCAGCTCCCCTTGAAGTTTTCTGGGGACCATAAGCACATCACTTAAGCTCCATCAGTGTGACATATGGAAGGACTCACTGGTGTTTCTGGGTTATTTCCACGTGGTCCCCCTTTTTGTTTTATTTTTACTCTGTTACCAGGGCTTGTCAAGTGTTTGACAGCCCCTCTGAGAGCACATAGAAAAGTAGGTGATAAAAAATAGAGATATAGTGTTATAGTCAAAGATGGCCTGTAGGTGGCGAGAGTGAGCAGCCCCAAATCTCCTGACTAACTCCTCTACAAACCCAGCAAAGGCTATATACCTCATCAGTAGGCTTTCCTGGACAGTTTACCCAAAACAACATCCCTAAGTCTCTTCATTCCCTTGAGTTTTGTTCATAGCATTTCTCAGTATTTGATGTTATATGGTATTTGTTAGTTCAGTGCCTCTATTTTTTTCTAAAAATCTAATTTTTTTCTAGGAAATTATGCACACATAACTTCAATATGTATGTGCCAGTGCCACAAGACTCATGCGGAGATCAGGGGACAATCTGTCTGGAAGGTGGTTCTCTCTCCTTCTATCCTGCGGCTTCCGGGATTCAAACTCAGGTCTTCAGGTTTGGCAGCAGAGGCCTTCATCTGCGGAGCCATTTCGTCAGTCCTTTATTGCCTCTTGGTTTCTCCTCAAATTTAATCCTGACCACGGGGTCTTCACGTTTCTCATATTGAATAGGCCTGGAAAACGGTGCTCAGTGTATGGGTAAGGATGAGTGGCCACTTGAAGGGAAAACTGTAACCAAACTGAAGGGCACAGAAGCATTTTAAAGGCTTGCTTTAAGGATAACCTTACGTCATTTCTTGTCAGCCTGCCACTATGAAGAGATGTCTTTCAACCCTCGTAACGATTCATTATTAAAGACCAGTGATGCGCTAATGGCTAAATTGGCCATTAGTCCATGAGATCCACTGGGAACCACCCAGTTGGGATACCCAGGTGCTTTCTGACCCAGGCATGCAAATGCCTGGTTAAGCAATGGGTTTCCTGGACCTTTGTAACAGAGTTTCCTGTTGGGGGGTTATAACAGGTGAAACAGACTGTTCTACATCGGAGTTCACTCTACTTCCTCACAAATGAGCTTGCCCCAGTCAGAGAACGTGGCAGACAGGCCGCGCTCAGTAAACTTGTAGCTGTGGCGGTTAGTGACCAAATTGACTTGCACTTCTGCCTCTCTTACAAAACAATCAGTAAATATTTGGGCCTCTGACCGATGAGTTTTGCAAATCTGATGTGTTTATGAAGCGGAGGTCAGAGCCCCGCCCCCACCCCCGCCACACACACACACACAAACACACACTAGGAGGTAGAGCAGGTAGACCCAGCAATCTGCCTTGGAAGATGGCTGGAGTGTATTCCCTTTTGTGACCTCAGGAAGCCAGGTATTTCAAGATGTCAACACATAGCCAGCCCTTCTTACACAGATTTCACTTTGAAATACAGAAGTGCAGTCACAGAAGGGTGGTAGCCCTCCCTAGCAGTGAGAACTGAAGAAAAAAATTCAATCCTCTACGTGTTTGTTCCCATTCAAGATGGCAGGATAAAGGAAGTGTGGACTTTAGCTGGGCGTTGGTGGCACATGCATTTTAATCCCAGCACTTGGGAGGCAGATGCAGGCGGATCTCTGAGTTCGAGGCCAGCCTGGTCTACAAAGTGAGTTTCAGGACAGCCAGGGCTACACAGAGAAACCTTGTCTCAAAAGAAAAAAAAACAAAAAAACAAAAAAACAAAAAACAAAAAACAAAACAAAAAAAAGGAAGTGTGGACTTTATGCAGACATGATGAGCTGCTTTGTGGATGTGATGTTTTCTATTCATTGCATCATCTACTCTTCTTCAATGTAGACTCCACCTCATATACATAATACGTGTACGTGTGTGTGTGTGTGTGTGTGTGTGTGTGTGTGTGTATGTGTGCGTGTATAGTTGATGTGACAAAATGACAAGGTTTTTTAATGTAGACTCCACCTCATATACGTATACATGTACGTGTACATGTGTGTGTGTGTGTATATATATATATATATATACACACATATATATACATACACACACATATATACATACATATATACATGCATATATATATATATATGTATATATATATATATATATATGTTTGAAGTGAAAAAATGACAAGGTTTTTCCCCCAGTAGAGGGCTGGCCATTTTCCTCCCTGTCTTACAGGCTTGACTGACTGCTTCTTAGCACACTCTTCTGAGTAAAACTTGATGTTTCTGTTCTTCATTTTGTTTGTTGGTTTTTGTGGCCTCACTTGTACACAAGTGGAAACAGCTAGGCTGAGTCATCTCTGATAGTAAACTAGTTCCGAGTCAAGTTTAGCGGATAATTTTTGGAGTCAAGCTGAGAACAGTAGACAGGAGACTCTCAGATGTCCCCACTGTATGGGAAGACCACTCATAGCAGATGTTTTTTGTTTTGTCTTGTTTTTTCTATTTGTTTTCTTTTATTTTAGTTTTTTTTTTCGAGACAAGGTTTCTCTGTGCAGCCCTGGCTGTCCTGGAACTCACTCTGAAGACCAGGCTAGCCTCGAATTCAGAAATCTGCCTGCCTCTGCCTCCCAAGTGCTGGGATTAAAGGCGTGCGCCACCACAGCCCGGCTCTCATAGCAGATGTAATCTCAGCTCAGAACACAGACAGCTGATAGGAAGCTCGGAAGATCGCTGTTCTCACAGACAAACCCGTGCCTTCCGAATCACACAAAGTTACTTGGTTCACATGATACATCTGCTGTTTTCTCTACAAACAAACCTGGAAGTAGAGGAAATCTGATTTTTTTTAAATGCCCTTTTCTCCTAGGAATTTATTAATCATTTATCATGTATTCAAGAAAAGCTTGACACAAACATAGAGGGGAGCCATTAGTTAAAATGTAATTAACCAATGGTCACCAAACAATGCAAGACCAATGTAGGTCACTAGACCTAGGGCTCAAAACTGGCCAAAGGGACATCTTTTTTTTTTTTTTTTCTAAAATTCTGATAACACAATTAAGAGTCCAATCCAATCTAGCAAAAAGAAGAAAATAAAAATGTTTCAATTTAGAATCTGGAGCAATGACTTGCTGATCAAAAGCAGTTGCTGCTCTTACAGAGGATCGAGATTCTATTCCTTAGCCATATAGTGGCTCATGGCAGCCTGTAACTAATTCCAGGGAACTCTCTCCTGGACTCTTCCAGCACCACACACACACACACACACACACACACACACACACACACACACACACACACGGTACTATGCATGTGCGAAAGCAAAACACTCGTGTACATGGAATCAAAATAGGTACATCTTTTTAAAAATGTTTTCAATTCTAAAATTATGGAGTAAAATACATTCTTTTATCTCTTCAGCATATTGGTTTTATGTTATTCATGTTGATACAGCTAATCAAACTTCATGACACTGAGTACCTACCAGCCAACCTGTGGCAATGATTGTGGCCTGAAATTCAAGTCCATATTTCCCACTCTTTGGTGCAAAAACCCATGGGAGAAGCACGTGATCTATCTACATTAGGCTCTGATGCTTTCCAGTACCTTCCTTCAAGGCAAGAGTCTACTTTTTATGACTTAATCCATGAGGGGTAAGCTTCATTTAGGAGGAGCAATACCTCAACTGGGTAACCCAGAGCTCTGATTCTGCCGAGCCTTCTAGATGGTAGTTAATCACAACAGATCATTTACTGAAGAGAACTGTCTGTAGTTGCAACAAAGCTCATTTTCCATGAATACAGCATAAGAATAAGAATCCCCAATAAAAGTCTATGGAAATAAGGAAATTCCTATTTATACAAGTTGCATAAAACATTTGCTGTGGCTTGCTGACATTCATAGGAACTACAAAATTTCTGGCTGTAAAAGGTAATGATGATGATGATGATAATAATAATAACTGCCAGCGAGTTCTATTGAAAACATCAAAGGTGTGTGCCTCTGTGTTTTTATGTGCTTTTATTTTTATCATTTTAAAGGCAAATGTTGGTATGTTTTTCTCTTTCATTTAACAGCACATAAGGTACCTCGCTTACTTTTGCAATTTGGAAAATTTGAGAGTACCAGGAGTATTAACATTAAAAGTAGACTTCCTTCCAGCCCAATCAACTAAAGTCACTCAATAATTGTTGAGTATTAACTGTCACTCGGTCTACTGGGTGCTGTGGCCAAACACTGAATTTCCATTGATAGATTAATGGGTTATATAATGCAAGGTTCTTATAATTCCTACAAAACATGGAGCCAGAGCTGGGGCTGTGGGGTAATGCTCTATTAGAGGGAACTAGCCTCCAGAAAACAGGGCTTCTGGGGGTTTTTGCTTGTTTTTGTTTGTTTGTTTGTTTGTTTTTTGTTTTATTTGTTTTGACAGCCAGAGATGCAGTAGTTCCTATGCACATTGACAAACAAGATGGGGGGAAAAAGTAGAACATATAGGAAGAAAAAACAAACAGGAGATAGGAAGTGACTAAAGGCTACGGGGTCTTTAAGCAGGTGAATGGTGGCATTGTCCAAGCTATTCTGTAAGAATATCACAAATGGCTTGGAGCAAAAAGTGACTGAAGTGGAGGCCAATCTGGTCAGGAAGAGAAAGGGCTACATATTTGGTCTGATGAGTTCCCTTACTTAAAATGATTTCTGACTAGCTACAGAGCATAAACATTTCTTTGTTTTAATGTCAAAGGAGACAGTACTTTGTCAAAACTTCAAGTCAAATACCAGCATGTTAGCACTTCTTTCATGTTAGTGCGTTTCTCCCAGTTACATAGTTCTTCACAGTTTACAGCAAGCTTGGTCACAGGAGGAGAGTGACTGCACACATCTGTCACAGTGCCACAGCTGCTTGTCATTAGCAAAGAGAGGTGACAGTGCCCTTTCCCCACAAACTCAATGAACCTTCTCAGTGTCTCCCTGTGTCCCTTCTCCTTCAGAGAGGCTTCTAAGGAGATGTGTGACAGGTGGGTTTCTCTGAGTCCAGGCTTTTCCTCCAGGAACTAGATGGGGCTTTGGGACAAACTGGTAAACTCCTGGCTCCTTCTCTTTGGTGGCAGATGGGAGGGAACCTGTCTTCCAGTCATCAGAAGAGTTGAGCCCAAAACTCAGTCAAAACTGACCCAAGAAAAAGGATATCACAGAGGAGGGACAGGAACCCATCTCCAGCATGATCCACCCTTGGAAATACAGACCTTAGACATGAAAGGAGGAAAAGTTCCCTTCTCCCACCCCTGGGCAAAGACAGGTCTTTCAGTAATGCCTGTGGCTGCAACAGGCCAGACTTCTGGATAAGCTTGGTTTGTTGTGGGAGGTCAGAACCCTGTGTTTGTTCTCCTGGAGGTGGTGTACTGGAAGTAGTTGCAACACGCGGCCTCTGTCAGCCCTCGGAGCAGCACCCCCCCCCCCCCTGTTTTGCTGGCTTTTGCAGATACCTGTGGGTCTGAGGAGACAGGTTGGGCTGAGCCCAAAGGGAGGAGCTTAAACCTGTGCGCAAAATCTGGGAATCCCTCAGAGCACGAGTGAGAGCCAGAATGAGCAGAAAGAGCTCACATTTCTGGTAAAGAGACCCTGTGACCAGTTCCAGCCACCCTTAGTCCCGCCCAGACTGAGAGCTCACATAAAGGACCAAGGAGAAGCCCAAGAGGTCACAGTGCTGGCTGTAAAGAGCTGGGAGCACCTGGTCACCCAGACACCATGAGTTGGTCTTTGCAGCCCCCGAGTTTCCTTCTTTGCTGCCTGCTTTTACTGTTCTCTCCAACGGGCCTGGCAGTAAGTGTCCTTCCGAAGCCATACTGTTTTATTATTAAAACGTTTTTATAAAGGGGAGAGAGAGAGAGAGAGAGAGAGAGAGAGAGAGAGAGAGAGAGAGAGAGAGAGAGAGAGAGAGAGAGAGACATGACTGGGACCAGTAGCAAAATATCTTTGTTTTTCTCCAACAGTATGTGGCTACCAGAGATAACTGTTGCATCCTAGATGAGAGATTCGTAAGTAATTTCAGTGTCACCCCCTATCCTGAAACTAGAGAAGGGTGGGAAAACAGGGTAGCACTTTCATTTATCAGTTGACAACTTAAGCTTTTGGGGAATGGTTTAATATTTATGGATTGTATTTAAGACTTCTCTCCTAAGGTGTTTAATTACCTCCTTAAATTGACTTGCAGGGTAGTTTCTGCCCAACCACCTGTGGTATCGCAGATTTCCTGTCTTCTTACCAAACCGACGTGGACAATGATCTCCGAACGCTGGAAGACATCTTATTCCGGGCTGAAAACAGAACCACAGAAGCCAAAGAACTGATCAAAGCAATTCAGGTTTACTACAACCCAGACCAACCCCCAAAGCCAGGTGAGAGGAAACCCCACCGAGGAGTCACCTCCTCTGCTTTCCGTTGTACTATTTGCTTAAGGGATTTTCCTGTCTCTGACCCTGTTACAGGTATGATAGACAGTGCCACTCAGAAGTCTAAGAAGATGGTAGAAGAAATTGTGAAATACGAAGCGCTGCTGTTAACCCACGAGACAAGCATTCGGTATGTGTCTGGGTTTTCATGTGCTCCTCAAGGCACCTGGAACTTTTCCTTAATGTTCCACATTTCATAGAAAGTGACCTTGGAATTTAGTTTTCATTTATAGTATCAAATCTCCCAGTGGAGATGGGAGTTCTTTAGTGAAAAATGAGTTGCACGGGCCTGTAATTTTAAAATAATAATCGCATTGGAGAAAGGTTATTGTAGATGCCTTTGAATGCCATTCTGGCTCTATTTACTTGAATGTCCCCCAGCCCCCTTACAATATAAAATCAAATATATGGGAATTGAGGTGTGGAAAT
Organism: Mus musculus; assembly: GCF_000001635.26. NCBI lineage: Eukaryota > Metazoa > Chordata > Mammalia > Rodentia > Muridae > Mus > Mus musculus. The sequence goes on from NC_000069.6 coordinate 83,009,041, forward strand.
CCTCTTCACAAACATGTCACCAAGTCAACATTAGTAAATCAGAGAACAGACAGAAGAAGGGTCTTGACTGCTATAGAAAAATCTTGTCAAAAGTGAAGTAGAAGGGAAGTGTCTTGGAGCCACTTGATCATAGGTCATGGGCCTGGAATTATTCCGTGTCCCCTGTCCTCACATCTAGCTTCCCAGGGACTCTGGGCATGGCATCGCAGGTATAGTTTTAACTCCTTTCCCAATTCTCCCCCAAACTGGACTCCCAGCACCATTGGAAACCCAGCCAGACGGTAGCTGGGGAAGTGACCTCCAACGTGCCTCTCCTCTTTCTGCAGTCAGAAGGCAGTGCGTATTGCTGCTGCAATTAGCATTCTCATTTGCTCATCACTAAAGCATAAGAAAACTCTTGTGAGAAAATATCTAAGACAGAGAAACAAGGTGCTCCAATGATGTGTCCCACTGCTTTACTTCAAAAGCAGACCTGGTGGTCTGTGCATTGTTCAGGTTTATCTGTTGTGTCATGTCAGTATTTATAAGCAACCATGTGAAGAATGACCAAGCCAGAATTCTCACTTTCCCCGGGTTTTTTTCTAGAAATATGGAACCAGAAAGGGAAAGTATCTGCCCTGTCATGTATAGCAATGTCCCAGGTACTTTTCCCATGCGAGTTATAGGATAAATAAAAATCCCCAAATGGCGCACATGAGCAGCTACTGCTGATTCCCCTTAACCAGACCTACCTCTCAATTACCTAACTCCCCTTACAGAGAAGGCAGGAGTCAGCAAAGACACCTGCAGTGACCTTTGTTTATTGACAGGGACTTTGTTCAAAGTTGAGACCGCCTGCCTGCCCCGTTCGATTCTTTTCCCCAAAGCATCAATCAATTTAATTTTACAATTTCCCAAGAAAGAAGTAATTTATCACAAAGGAGTTCTCCAGAAAATAAAGCAGCCTTTCTAACAGGGAAGAATAAAGCCATGTCCCTCCAAAAGGAATGCTTATCCCCTCTTACTGCATTGCTCTGTTTCTAGGTATTTACAGGAAATCTATAATTCAAATAACCAGAAGATCACAAACCTAAAACAGAAGGTAGCCCAGCTTGAAGCCCAGTGCCAGGAGCCTTGCAAGGACTCTGTGCAAATCCATGACACAACTGGAAAAGGTACAGGCGAAGTTAATCCTGGGATTACGGTCATCCAAGCAGACGGCCAAAATAAAAACAATTGTACACCTTGCAGTGCATAGCAGCCTTGGAAAGCACCTGACCTTAGATCTCGGGGTTCCGACTACCCAGAGGCTCCTTGGGTGTTCATCAATAATTTGGAAGGGATGCTGATGGTCAGCTAGGGAGGCTGTCAACACGTTAATGCTCTGCCTGGGGTTTGAGCCTCTGCAGCAGTTTTATTTGCGATTTCTTCATCAGATTGTCAGGAAATTGCCAACAAGGGCGCCAAAGAAAGTGGACTTTACTTCATTCGACCTTTGAAAGCTAAGCAGCAGTTCTTAGTGTACTGTGAAATCGACGGATCTGGAAATGGTTGGACCGTATTGCAGAAGGTAATAGCCTCTGTCTGCATATGTTGTTTGTTTGTTTGTTTGTTTACTGACCAACGTCGCTCCAGAGGCTTCTCTAAGCACCCTGTGAACACAGCTCTCACCGTGGCCTCTTTGAGATGAGGATTAGTCTCACCTTAACTCACAGAAGAGACTCTGAGGCATGAGACCACCTAAGTAATGAGTAACAGGCAGGATTTGAATCCAGCAGCCTGATTTTGCTGTGCTCTGATGCAATACTGTGCTGGCTCTGTTGTTACACATTATATGGTCACATAAACCTATTCCTTTAGTGACACGGCATGGCAGAAGCCTCTTTCCTCAGATCAAGAGCTAAGGCTGGCCATTAACAATAATCCTCAGGCTCTCTGAGGATACAGTAGGGCAGCTCATGACAAAGCCTTTTGGGGCATCTGCCTGCCTGGTACCCACTGAAAAATTGGCCTTTTCACCTTGTAAGCTTGTGAGTTCTGAAGACCTCCATGTGTCTTTAAAAAACTTGCAACTAAAACAAAACTAAAAACAACAATAAAAATGTCCCTACCTCTGTGTGTGTGTGTGTGTGTGTGTGTGTGTGTGTGTGTGTGTGTTCCTCAGAGCATCATCATTCTATTCGACAGCCGGTGAGATGGAGGCAGCTTAGGAGAGCTCAGTTAGCTGGCAATTGGCCGAATCATATCCTCCACACATTGGATGTTGTTTCTTTATAAGCACCAATCATATTTGTTGTCCTCTTGCCCATACTGTTGTGCAACTAGAGGATTGATGGCAGTTTGGATTTCAAGAAGAACTGGATTCAGTATAAAGAAGGATTTGGACACCTGTCGCCTACTGGCACCACAGAGTTTTGGCTGGGAAATGAGAAGATTCATTTGATAAGCATGCAGTCCACAATTCCATATGCACTGAGAATACAGCTCAAAGACTGGAATGGCAGAACCAGGTATGGAACAGAAGGGACTGTAACTTTTTGTCCTAGCTATCAGCTACCACATTTATCAGCTACAAATATATTATCAGCTAAATGGAGCTTTGCAGCTGGTGGTGAACCAATGGCAGACAACCTGACAAATGCACAGAGCCTATACAGGCTCTCTCCTAACATCTGGTTTTCAGACAGTCCAAAGAGAGAGCTAGGCCAGGACTCCCCCAAGGTGGATGTGGGTGCTGGGGCATTCACACGTGCAATTTACACACCTCGGAAGCATTCCCTGGTGGCTATGGGGCGTTGTTCAATGAGTCAGAAATTGAGCATGAAATTAAATTCAGTCAAATCCAAGCATTCAGATTTCCCACTCAGGTAATGAGTGCTCATTCTGTCAGATCATGGACTGCCTTATAATTAACTGACTCCTGCGGGGAATCTGCAGCCCTGCCAGGCAGAAAAATGATCTGGAGTTTGGGTTTTAAACACCTAATGTGAGTGGGAAAAAAATTACACAGCCTTCTTATTAAATAGGAAATACTGAAACATGCTCTGCTTCCAAACACATTTTTTTAAACTTGATTTTAACCTCCAACCTATCACAGACAACAGCAGCCTTTCCCTGGGTGAGCATCCTCCATTTCCCAAGGATGAAGTATTGGGAAAGAGATTAAATATTTTCTGGAAATCTCTAGTCACAAAGGGCCATTTTTCTCTCTGCTCTGCAAAACTATACTTCCTTTACTGATTTTCCCAGAGGAGGTCTCTCTGGCTCCTGAGGCCCCTGTTTCATGCATTACATGGGATTCATGGCTTCTGTGGTATTCCAGAAAGTCTCTTTTTGCCGGCACACCATTGCTTTGGAAAAGAAAACCCTTTCACGCCCCTACCCTTTAAGTGATATGGGTGGATATTGAAACCCCTCTCCTTCCAATATGGAGCACGGGGTTCACTCATTGTAGATAATTACGTGACCTATGATAATGTGTTGCAGTGCTAACCAAGGTTAAATGAATGCTGAAAGGATTTGATTTTCCCATAAGTTTCCATTTGGTCTCAAGATTCTGAAACTAAAAAGCCAGGAAGTGGCTTTTAGTTTTTCTGGGATTGGCTGAAGGCTTTTAGATGCATCCTGGGTGGCGGGGCTGAGCTCTGGACTGTGCACACCGGCATTGCCTAGAGCTGCAGAGAACGTCTTTCCATTCGTCTCTTTGGGCCTTGTGACTTGAGATCCTCCTTTCCACCCCCACAGCACTGCGGACTATGCCATGTTCAGGGTGGGTCCCGAGTCTGACAAATACCGCCTGACCTATGCCTACTTCATTGGTGGAGATGCCGGGGATGCCTTCGACGGCTACGATTTCGGCGATGACCCCAGTGACAAGTTTTTCACATCCCACAACGGCATGCAGTTCAGTACCTGGGACAACGACAACGATAAGTTTGAAGGCAACTGTGCGGAACAGGATGGATCCGGCTGGTGGATGAACAAATGTCACGCAGGCCACCTCAATGGAGTTTATCACCAAGGTACTTTTTTCTTCAGTTATGAGTATTTGTTTAACAGGTGTTTTATAGAAGGTAACAGACAGAAGCAGAGAGATGAAACACTATAGTAAGCACAATAAGTCTTTTATTTTATCACTCTTCATTTGAAATCAGAATTGGATACCACTCATTATCCAACTGGCATTATCTTTAATAATAGTAAGCTTTTTGCCTACGGTGGTTACCTCCATAGGTCCCCCAACTCCTAGGAAGCATCAGGGTTTTGATATTGCACTGAAATTCTTATTATCTCAGCTGGAATTTGGGGCCATGGTGTCTCTTTTGGACCTACCATGTATATAATGTAGATGAACTAGCACACCATGCCTGTGCTTGTGGATGGATACATTACCCTGGCTCAGCTGTCTGTGAACTGTATGTCAGACACAGCAGTGGGCAGTGGATAGATGTCAGAAGAAATGACGTGAGAGGCACAAATTTAGTAATAAGAGTGAAAAGTCACGGAAGCCTGGGTGAAGGGTCTAGACCGGGGATTGCAGGTGCTTGTTTTAGCATGGCGGGGGTGATGGTTTCTGTAAGGCTGAAGGAGTTTAGAACACTGATTCCACTCATCACCTAGCAGTTCTGTATGGAGAGACTCCAGGGATACTAAAGGATCTTTTAAGAAGTTCTGGAATGTGATCCCCATCTATTGATGAGAAACTTCATGGTGAATGACTTTCTAGAGAAACTCCCTAAAGCCCTTGATAGCATTTTCCGTTAGCCAAACAATTATGTTGTCATGCGCTGTCAGACAAACTGATCAGGAATCTGTGGCTCCTATCACAAATTCATATACTCTAAGGGAGGTGGGCAGAGAGAGAGAGAGACAGAGAGAGACAGAGATGACAGACAGAGACAGACAGAGAGGTGTTCTAGCCCTGACAAAAAAATGGATAAATTTTAAGTATTGACATGATCACCAAAATTGCTTATTGGCTTTTGGAATCAATCTCTAGGGATGTTGTCAATTAGGAGGAAGTGCTGTAGACTTCACGGTAATTCGAATTGAACTTTAACCAGCTAAGGAAATGTAAAGGAAAAAACGACCCATGCATGTGCCTCTGGCTCCTTGCAGGTGGTACTTACTCAAAATCATCTACTACTAATGGTTTCGACGACGGCATTATTTGGGCGACCTGGAAAAGCCGCTGGTATTCTATGAAGGAAACCACCATGAAGATAATTCCCTTCAACAGACTCTCCATCGGAGAAGGACAGCAGCATCACATGGGGGGATCCAAACAGGTCAGCGTGGATCATGAAGTTGAAATTGAATACTGATCAATCATCTGCCTGGAAGTTTTTAAAATAGATATAAAAAATTAACTATTAACTCCTATTGGCCTGTACAGAGTTCCAATGATTTCCTCAATTTTTCTTTACTCTATTTATTAATTTTTGTCTTTCTTAACATGATACCTAGCCTTAAATGGAAATTAAAATCTATTTGAACCGTATTTCTAAATTACTTGAGTCAAAGTTATTAAGTATTGTTTATTCGAAGAGACAGTTTGTTTGACCTTTCCTCTAAACATTAAAAGTAAAACTACTGTTCTTTGTTTACTTTATAATCAGCTGTAATTATTGTTTTGTTTTATTATTTCTTGAGTATTTTTAGTATATACTAATAAAATAGGAGAAAATTATAGAACTTGACCTGTATATTTTTCTCATGTTATTTTATCTCGACATCATTAATATTTAATTCTTTTTTACGAAATAAAACAAGTTATATTTTTTAATATATCTTTTGTTTTATTATATATTCATAGGCTGGAGACGTTTAAAGAACATTTCAAAGCTGGTTTGCTTTTTTAAAGGACTTTATCCAAGCAGAGAACTATACTATTTTTCCTATGGGACAATGGACTTTCAGGACCTCACTTCATTTTCAGAGTTAATGGGATCCATGGTGCAAACTCCATTAGCAGTTTTATGCTGGCGATAATTTATCTACGTGCATTGCAATAAACATTTCGTTTCCTAAGATGAGACATTCCGTGGCTTTTTTGAAAACCCTTGGAAAAGCATTGCTTTCCCTCAATTACTGTTAGTTGCCGAGTTCACATGTTATGGCTACATAGTATCCAAGCCCAGGGGAGCTGGAGGGAAAGAAAAGACATGGCTCTTACCGTCCATGGTTCTTACCCTCCAAGGGGTATGAAACACTCAGAATGCAGCAGCTCAGGATGATGGATGCAACAAACTAATGTTCGCTATAAGAACATAAACACAAGTCACAGAGCCCCAAGCATATACCCAAGGCACATCATAGACTAAATACACACTGCTAGAGTAAGCTATTGGGAGATTCTTTGAGAGGAACCTTCAGCTCCAAGCTCCTGTAGCCAGTATATCACACAGAGCTGTTATTTAGAGCAGGGAACTGAGAGACAATCTGTTCGTCTCACGGGTGAGCCAGGAGGTGAGCAGAAGGAACCAATTACTTGTTCTAGGTGGGAGTTATTGAGATCTCGGGGCCTTGACTCAGCTAGCACATACTTTTAGAGATCAACTAAGTCTGGAAAAACTTGAGTCGAGTTATTGTGCTGAGTACCTGATTCATTGTATTAAGAAAAGATCCTCTATTCTTTATGGCTAATATCCACTTATTTGTTTTTTGTTTTTATGTTTTTGTCTTGTTTGGGTTTTTTTGTTTTCTGGTTTTTGTTTTTGTTTTGTTTTGTTTTGTTTGGGGGGGGGGGAGTGTGTTTGTTTTTCGAGACAGGGTTTCTCTGTATAGCCCTGGCTGTCTTGGAACTTACTTTGTCGACCAGGCTGGCCTCGAACTCAGAAATCCACCTGCCTCTGCCTCCAAGTGCTGGAATTAAAGGCGTATGTCACTACTGCCTGGCTAATATCCATGTATAAATGAGTACATAATATGTTGTCTTTCTACCACACTCAGGATGATCTTTTCTAGTTCCATCATTTGCCAGCAAATTTTATGATATCATTTTTTTTAAAAGCTAGGTAATAATCCGTTGTGTGGATGTACCACTTTTTAAAAAAGAAATCCATTCTTGGGTTGAGAGACATCTAGGTTGTTTCCAGTTTCTGGCTATTATGAATAAGAAGCTGCAATTAGCATAGTTGAACAAATGTCCTTGTGGTGTGCTGGAATATCCTTTGGGTATATGCCTGGGAGTGAGATAGCTGGGTCTTGAGCCACAGACCCAAAGAAGATAAGTAACAAGGAGCTCTCAAAGAGGGATCTGAGAATGTCACTGAGAAGGGAAAATAATAGACATCACAGGTTGATGAGGACAGGAGACTGGATGGAGATGGGTGGTGGGGATGGGAACAGGAGGGATTGGGAGTTGGGAGGATAGAGGAAGAGAGTACTGAGAGGAATACCTGAACTCAAGGCAGGCACATCTCTGGGACGAGCTGGAAACCTAGAGCAATGGAAACTCCCAGGAACTGAACCCATCATCTCCTGTAACCTAGCAAGACTTCTAGTGGAGGGATTGGGAAAACAACCCAGCCACAAAAACCTTCAACCTACAATTTGTCCTGCCTACAAGACATGCTAAGGTAAAGGTGGTACAGATATTATGAGAGTGGCCATCCAATGACTGGTCCATCTTGAGACCCATGCCATGAAAGGAAGCCCACTCCTCAAATTGTCTGGAGGGCCAGGACCCACAGGCTGGATATCTAGAGTCCTAGGATAGAAGCAAACATGAATGCCTAGTAGTAGCAGTAGCAGCAGCAGCAGCAATAGTAGTAGTGGTAGTAATGGTAGTAGTGGTAGTAGTGGTAGTAGTGGTAGTAGTCAATGGAATGATTCCCAATCATGTTCTGCCATACTCATAGATTTAAGCATAGCCCAATTGTCATCAGAGATGCTTCACTCAGCAAATGATGGAAACAGGTGCAGAGACCATAGCCAAACATTAGGTGGAGCTTGGGGAATCCTGCAGAAGAGGGGAAGGAAAGATTGTAGGGGCCAAAGGGGTCAAGGACACAAGAAAACTTACAGAATCAACTAACCTTGGCTCATAGGGGCTCACAGAGACTGAACCATGAACCAGGGAGCCTACATGGGACTGACCTAGGCCCTCTGCACATATGTTACAGTTGTATATCTCAGTCTTCAGGTGGGATACCTAACAGTGGGAGCAACAGCTGTCTCTGACTAGTTGCCTGACTTTGGGTCCAGCTGTAATAGAAAGGAGCTGCCTAGTCTTACCACATACAACTTGTTATGCCATGACTGGTTGATATCCACCAGGCCAGCCCTTTTCTAACAAGGAAAGGAGGAGGTGTGGATGGGGTGGAGGACAGGAAGTGTGGGGGAGGGGCTGAGAGGAGCGGGGGAGAGGGAACTGTGGTTGGGAAGTAAAATAAAATAAAAATAAAAAAGAAAAGATCAGTTTTAGTTTGGAATGTCTTACTTTCCACAATTTTTTCTTTTTAAACTCCCTCATTTCCTGATTCTTATGACCCCTCATTTAAAAATAAAAATTTTTGTAGAGACATCACTGCAATGCTTGACTCACTAAAATGAGCTCATATTCATTTTATCATTCATTTTGAAACCCATTGAGTTACAAAAAGTGGGTCAACTTCAAATGTATGCTTGTTTGGTTATTAATTTCTACAGGTAAATCTTGAAAGTTACAGTTTCAGAAATAAGACATAAGAAATACTTCTAGACACAATTAGACCACATCTCTGTGAGTAATAGTCAAGATTAAACACTTTTCTTGAAAAATCAACAAAACTTTTGAAGAGGAGCTCAGAGCTTGGGACCCTCTACAGATGTGCCGGTTCCCTCGCTGGCTCAGAATCACTGGCAGTTATTGCTCTGCTGTCTCATTTATTGTGCTGGACACTGAAAAGCTTCAAAATAGAAAAGCTAAATGTCAAGTGTGCACCCAAAGTTCCACCCCTTAGCTACAGCCGGAAGCTTCCATAAAGGAAAGTAGACTACATACAGGACAGTGATGGAACTCTCAGTAGCCTGTATGACAACCTGGGCTCATTCCCCGGCACCCCCCCCCAAAAAAAAAAAGTTCTAGTTCCATGACTTCAAGTCATACAACTGTAAGGAAGATGTCTTGTGTTCACAGGCAAGAATAATGACTTATTGACCAAATGGGAGAGTTTTGAATATACCTCTGAGATGCTATACCTTTCACCAGTCCTTTAATGTGGCTGTAATTTATGGGCAATTTCAGGACTGTGCGTGTGAACTAGCCAGGTGTGGTGACCCATGTTTATAATCTTAGCACTTGGGGCGATGGGTCTAAGACAGGCAGATCATGAGTTCAAGACCAGCCTAGGCTATAAAACAGAACAGTATCTCAAGGGGAAAAGGAATGGGGAGAGAGGGAGGAAGGGAGGGGGAGAGAGAGAGAGAGAGAGAGAGAGAGAGAGAGTTAGTTTAGTAGGACATATCTGTAGGGCTATGAAGAGGTGAAAGGCACAGAAAGAAGAATATCGGGATGCTCACTGCCCAGGCAGCCTGGAGTATGAGATTCTGTCTCAAATAATGTGGGAAGTGAGGATGAGAACCAGAGGTCGTCCTGTGATTGCCATACATACACCACAGCACATGAACATTATCCTCACTTATATGGCCATATATGAGAGACAGAGACAGGAAGACAGACAGACAGAGACAAGAAGACAGACAGACAGAAACAGATGACAGACAGACAGAGACAGATGGAAAGACATAGACAGAGACAGACAACAGACACAGGAAGATAGACAGACAGACAGACAGAGACAGATGGAAAGGCACAGACAGAGACAGACAGACAGACAGACAGAGACAGAAAGAGGAGAGAAACAGAAGAGCCAAGGATTTAAAAATAGAGGAGAGTGAAGTGACAAGGGTAAAGATAGTAAGATGAAGTAACAAGGAGCACTAGAGGACTCCACTTCATTCCCCTCTTTCTAAGATGTACTCCCCCATTGTGTGAGGCAGAGGCTGAAGACACTTGCATCCCAGGCACACCATTCCGTTTGGTCTATGCTGGGTCCATCTCTAGAATTACTGATTCTTTCTTATTCAGATTCCCTTTTCCATCTCCTCTTAATGAGCAGTCACTATAGTAAATTTAACAAATGATACGTTATTTGCTTTCCTGCTTGTCATAAATTATATGTATATATTGTATTAAGTTAACAATGAAATTTTTCTATAAATCAGTGGTACTGAAGAGACTGGGCCTCAGCTTATCTGTTACTAATCTGTATTAAATGCAAAAATTGAAGACTATCATTTTAAAACTTTTGTCTATATCATGTTTGTTTAGCTGATATATATTGAAGTGAAACATTTTGTCTTTTGAATCTAACAAAAATTGGGGCCGGTGTTTTATGTTGCCTGTTTGTTTGTTTACTTGGTTGGTTAGTTGGTTTTTGTGTTTCGTTTGCTATTTGTTTGTTTCAGACAGGGTTACTCTGTGTTACACTGGCTGTCCTGAAACTCACATCATAGAGTAGGCTGGCCTTAGACTCAGAGATCCACCTGCCTCTGCCCACCGAGTGCTGGGATGTAAGGCATGCGCCACCACACCCAACTGTTTTGTATAGTTTTGTTTTTAATTTTACTTATCTAGTAATTTATTTCACTGTGTTTTATAAGACATCTATAACTGGGTATCTAGTAACTTATTTCACTATATTCTATAACACATCTATAACTGAGTAGAAAGTGAATAAGAAATGGTTCTTCACCACAAACAGTTTGAGAATCTCTGAGGTTTTCATTTCTGATACTTTCCCTTTCCTCCCCCTGCCCTTTCTCTTTCCCTTTTCTATGTAGTGCTGTGATCAGTCAGCCCAGGGCCTCGTCCATTCTAAGGAGCTCAAGCTTTCCCGTAACTTTGTCATTGTTTGAAGACCCTTCTCCAATTTGAAATCTTCATAACTTCCCTCTTTGTGTCCAAGAGTTATAATGTGGATGTTATTTATTTCCAAACGTAATGTTCCAAATAGTTTAAATTTAATTTAGTATATAAATGCCACAGTATGATCTGAGAACATAGCCTTCGTGATCTTGATTTGGAGAAAGTTCTGCAGATTCTTTAGGGATGGGCACTGTCACTGAGTTAGTCTATCCCACAGAACGAGCACAGCTCATAATCACTCTCCAGCATGGTGTATACAGCAGAGGCCTGCTGATTGCTATTTCCTTAAATAACAGCGGAAAACAGGCCAAATACAAATGAATACTTACTGGCTTTGTACCATGAGCTTTGGTTCAGTGGTACTGCACCTATGATTGGATTGCTGTAGAATGCCATGGACCCACCCACCCATCGGAGCCATCAGGACAGCCTTCTCGGAAGGCTGCTGGCACAGGGTGAAAGTAGCTCACCTAAGTTTCATTGGGAAACACCAAAGGAAGAGGGCGAGTTAAGTTTAGGCTTATGGCACTCACTCAAATCTAATTGGGTCACAGTTGTGTCTCTCATAGCTAGACACCAGGTCTATGGCACTGGCTCCTACCCAGCAGGTCAACACTAGATTTTCTCTTCCTGGCAAGTGGAGGGGACTCCTCATCAGTCTGGTTGTTGACTCTCCTTAAATAAACATGGCAGGGCAGATTCCACTCTGGGAATGATCAGGACACATAGTTAAACTGTTACAAGAAAAAAAGAAGGGAGCTAACATTGGGGGACTTTGAACTGGAGCTATTTTTCTTCATGTTTGTTTTCTTTACATTGCAAAGCGGTGGTGAGGGTCACATGACATGAGAGAATGTAGAAAATTGTTCCAACAACGACAACAAAAATTGAGTTGATTCTTGCTGGGAAGACGAATAATCCTGCATAGCTTTGAATCTGATAGTCTGGAAGTATGAATTAAAAGCATTAAATTTTTTGATTCATTTGCATATGATACTCATGTATCCTAAGCTGGCTTCAAACTTACTATGTGGCCAAGGATAACCAACTCCTCCCGCCTCCATCCCACCTGTGTGAGCCACCAGACCTGCGGATGGCATGGATGCCATAGGGCAGCACGCTTGCTTCTTCACTTTTGCTCTTCAATCTTTAGACTTTTGTTTTTAATTTAGAGGAATCTATTTTTGTGTCCTGGCCAGGAATTTTAGAAAATGTCCTTCCATATGCATTCATCTCTCCGTTGTTTTTCTCAGTGCTTTTGTTGCTTCTGCTAAATATTTATCTAAATACATCATTTTTACAGTGGTGAATCCAAGTCAAGTGGCGTTTAAAACTGGGTCCCTGACCGGGGCCATATTTTCGCAGTAGGACTTGTATTTTGAGTATGCTAAGCTGTCCCCAGTACCATCGAACAAACAGAATGCAATGGACCTTGGCAACTAGCCACATTGCTCTCTCATGTAATTCCTTGCTTGAAAAATGCTAAGTGCCTTGTAGATATCAATTCTGCAAATTTCAATGTAACATGTTCACAGTGGGTAGACTTTCTGTGTTCATTTTTATCCCTGTGAAACTAGCAGAAGACTATGCTGACAATAGACACTTAGGATAAGCGCTAAGAATGGAGCCATGTTGTCTGAATAAATACACCAATGTTCATATGGATGGCTGTACTTTTTATCTTTATTTTTAGTTTATGTATATGATGTTTTGCATGAATTCAGTGTCCATGGAGGCCTTAAGAGGGCATCGGATCCTAGGGGACTAGAGTTTAAAACTCATGTGGACCACCATGGGAATGCTTGGAATCAAACCCAGGTCCTCTGGAGGAGCAACCAATGAGTGCTTTTAATCACTGGGCCATCTCTCCAGCTAGGTGATTGTATTTATGCTTTCATACCTATCAGGCGTAAAAGAGCGGTAAGGCTGAAGAAAGCATATTATAGCTAAATATTTCATTAATAATGCAGTTAAACAAAAAACTCAGGGGCTCCATTTTTGCATATCCCCTCCAACCCCTTGTAGTATACACACACACACACACACACACACACACACACACACACACACACACACACTGTACTCATAACCACTCAGTGGGAAGTTTATTGAAAGTGTAAGAGACCATTGACAATAATCTGAGTGGAGTGTGTGTGAGAGAATATGAATGAATATTCATCAATGATGCAAATCTGTCATCCCATAGTTTCCCATTTAGAAAGGTTAATGCAGGAAGATCCTGAATTCAAGAGCAGCCCAAACCTAGGCTACACATTGAGAACCTGTCTCAAAATACCGAGCCAGAAGACACAGTCAACCAGGTGTGGTGACACACACCTTTGGTCTCAGCTCTCAGAAGGCAGAAAAGTGGATTCTCTATGAGTTCAAGGCCAACCTGGTCTACATAGTGAAGTCCGGGACAATCAGGGCTACAAAGACACTAACTCAAAAATGCAAACAAAACAACAGCAAAAGCAAGCGAACCAAAGGCCTAGATTCAATCCACAGCGGCACCCTCCTCCTTCTTATGCTACTAAGTTCTAAAACCACCAAATATTATTCATGCCAACACCCATTAATCTGGAGAGAGTTCCATTAAAAAAATGGTAGAATTATTTCCTAATTAAGAATATTAAAAACAAATGTAGGGCAAGAGAATCTAGCAATATTAAGACAATCAAGTGAATACCACCCATTAGGTCCCCTTCTCACTTTCCTAAGTGTGATTCATAATTATCTCTGTGGTTGAGAAAGCCCTACTTTCTCATTATAGTTGTAACTTCCAAGAAAATCATCAGAAGCCAGAGCACTGACAGGTTCTAAAACAAATGTCTGGTTATCCCTCCTACAGGGATCATCGTAACCTCATTGGCCTTCCTTAGTAAGTAGCTAGGCAAAAACCAAACATCTGTACTAGCTGGGGAATACAGGAGGCAGCGGGTCAAACAAAGACACGAAGCTAGGCACTACTGACAGTGTAAATCCTTAAGCTAAATCCTTACCAGAGTGAATTTAAAGTGAATCCTTACTAGATACCGGCCGCTATTGCAAAACTCAGGCAAAGGTCCTGTAATCTTAGTCACAAAGCCACAGTCTCCTGTCTGTGGCCAGTCCAAAAATTAGAAAGTGTTTTGTACTTCCCAGTTGTGTGTTTGATTGTTGTTTTAACCAAGTATCTCCTGGTGAAGTGCCAATGCTTATTATTAGGAAAAAGTAAATGCACACGTTTATATAACTTTTGTGATGCTGGATATAAACTCCTGCCAAATGTGTGAATTCTTGGTTGTGATTATTTTAACTGGTAGAATGATGTCAGTTGCAAAAGGATATCTAAGTCAAATATCCCCTTCAGAGCTAAGGAAAACGGTATAAATTTCTAGGGGAAAAGCCATTAGCTGGCAAGTTATAAATTATGCCACAGAAAATTTCCTAACATTTTATTGATTTACACATTTGCTGTTGGAAAACCATCCTTTCTGTCATATACCTCTAGAAAATGATGCTTATTGTGTTATTTGTAGCCTTTTGAGGCTTTATGGAGTACAGAAAGTGTCTCAGGGTGGACGGACACACACACACACTCACACCACTACCACTACCACCACCACTGGCACACAATAAAGAACCAGGTCAAGGATGCCTACCCAGGGGCTTATTTGAGGAATCCTAGCACTAGAGAGAACATGGGGAGCTTTGGGTTATAGGCTATTGGGCCATCTAGGACAATGAAAGGTGCCATTTCTGAGGATCCTGTTGTAATTGTCCTGGATCTCTCCCCCCTGCTGTTCTGTGGTCTAGTATGATAAAGTACCATGAAGAAAAGCAATACAGGGCTGCTGCTCTTAGGTGATGTGGTCATGAGAAGCCCTCATGGAGAATGAGGAAAAGGAGAGATGGGGGAGGAGGGGGGAGGAGGGGGGGGAAGAGGAGGAGGAGGAGGAGGAGGAGGAAGTGCTCCTTTTGAACTGATGCTGGGATGAAATTAGGAAATAAAATAAATAGACACTCCGGGGAACAATGGAACAGCAAGGGCACAGTCCTCAGGTGACATCCCTGGAAATGATGGCTTTCAAATTATCTCTGTTAGCTAAATAACCTTCACAGAGATTAAAGGTCCATTTACCAGAAGCCCACCTGGTTACTCTCTGGGAATGTCTTGGCTCTACCATGTTCAATTCCTAAAATGAACTTCCTGTGGGCCTAGGAAAATATTTGAGGGGGTTTCCTGTCCATGCTTGGCATTTTGTTGATAAAGCATCTGTGGGTGAATAGGCACCAGCTTCTCCAGGAATCGCTGCAATCTGGACTCTCAGTGGACTCTAGGGTTTTCTCCGAGCTCTGAAGCTATTGTTAGAAAGTTGAGGAACCTACCTCAGAGTAGATAGACATGGCCTCGATGAGCTTGGATCTGTCTGCAGCAAGCTTCGAAGGCCTGAGCTGCTCAGTTTGCAACAGAGGAGGATACTCATGCTAGCTCGTTCAATGAGGATCTGTTCCTTTTAGAGAACCTATAAAAACAAGCAAAATATTTCAATTTTTAGTTTCTTATCTAGTGGAAGAGACAGATAGTGCCCCATACAAATGATAAATGCCACAAGTGATACCTGATCTAAGACAGGACGGAGGAACAAGGGGCCACATTCATTTCAGGTATCAAACCAGGAACATGCAGAATGTCCAGCAAATATTTGGGTGCTCAGTAAGCACTCAATAAAGGTTAGTAGTGACAGCTGTTACCAGGAGTGGTTTCACATAGGAAGCAGAATTTCACACAAAGCAGGACTGGTTGCCAGCTAACAGAATACCCTGTTACGTTTGCATTTCACATGAACAACTACATTCTAGTATAAGCATACTCCAAACACGGCAGAAGACATGCATACACTAAGATATATTGGTTGTCTGTCTGAGATTCAGATTTGGCTGCTCATTCTCAGTGTTTATTACTAAATACAGCACACTTAAGTCAAAGGGTTTTTTTTAATCATTTTATTGAACCGTGACTGATATGTAAAAGTGCTGTATGTTTGATGTGAAATAACCACCCCTTTGAGCTCATTAGTATATGCATCACCTTCTTTGATTATCTTTCCCTTTTCCTCTTTTTTCTTCCTTTCTGTTTCCCTCATTTCTCGTCTCCAGGAAACCACTACTGTGTCCCAGTCTCTTGAGTTGCACATTAAAGGTTTCACACGGAAGTGAAGTCACATCGTTCGCTTAGTGTGATATCCTCAAGGCTCCCGTACATTTCCCCAAATGTGTGAATTTCTTCTTTTCACAGGCTGAACAATAATCTCTTGTATCCACCCCTTTTCTTTATCCATTCATCCATTGTCTGAGGCTGCTTCCATAGTGTGGAATTGTGAACAATGAATATTCTGTTCAAAATCCAGCTGTTGCTTTTTGGGGGGGGGGGGAATATTAGTGGGTGCGTGGTTGGGTCACACAGAAGTTTCACTGAGTCCAGAAGAATTGTACATGGAAATGAAGAGCAGATGAAGAGAGATCAAGCCCAAAGGCAGGAAGTACAGTACATTTTCCATGTACTTCTCCAATCATGGCCAGCACTTCCTCCCAGGCCGTGGTGACAACCACTCCTCGGGAGGCCTTGAAATAATTCACCCATTTGTTTACTAACATGTGTAGGATGTTGCCTTTGCCCTGGTCTTTAAGAGAGGAGACTGATTCCCAAGGATGGACAGTTAACCTTCATAAGTGCTCAGAGCCAGGAAGCTGGAGCTAGGACTGTGGATGCTGGCATTGGTCGCCAGCAGCTACTGTCTTGACCTCTGGCTGGAGGAAAACAACCCGTTTAACATAAGCTTATTGTAGGCTTTCAGGTCATTCTGAAATTCAGATGAACTCTGAATCCCACACACAGTCCAATGTCTCTGCTCCACAGAAGTGATAGCCAGAGTGCCCTGGCTGCTCTCTTACTTCCTTCAGGTGTGAACTGTGTTCATCTCCCCAGCTTCCAAGGCCCCCATTTCCTGGAATGTAGATTCCCCCCACCCCCCAACTGCTGACTGCACAATCAAATGCTACCATTTGCAACAACTTATCGGAAACAAACAAGCTACAGAGAATTGAGCAAGAGTTTCTGGGATACCTTGGTTATTATGGTCAGAGCACAGGACACACTGTGAGCTTTGGCTGCTTGAGTGGGCCAAGGGTGATGATTAACCTCCTGCCGGTTTAAGTAGGGTTGGAGCTGTGAGTGCAGTCAGTCCTCCTTCGCTTCAGCTCCAGTTCTCCTCATGAGCCATCCCTAAACGCAGACACCATGCTGTCCCTGAGGGTCACCTGCCTCATCTTGAGCGTGGCCAGCACAGTCTGGGTATGTGCTTTCTCTTCTCTCTGTTAATTCTTCCGCAAGGAGCCCTGAGTTCAGAGTCTACAAGTCCTTTGTACTTAGCTTTTTAAATGCCAGGCCAGGGAGGCAAATTCTTAGATGAGCCTGACAAGTGTATGGGGAAATGTGATGTCCAGAGGGAGGCCCTAGGATAACGAGAGATCTTGACATCTGTCGTTCAGGCTGATTCAGATGCAGTCTTTAAAACTGCAGCTGTGTGTTAGTATACTCTCACGGTTGCTGGGGATTGATCCAGCATAGAATTCCTCATGCTGCAACCCTTAGATGCAGTTCCTCATGTTGTGATGACCCGCAACTAGAAAATTGTTTTTAGTTACTACTCCCTAACCTTAATTTTATTACTTTTATGAATCATAACGTAAATATTTTTGGAAATAGAGGTTTGCCAAAGGAGTCGTGACCCACAGGTTGAGAACCCCTGGGCATGGCAGTAAAGCTCTCTACAACTAAGCTACACTGCCAGCCTCCTGAATCCCTCCACATGTTTGTCCCTTTAAACTCCAGAGACATCATTCTAACAGAACAAAACACTGGGTAAGAACTGTTCTCCAGCTGGTAATTCCAGACATTTGTCTGTAATGAGCAGAAGGTTTGGGGTTTAGTATGGTTTACCTCTAGTCTTTGTTTTATTTGTAATATTTTAGTTTTGTAATGTTGTCATGTTGAGGAATGAAGCAGAGCTTTCTCTGTACTGACCAAGCAAGCGTTCTACACCCGCAGCCCTAAGAGGAACTTTTCATATCCTTTTGAAGACATAAAAGGAAGAGGGCAAATTAATTGCCTTTGAAAACGTATAGCAAATTCCGAAGACATTAGTTATGAGGCAGTGGGCTCTTTGGAAGGATTCGTGTTCTTTTCAGATAACTTCTAAATACTGACATCATTCCCCAAATTAAGCCCCAAAGAAAAACAAAAGAAAGAAATCTAAATTACTGGAGTTTCTGACACATTCTAGTTTATAAAACATGTCAACTATGACCAAGGACCTAGTGACATCCTAATTAGTTACCCAGGCTGTATATTATTTCAGGTGTTTTTTGTGGTGGTGGTGGTGGTGGTGGTGGTGGTGGTGGTGGTGGGTTTTTTGGCTCACCATTCAAAAATCTTGATATCAGAGAGTAAAGAACAATACATTTTGGAGGGAATTAAACTAAAATAACCAGCTGAGGCGATATTTCTGGGTAATTTGTACTTCTATTGTCTTCCTTGTCTCATTATTATGTGCACTTTCTGTCTGCTTCATTGTTGTGCTATTTTACTCATACAATTGAATTTACCATTATATTTCTTATACAAAAGGACTCGTTCTTTTAAATGAGTTGTTCTTCGCTGCTTTAATTATGGTAATTAGGATTATTTGAATTTTCACAAATGAGAATGAGACCATGTTGATTAATTATAAGGAAAAACTACCCCAAACTAACATAGTGACAGGAAGTCCCTTGTAAGTTGGCAGTGCAGAGCGGAGGCGATGAACGCCTCGAAGCCATCTCGACCCGTTAGACTAGGAAGTCTTATGGGACAAAATGTTTTGTATTTCATTTGGGTTATAGCTGAGAACTTTTAGCTCTAGGTTTCTAATTATAAGGTGTTCCAAAAATTGCTGGTTGCTGACTACTGCTTCAACTGTTTATTATTTTCATTTCAAATGAAAATCTACAATTGCATGATTGTACTACAAAACATTGCCAAGTTTTCACTTCCCACATTTGTGTACTTGATAACTGTTTGTCTGGATCATGGACCATCTCCAAGGGTTACCATAGAAACCTGAAGGAGAAAGGAGCATGGGTGCAACAGGGCATAGGTTTTTACATTCAGAAAGAGGACTTCAGGGAGGGAAAAAAAAAAAAACCTAGAATGTTTCAGCTATCTTCTCATCTGAGGTCACGAAAGAAAGGATAAAGGTGAAATTTCACAGATGCTTTCAATCCAGATCATTTTTCTTTTAAAACCCTTACCATCTAGCAGATGCTAACCTAGCATCAAATACAGTCTTACAAATTCACACCCTTTGTCTCCTTTGCTTCTCATAATGACTCCGTGAAATAAGTAGAATTTCCTTTTGACTGTAAGAAACTGGCAGCCTGTGGAAGCCAGCAGTACTGGCTCCTAATGTCTGCCATTTCTCCCTTGGGGCTAGTGAGCATGACAAAGTCTCTTCTGGCTAACATTGTTGCCTCCGCTCATTTTTGAATGTTTTGAAAACCCTTAAAGACTACAGATACCGAAGATAAAGGTGAATTCCTATCAGAAGGAGGAGGAGTACGTGGCCCAAGAGTTGTGGAGAGACATCAGAGTCAATGCAAGGACTCAGACTGGCCCTTCTGCTCTGATGATGACTGGGTAAGGCGAGCACACGGTGAACAAGGAACCTTCCTTATGCTGTTCTCTCTCTCTCTCCCTCTCTCTCTCTCTCTACATATATATATTCAATGGGTCCTAGAGACACCTCCCCACCAGAGATCATCTAACAGTAACATAGCTAGAAAAAATGGAAAGGAAACCAATCGAAGGACATTGTCTAGTTACATCGGGTCTCTGGTGGGATAAACATATGGGATGCCTGAGTAGTGGGACTACACAATTCCCAGAGCATCATGCAAGACTAAGCAGACCTTCATTTGAGAATTCACCTATGGCCTGTTAACTACTTTTGAGTCTGGATTTACTTGGAAGAGCTGGGGAGGAGAAGCAGCAAAGACTGGGATAACATTTCCAACTTCCGGTAGCTGAGAGACAGACCTTTTTCATCCAATCTTGCCCTCTGTTTTCAGAACCACAAATGCCCTTCAGGCTGCAGGATGAAAGGGTTGATTGACGAAGCCAACCAGGATTTTACAAACAGAATCAACAAGCTCAAAAACTCACTATTTGACTTTCAAAGGAACAACAAGGATTCTAACTCACTGACCAGGAATATCATGGAGTATTTGAGAGGGGAC
Source organism: Mus musculus (assembly GCF_000001635.26). Taxonomy (NCBI): domain Eukaryota; kingdom Metazoa; phylum Chordata; class Mammalia; order Rodentia; family Muridae; genus Mus; species Mus musculus. Next base: position 83,029,250 of record NC_000069.6, read on the forward strand.
TTCGCGAATGCCAACAGTAAGTGAGACATATTTAGTAGTTGGACTTTCTAACAAGTATGGTAACAAAAGTCCCAAATGATGTCTTCTTGGAGATACTGTGGTTTTACTTCAAATCACTCAGTGTGGAAATCACTGAAACTTAAGGAGATGGATGTCATTTTCACAAAGTTAGAAGTTTTTAAATAAAGAGAGGGGAACCTTTCAACTAGCTGTTCAGCTTCTATCCTACAGACAGAGTCTCAGAGGTCAAGGGACTTCTCAGTGACACAAAATAGAGGTCAGCTCAACATTGCACTGAGTCGATCATGTCTTCCCCATGGGACTCACGAGGGCTCAGGCACACTGTGGTCGATCTGGGGATGCAGAGCAAGTCTATTGAAGTCCCAGCTCTTGAGCTCTTGTTTGCCTTATTCTGTATTCCCCCCCGTCCCCCGCTCTCCCCCCACCCAAGACCCTGAACAGTTTGTGTCAATGGTGCAGCACTAGTTGGCAGGTGAGGGATTCTGGTAACACCCAAAAAGCTTAGAAAGGATTTCAAAGTTCCAGGTAGAAAGAAAAACTCCTCCTCAAACGATATAAGCAATAATACATTCTGTTACCATAAATGAAGTTACAATCAAGTAATCAGATGTGATTAAACTGTTTACCTCCTAGCCTCCATTTTCAAACCCTCAAGCCATTTCTGGATTTATTCGGATTCCTTGTCACGTTAGGACAGTGTGACTAATACCAGTGGATGACTCTCCTGTGGAACAATCTGATTAAACTGAAAACTTGCAGATTATACATCCAGAGAAAAAACCATAATAGAGTAAAGAATAAAGTGTAGAAATACTTATAAGCAATTTCCTTTTTCTTTTTTTATTTATTTGTTTTTAGATTTTAGAAGTAAATCAGACTGCAGCTATTTGCATACCTTTCTTTTTCCGTTTCAGACTTTGATAACACTTATGGGCAAGTGTCAGAAGACCTGAGGCGCAGAATTGAGATCCTGAGGCGAAAAGTCATAGAGAAAGCGCAACAGATTCAAGCTCTGCAGAGCAATGTCCGGGCTCAGTTGATAGACATGAAGCGCCTGGAGGTAAGCCTGGCCCTGGCCCCAGTTTATCTCTGACTAAGAAAGACAGAAGACACTAGCTGCCTGTGTAGAGTCTACTAAATCTATTATCCATTCAGAATAGAAGTGTCTCACCCTAGAGAAGACTTAAGTCCGGAAATGCGAAGGAAATTCTTGAAGGGTGAATAGATATTTGAAAAGAACTCGCTCTGTCCCGTTTGCCCTCCACTGGCTGAGACCTTGGCTTCAGCTTGGAGGAGGCCCTTCAGCCAGAGTTTACAGGATTAGAGCCATTCTCCTTCCCCATTCAAATTCTAAAATGGATCCAAATAGTTTGGATCCTCCACACTTCCTTGTCCCTCCACAGCTTCCTTTGAGGACCAGCCTGAGTAGCTAAAGACAAAGGGTAGGATTGATTTTTCTGAGAGTCAAAGCAATAAAACCCATTCGCAAAAATGTAAACCAACTACCAGGAACTCAATTATTTCAATAGACATAATTCCTTTCTCTGTCTTCCTTTCTTTAGGTGGATATTGATATCAAGATCCGCTCTTGCAAAGGGTCCTGCAGCAGGGCTGTAAACCGTGAGATAAATCTACAGGACTATGAAGGTCACCAAAAACAGCTTCAACAGGTCATCGCTAAAGAATTGCTTCCTACAAAAGACAGGCAGTACTTGCCAGCACTAAAAATGTCTCCAGTTCCCGACTTGGTTCCCGGAAGTTTTAAGAGCCAGCTTCAGGAGGCCCCTCCAGAGTGGAAGGCATTAACAGAAATGCGGCAGATGAGAATGGAGCTGGAGAGACCTGGGAAGGATGGGGGTTCGCGAGGAGATTCACCAGGAGACTCGCGGGGAGATTCTAGAGGGGACTTTGCAACACGTGGACCAGGGTCAAAGGCAGAAAACCCCACGAACCCTGGACCTGGTGGATCTGGGTATTGGCGTCCTGGGAACTCCGGGTCTGGAAGTGATGGAAATCGGAACCCTGGGACCACGGGGTCTGATGGCACTGGAGACTGGGGTACCGGAAGCCCTAGACCTGGCTCAGACTCTGGGAACTTTAGGCCTGCCAACCCTAACTGGGGTGTGTTTTCAGAGTTTGGAGACAGTAGCAGCCCAGCCACAAGAAAAGAGTATCACACAGGTAAAGCGGTCACTTCTAAAGGAGATAAAGAGCTCCTGATTGGAAAGGAGAAAGTCACCTCTTCTGGCACAAGCACCACACATCGTTCATGCTCTAAAACCATTACCAAGACTGTCACAGGTCCTGATGGTCGCCGAGAAGTGGTCAAAGAAGTGATCACCTCGGATGATGGCTCAGACTGTGGCGATGCCACCGAGTTAGACATATCCCACAGTTTTAGCGGCAGTCTCGACGAACTCTCTGAAAGGCATCCTGACCTTTCTGGGTTTTTTGACAACCACTTTGGTTTAATCTCACCTAACTTCAAAGAATTTGGCAGTAAGACCCATTCTGATTCCGACATCCTCACAAACATTGAGGACCCCAGCTCCCATGTACCTGAGTTTTCTTCCAGTAGTAAAACCTCAACTGTCAAAAAACAAGTAACCAAGACCTATAAAATGGCAGACGAGGCAGGAAGCGAAGCTCACCGGGAAGGAGAAACTCGCAACACTAAGAGGGGCCGTGCCAGAGCTCGCCCAACGAGAGGTATCGACACTTAACTTTCGGGAGATTCCCCTGACACCCCCCCCCCCCCTAGATTAAGTTAACCATTACTGCGAAGTGCTTACCAGGCACGCTGCACCCGTTTCCTAACCTCCTTTAGTGTTTTGTTGGAATCTCATTTTTTTTTTGGTCAACTTTTCATGCTAGACTGTACGTTCCTTGGGGGCAGGGACTTGACCATGTGTCTATTTCTGTAATTCCCAAATGCCTAACAGTGCAGTCATTTCTCAATAAATACATTTTAAATAAATGAACAAATTCTGCCGAAACTCAGTTCTGAGTCTGTTTAACCGAATTCATTCAAAACGTGTGCGATTGTAATACCCAACCCCCTAACCTTAAATTTAGTGTATGTTGCAGTTGACATTTAGATCAGGTTAAAAACTGTGTTCCATTAGTATGGACTGATGAATGCTTAGCTAGCTTTAAACTATCATTTGAGATTAGCATGGACACGTAAGATTTCAAATCCATTTGAAGAGAGGTTGCTAAAGGATGAGTATCCTTTACCTGCTAAAAAATTACATCTCATTGTAGGTGCATCCTTTTCGTGTGGGAGGAGGGAAGGAAGGGAGGAAGGAAGACAGGCAGGCAGGCAGACAGACAGGCAGGTAGGCAGTAGCTACTTCAATCTGGGTGATGCCTATCTTTGCATATTTAAATGAGAATAACTTCCTCCAACCAGCTTAATTTTTTTTTTTAGACTGTGATGATGTCCTCCAAACACAAACTTCAGGTGCCCAAAATGGCATTTTCAGTATCAAGCCACCTGGATCCAGTAAGGTTTTTTCTGTTTATTGCGATCAAGAGACCAGTTTGGGAGGATGGCTTTTGATCCAGCAAAGAATGGATGGATCGCTGAATTTTAACCGGACCTGGCAAGACTACAAGAGAGGTTTCGGCAGCCTGAATGACAAAGGGGAAGGAGAATTCTGGCTAGGCAATGACTACCTCCACTTACTCACTCTGAGGGGCTCAGTTCTCAGGGTTGAATTAGAGGACTGGGCTGGAAAAGAGGCTTATGCGGAGTACCACTTCCGGGTAGGCTCTGAGGCAGAGGGCTACGCGCTGCAGGTCTCCTCCTACCGGGGCACTGCTGGAGATGCTCTGGTGCAGGGCTCTGTGGAGGAGGGGACAGAATACACCTCACACAGCAACATGCAGTTCAGTACCTTTGACAGAGATGCCGACCAATGGGAAGAGAACTGTGCAGAGGTCTATGGGGGAGGCTGGTGGTACAACAGCTGTCAGGCCGCCAATCTCAATGGCATTTACTACCCCGGGGGCACCTACGATCCCAGGAACAACAGCCCCTATGAGATAGAGAACGGGGTGGTCTGGGTTCCCTTCAGAGGAGCAGATTATTCCCTCAGGGCCGTTCGGATGAAAATCAGACCGCTGGTGGGACAATAGCTGAAGGGTTAGAAAGTGGGGGCTCTGTTTTCTTTGCTCGGTTATCCGAGAAGAAAGACAAAACGGAAGATGAAGGTGTCACGGATCTTGTGAACTTTTTAAAACTTTCAAGGTGCTATTCCATTGTTCTTTGTACTGTAGCTAAATGTAACTGAGATGAGTTACTGCTTTGAAAAAATAAAGTTTTACATTTTTTCCACCCTTTAAAAAAAAAAAACCCTATGAGTTTTAAAGCATTTGCAAGAAGATGCCAAGGGATATTCATTCCATCGGGAAGAGGGAGTCCGACTAGAGCTCTTCTTAAGGGTGGCCGCTTCTTTTCTCAGACCCACCCCACCCCCGGTCATAAGCCCATTGCAAGTACAGAAGCTCATTTACGCAGGAGACAGTGTGGGCTCTAAGGTGATGTTCGGGACCCAGAGTAACTTTGCTTCAGTGTTCGCTCCACCTTATGCTTTGAGACAGAGTCTCACAGAACCAGGAGTGGACTTTCCAGTTTCTCGAGACTGGCTGGCCGGGGAGTCCCATGGGTCCTCTGATTGCTGGCATCCCCAGGGCCTTGTCACTTCCCCTGGATGCTTGTGTGGTTGTTTGGGAGCTGGAATCAGGTCCTCTGGTTTCCACATGGCAAGCTCTTTAGACTGAGCCACGGGCCAGGCCCAGCAGTTTGTGCTGTTGTTTGTTTTCCTTAGTTTCCCCAGTGTAGTTACTGCGGACACAGGCAAAGAGCATTTAAACCGCAGCCCTCTCCTCTCCGCAGCAGTAATGGCTGCCTGGCCCTTCCTAAAGCCTTCCAGTTGCCCTTCCTACTAAATGCTCTCCCAGTGCTCTCATGGAGGAGTTTGTTTGAAGAAAATCACCACCCCTCCCTCGACCACTATCTTAAAATCTTCCCCCTACTTGAATGTTTATGGGTTTATAAAAAAAATTAAAAATCAGCTCAGTTTAGTTTATTATATTCGTAATTATCAGCTTTATGATATGATAACTCCAAATTTCACTCTTGGCTTGCTTGTAAGAAAACATTTTAACCTTTACCAAGAATACGTACTGAATTTGAGGATTGAACTAGGCAGTGGGTTCGGGAGAGTAATCACTGTTGAGTCCTTTCTAAAATCTCACCTACTGCTCTTTAGAGCTCCGGGTTTATAGCTCACACTTCTTAGCGGAGGAAACTCCATTACTTTCTCCTCGAGGAGCTGATAGGGAACAGACCCGAGAAGTAGCACATTGTTTTAGGAGGCAAGATAACCCTCACCACAGAGGTTAGAAATTATTCTCTGGGCCCCTTGCCTGGTTCTAATCTGATCAAGAAAAACTACTGGGTGTAGCTAGTTAAGACACAGGAAGGCAGAGCTACCCTTCCCATCTGGGAGAGGAAGAAAAACTGAGGAATTTCAACATAAATCAAGCCAGCATAGTGCTGAAACCTGTGCTCCAGAGGTGGCCTAGCAGAGTTAACCTATGCTATGGGGGTAACATAGCAGAGCTAACCTTTGCTGTGGTGGTAACATGGCAAACCTAACCAATGCTATGGGGGTCGATAGAGCAGAATTAACCTAAGCTATGGAGATAACCTAGAAGGGGTAGCCTATGCTGCTACAGAGGTAACCTAGCACAGTTAACCTTTGCCATAGGGGTAAACTGGTAGAGGATTCAAAAAAGCATGAATATTCCCGTCAAAGGCGATGCCACCCATCCTGTCCTGAGACAAAAAATGAGAATTAAAATGTTATTGCTACTTCTCTAGATGCACACTGGACACCCAGGAGAAATCTGTCCAAGGAAGGTGCCATTGGCCAGTCAGTACAGGCTGGCAGCCATGATGCATCCTAACATCATACTAAGCCTGACTAGTAAGTCCCATGTCAGGCTGAGTCATAAGTATTTCCACGATCTGAGGGCAAGTCTAGAACACTTTAAACCCTCCATAAGCTGGGAATAAGTGGATGGCTGTCATTTCAGCACTCAGGGGAATCCATGCATGTTCCAGGCCAGCCTGGACTACACACCAACTCCCATGTCAATAGATGGATGAGAGATCTTAATGAATGAAAGGTTCAAGAAACAAAAGTGTTTCAGAGACCTGATCACTTAGGACAGAGACACACAGCTTCCAGCCTACTGAGAACAGAGAATGTGTATTTAAGTCTAAGCTTTTGTCTCCAAGATGACCTCAAACATAAAGCCCACTAAAACGTACTTGAGGAATAGAACACACAATCACCTCTAATGTGTACGTATGTGTATGTATATATGCATATATAGTTATCATCCCCAGGGCTTGCAGTGCACACTGTATTAAACACTCACCCACACATATCAAATCTAATAAAGTCTCTTCTCCATCTCTATGAAATACAGGCTCAGAAAAGCCCAGTGTTGAAGGAACTTAATGTTCTAAGCACCTGAAGGTGGCCGTGCCTCTGGGACATTGACAGGCCTTTCATGAAGATCACAGCACGTGGTGGTGCTGGGGGTGGCTAAGGAGCTCACTAAAGGGAGAGAGGACTGCTTGAAACTCTGCCCCCACGTTGATAAGTGTAACCCAACCATGTCGGTAATAGTCCAACCATAAGCCTCCTGTATTTCTCATCATGCACTAAAGCTCCTTATTGATTCTTAAGCACATAGTGAAACAATAAAATGACTGTCTGAAACTGATATCTTTTATTATAAAATCAACGTTAATTTGATTTTAATGTTCCTTAATCAGGCCTATGAGGCGGCTCGGTAGGTAAAGGTGCTTGCTGCTGAGACTGATGATCTGAGTTCAATCAGGGGACAAAAATGGCCAGGGAGAACAGAATCACTCAGCTTGTCTCGGACTTCTGTATGTGCACTCAGACGTCCACTACAAATACACAATAGTTTTTTTGTTTGTTTGTTTGTTGTTGTTTTTTAAAGATTTATTTATTTATTTAAAGTACACTGTAGCTGTCCTCAGACACTCCAGAAGAGGGAGTCAGATCTCGTTACGGGTGGTTGTAAGCCACCATGTGGTTGCTGGGATTTGAACTCCTGACCTTCGGAAAAGTAGTCAGGTGCTCTTACCCACTGAGCCATCTCACCAGCCCTGTTTGTTTGTTTTTTTTTTTAAAAGAGCATTCTACAAATTGTCTTAGAAAGCTGAGCGACTATGACAGGTTGCCACATAAACAAGCTGATGGCCTGAGTTTGATCCCAGGAACCCATGCTTGTAATCCCAGCACTTGTACTGTGAGATCAAGAGACTCACTCACAGCCTCCTGGCCTAGCTAGTCCAGACTAAGCAGTGTGGTAGACATGAGAGAGACCCCGAAGATCTCTCAAGGCAGATGGAAAGAGTTTGCTCAGACTTTCCACACAAGCAATGGCATACTCATGCCCTTATCCCCCTCCCTTCTCTCTGTGTGTGAGTCTGCCTCCCCCCCCCCCTCTCTGTGTCTCTCTCTGTCTTTCTCTCTCTCGGTCTCTCTCTCTGTCTGTCTGTCTCTCTCGCGCGCGCGCACACACACATATGCACAGAGTACAAAAAGTCTTAAAACCCAGAAGAAATTATTCCTTAAATACTCCTTTGAGAAAAAAAATAAGCTGTCATAAATTATATATATGTATATATACATATATAATATTTAGTATATTGAGAAAATAAATCTAGATTAAAAGACAGGAAAACCACAAAAATTAAATGTCACTGGCATCATAAAACTTTATTACTAGCATCATAAGGCTCTTCATGCTCCCTTCAATTCTTGGTATCCAAAGTGGTGGAAGAAATCTAATTAGCTGCTTTCCTAAGGCTTGTGAAAGGACTGCACAGGACTGTTTTGCTGTAGATGGTGTCTTCAGTTCCTTGAAGTCTCCGTTGTCTCTGGCTTCTAGATAGAATGAGCAGTCCCAGTGTGACAGACCAACTAAGAAGCAAGAGCGATAGTACAGAGCAGAGGTAGCATCCTCTCCATGGTGTGGTCAGTGAAGAACGCAGCAGGGAAATAGTCTCCTAGACTGGGTGCTGCCAGGCATGGAGGAGGCCATGTGGTGTGGCAAGGCTCCATGTGGGAAGGCAGGGAGATACACTCCACATTGTGTCTGCAGAGAAGATGAAAATGGCCTGACACATAACGTGAGATCTCAATGCACATTTATAGCATAAAAAAATTCAATGCACCATTTCCATAAAGGAAAATTATCAGCCTTTTGTAGCCGAATTTCACATTAACTGAACTTCATTTGCTTGGAAACTACCTGTCAACTTGAAAATAAATCTACTTCTTTCTCCTTATCCCCAAAGCAGGAAGTAGTCAGATAATCACCCACCCTGCCAGCCAATCTCTCTCTCTCTCTCTCTCTCTCTCTCTCTCTCTCTCTCTCACACACACACACACACACACACACACACACACGCACACATGCACACGCATGTACATGTATGCACATACAAAGCAATATAAAACAAAATACAAAATCAAGTTTGGATGGCCTCATTTGTTCTAAGTTGCTTAAAATACATAGATCAAGATAAACATACCACTGTCTACAAGTCTGTTTGAAGTGACAAGTGATAAAATAAAAAAGAAAAGCCACACTGCCCCTGAAGTTAGATAACCCCCTTTCCCTGAACATCCTCCACTATCTAGATCAGGTTGGCCTATACGTACATCTATAGGGGGTTATCTTTATTACACTAATTGATATGAGAAGATGGAACCCACAGTGGGTGACACCATTCCCTAGATTTGGGTTCTGGACTGTCTAAGAGAGAAGGGAGTGAGCTAAGTACTAGAAGCATCCGATTTTCTCTGCTCTTGACTGTGCTTGTGATGTGACTGTTTAAAATTGACTCCCCTATTGTGATGGGCTATAACCAGAAACTATGGGGACCCTATAAATTGCTTTTCATCAGCACAACAAACAGAAAGAAACTAGAGCATTTAGAAATTGCTTGGGATTATTAATGTTAACTTTTGGTAGACATGGTAATAATATAAGCTCTTTGTAGGCGATGGACTTTACACAAAAACAATTTCTGAGATATACTTCATTTATTCATTTGTTTACTCATCAGCTACCTCATTGATGACCTGAGGATTTTGTTTGTTTGTTTGTTTGTTTTGAGACAGAATCTTGAAATGCCTCTGGATGTCCTGAGAACCTCACTACATAGGCCAGCTTGGCTTAGAGCTCACAGATTCACCTTCTTTGGCCTCCAGAGTTTCTGGGGCAAAAGGCGTGGGCTACCACATCCAGCTTGATGGCTTGTTTTTAACTGGATGTTTTTATAAATCTCACACATAAATATCTGAAATTAACTAAAGGCAAGGGCAGAGATGGTCTTAGAAATCAGAGGGTACTGTAGATATAGCCCTGGCTGTCCTGGAACTTACTTTGTAGACCAGGCTGGCCTTGAATTCAGAAATCCGCCTGCCTCCTGAGTGCTGGGATTAAAAGCATGCGCCATCACGCCTGGCAGGGAAATCATTTTCTTACAGGAAAGCTGGACACTGTGTCTTTCTCTCCCATGTGGTAAAGGCGAGTAAATGTAAATGAATGGGCAGGTTTCCAGTGATAACGGCTGAGTAGAGGTCTCATCTGTCAGCTCATTGCTGAAGGGGGGTGACTGTGATTACAACAGAATAGTCTGGAAAACATTTGCTAAACTCACCTTTGACTGAGCCACAGAGGTCCCTGACCTCAAGGTTGCACACCTACACAAATGGTTGCACAATTGTGCTATGTGTCTCCTTTGGGGAGAGTCAGCAAACATAGCAAACAGTTGCTGGGAATGAGTGAAGGACACAGGGGTACTCATTAAACTGTTCCTGAAATTAGTTTTATGTCTGAGCCTTTCAAAATAAGATGTTAAGGCAAGAAATAAATATAATATGGACAGCAAAACAGGGACTGGGTAAAAAAACAGCAACATGCCACCCTTGGATTACATCTGCCTGAGAAGAGAAGAAGGGTGTGGTTGTTTTAGATCTGTGGATAACTGATGGGTACTTTTCAAAGGAACTAAACTTTGGTTGAGGGAAGCACCTGAGCCTGACAGGTGAAGTGAATTTTACCCGATTTTAACCTTTAGAGAGATGCTTAACCCAAGTTCCCCCTTACGGCAACTTCAAGGATGTCTGTGAGCACCACAGTGCTTCTTGGTCGTCACCATCTGCATCAAAACTGCACCAGATCAGAGAAGAGTCTTTAAATAAATACAAACAACAGTAATTCCAAAATCTCCCTAGGGAGCAGAAACTCTTGAGGGTGGTTATTGAAAATCGGAGGATCTTTATAATAGGTTCAGGTTAGCACTGAGAAATTCCTGTTTCTAAAAAGCCTGTAGGTTAAGGTGGGCATGGTGGCATGGGCCTTGAATCTCTGCACTGCTTGCTGGGTAGATTTGCACATGGCAGACTGATGACCCAGGATCCACCTACTCCTGCTATTTGAGCACTAAGGACTGCCCATCAGATCAGGCGTCTGCTTAGTGAGATAACTGTGGCTTTACTTTAGACTCTGGGGACTCGTCCCCCACTCAGTGTTTGCTAAGGGATAGAGCAAAGGTTGGAGGACTTTGCTTTTCTACCTGCCTTAACTCATGGAACTTTTGTACTTTCAAATTCCACCGACAAGTATTGGGTGTGTTGAATGTCTCTGGGGGGGTGATTAGGGAGGTGGGGGTATCTTTATTAGAAAAACAACCTATATAAAGTATATATCGAAAAACAACATATTAAAAAAAGGAGATATCAAAGGCATTGGCAATTCTTTGAGTTTATTCATTCAATGTTTAGAAATTACAAGCTTCTCAGACTGGAATAAAAGTTGAAAAAAATGCTTCTTAGGGAAGCAAAACAGATGGTTGGCTAGTATTCATTGTCAAAATGTGAGCAATTTCCTTAGGCTTTTAGAAAGTTCTAAGAGTGAACAGTTGAGGGGGGTGGGAGGCTGGGGGTGTTCAAAATCGACAGCATTTTGTCAGTTTGTGTAGGGGAAACACACTGCTTGGCCTGGCCATTGAGGTGAACACAGGAATGCAGATGGCTCCTTAAGACCTTAACGTCACGTGTTTGGGCATGGTTTTTCAGGAGTGGGATGGTTGGATCACCAAATCAGTTCTGTTTTTCATTTTCTAAGGAAGCTATGTTTGTACAGTGGTCTCTTTATTTTCTATTTTCACTAACAACAAGATGATAGCAAGTGTGGGATGAAGTAGGGGAGAAGGGGAAATGTTCATGTGTGTGATGTTACAGTACTGAGGGAATTCTAGTGATCCCCTGTAGACAGGAGTGCAGGACTTGTGCACTTAAAAATGACCTCGTGGCAAGTGTTGGTACTGTAAGACAATGAAACAAACAAATAAACAAAGGGGCACTAGAGAGTTTAGGAGGTGATGGATGTAACAAGGCCATGTGGGTGAGGGGCATGTTTGTGCATGCCTGTGAGCATATACGCAGTGTAGAGATTTGGGTTTAGTGTGATTAATGCAAACACATGGAGAAAATTATTTTGTTTGTTTTGGTGTGTGTGTTGTAGTACTGAGAATCAAACTTGATACTTTTTATGTAAATTATAATTCAATGAATTCATTGAAAAATAAGATTTAAAGGAATAATTTGTACTGGAATGATGGAAAGCCCAGTGACAAAAATGTAGGTGTGTAATGTAAGGAGCAGGAGACAGTCATGGGAGCCATTCATGATCATTTTTGGCTCTAACTATGGGATTTTAGGGCAAAGCATTCAGTCATTGATTGTAGAGAGATAACTTTAAGCAGGCAGATGAGCTGGGCAGAGTTGGCTGTCTTTTGGATAAAGTAGAAGATATCAGCATGTGTGGTATAGACTGTCCAATAGACAGAATCCATGGCTACAAGGCCAGGCAAAATTAAAGGGGCAAGGCTGTAGAGGAAAGCATTTCCAAGAAGCAAATTAATCTTCACTTAAGTGAACGTTGAGAATCTGGGACTCAGGACACTGTGCAGTGCACACAGGCAGCCATGACAACAGCAGGGCAGGAACACTGACTGAGCTGGGGCTCGCCGAAGAAGTAAGGGTTGCAGGGGGTGCCATGGGGAGAGGTAGAAAGGACAGAAAAACCTACTTCTGAGTTAGCAATAGCTCCTGTATAACTATCTAAAAGAACAATCTATTTGAGGGCGATGAGCAAGCCTGGCCTCCTAGTTCACCATTTCTCCAGGAAGCACATGACAAGGGCTTCATCTAATGGCTTGCTTGGACTCTGGCCTTGTTGTCTTCTTGGAAGGTAGAGCAGTTGCTTTCCCATGGAACAGCAGAACATTTGACACTTCAAATGGCTCACTAGACATTTGAAATTGTAAATACCTTCCTGCCCCACAAATTTAAACCCTAACAGCCTGGATCATAAAATAAGAGAACAGTAATTTACAATGGCAGAGATGGGCTTATGTAATAAGTCTGTTAGAAATACTTTTAGTGAGAAACCTTACACAATAAGTAGGATTTTGAAACCAGACTTATAAACATCAACTTTCATCTGTGTAACATTTTCATATAGCAGGATGGGGAGGGGGTGCTTAGCCTGAAATGCTCCACATTCAGATGGAACCAACCAACCATTTATTACCATCCTTTTTGTTAGTTCTCTGCAGGAAACGTAAACAAAGAATATGATGTCTAAAGAGATGAAACCTGACTTCCCTTCCCTGAAACCACATCAGGAGGCTCACCACCACTGTCACCCCAGCTCTGGGAAAATCTGACCCCTCTGGTTTCTGCAGGCTCCTGCACTTGTGTGCATGGATCCACACGTGCTCACATAATTAAAAGTAATAAAAATAAAAATTTTGAAACGAAAAGAATACAAAGGAAATCTAGGTGCTGTTTTCAATGTCTTTATCCTATATTGTTCCAAAAGAGACACACTCAACCATTGTTTTGAGCTTTAGTGGATATAATGTATCAAAGAAAATTCCAATAACATAATGTAAAAAAATGTCAGACATAGAAGAATGAAAGTCTGTGCTTGGGGGGGACTATTGCTGTGGGAAGAAGGGCCTGATCTTCATAGACATCCTCCTCATTGAGTACCACGATCCCTTCCAGTTCATCCACACCACACCATCATCTGTGCCGTGCTTGGACATGTCCCAGCTGTAAAGGCCACCCCAGTAGTATCTGCCATTTGGATTGGCTGCATGGCATCTGTTATACCACCAGCCACCACCATCTTCTTTGGAGCACTGTTTTCTTGGATCCGTAGTTACCCTGAAAGGAGATGAGTGTGAGTTATGATCCATACAAGTGCCACCATCAATTCAGTCCGTTGGAGAGTACCCGCATGAAAGTATTGTACTCCACTGTGTGTGGACCTCTTTCCCTGGAATCCTGTATGTAAAGCCCAAATACAGCCAAGTTCTTCTCTGCCCCATAGCATGAAAGGGAAACAGCTGGGTCTATCTGATCTGATCATGAAGGGACTGAATTCTTTTACTGATACTGTAGTATGAGAGACGCTGAGATATGGAATGATGGCTTCCGTAGATGCGTTAGTGAATGAAAACACAGATGTGTATATAGAGACACAAAACTCAGAGTTGTGCTATAGATACAGGTCTATCTTTGGGTAGCTGTCTTAGGGTAAATTCGTATCTCTAAACTTCATCTGAAAGATGAAACTAACCATGTCTGTCTTATAGCTGGGATGCTTCCCGTTGATACGTAAGGAGTTCGGGATGGGGGCTGCCTGATACACTTGAAGTGTCCAAGTCTGGGCAGTTGTTTAGAACATTCGGTACCCCCACAGTGCTAGACAATCGCATTCGTGGGGTCATTCAAGACAGGAGCTAAGACCTTGGTGCTTACCAGCCGTCGTTGTCCCTGTCGTACGTGCTGAAGAACATGCCGTTGTGGATGGTCATGGTTCTGTTCTCCCCCACCAGTTGAGAGGCCCCGTCCATGAGGGCGTTGCCAGCCGTCCCTTTGTATTTGTTCACTGAGACTTGGTATTTGCTGGCCTCGTTCTGTACCGTGAAGCCTCCATAATGTGCCTTCACCTTGTCTCCTTTCCAGTCCTCCATTTCAATGAGAAGTTCTGTGGGTCCCATCCTGGTGAGCTGGCTAATCTTATCATTGCCAAGCCAATATTCACCTACAGAGAATGGATATAAGCCATCAGCAAAAGTAAAGCCGAGGGCAACCGGGCACAGCTTCCTCCCAGATCCTTAGCTGCCACATTTAAACACATTTACATTTATTTAGTGTGCATATGTGTGTACGTGCATGTGTGTAGTTAAATTCTTCCTGGCATCCTAAAATTCTAAAAAGAGAATCCCCATCCTTGATGTTTTTGACTGAGAAAAAAACTCATTAAAATAGAAGGATTTGATTTTTTCACTCGCAGTCTTTACCTGGCAAGCCACAGTACTTCTTCGCGTCTTCATTGGTGGCAATATTTCCGAATCCTTTTTTGTATGGGTCCCATTTCCTGCCAAAGTCGACGCTGCCATCCTGACGGTTCTGTATGACTGTCCATCCTTTAGTTGAGAGAAATAAAATTAGCCTAAGGTAATCACTAATACCATTACTCTGAAAGTCTGAACTTATTGCCAATTTGTTTTATCTTATGCCTCCTTATGGTCCCTTCTCCAAGGGGATGTGATAAGGAAATAAGCATAAAGGGAGGACTCTTAAAGTATTTGGAAATCTCAAGTGCTGCATGACACCTTCATGCATGCATCGAGGTTCTTTCAAATCAAGTGGTTCCTTGTCATCTGAATTGGAGCTGAACCTTGTTTCCCCAGCACCCAGGATGCTTACAGAATGACAGGTCAGCCACTGAGCATCACTTACCTCCGTTTTCTGTTTTCATGTCACAGTATACTCTGTACGGCTTGATGGAGGTGTCAGGCTGGATGAGATACATTTCGGATGTCTCACCTCCCTTCCTAATGATCTCCTCACACTCTGCAAGAATATGATGACACATTATGTTCAGGGACAGTAACAGATCCTGTAGCTATTCCTTCTTGAACATAACTGATTGTTCCACTGGGTAAGAAGACCATTTTATCACAAACATCTGAACATAATGTTCTAGGAGTTGGACGTTCTTTTTACTGAAAATCAGACTAACTTTTGAGGAATTCTATCACGTGAACTACAGAGCTCCTTTTATCTCCTGTTCCTACAAATAGAGCACACAGGATGAAGAAACTTCTCCATCTTTCCTTTCCATGGCCTTGCCATCTGTTCACACAAGCACACGCATACACACATTAGAGACCCCTGAAATGCCCACCCTCATTATATTATAATCGGCTCAGCAGAACGGGGTGGAGTTGTTAGTCAAGGCAGAATATGACATGCCCAGGATATAACCATGATATACTAGAATATTATTACATTCTGCTGGGGAAAAGCTACTCTGCTCACTTTTTAGTCCCTATGTTTAAAGGAGGTTAGATCTTCAGGAAGTCTATGGAAATGTATTCACTAACTAGTTACCTTTCCCAGACACCACTGGAATGTTGCAGCTGACAGTGCATGGAGTGCGGCAGTATTCCATTTGAGCTGAGATGTCAGACTCTAATTTTTGTATTTTGCTTCTCAGGTCCTCCAGGATTGAGCGGAGCACACGAAGATTAAGGGGGATATTATCATTCACAGTCTCATCAATATATAATCTCTGATCTTCCAGGATGGAGGAGTACTCATTTATGACATTTTCATTCTCTGGAAAGCCAAAATGATACAGGAGTGGTCAGCATATTTGCCTATAAAAGGATATCTAACTACATCAATATGATTTTGATTCTCTGAGAATAAACTTAAATACTTTGGGGTGCCACTAAGCAATCGTGACTGCTGAACTTTAGAGGCATATTTTTGTTTGTTTGTTTGTTTCTTCCTTTCATGGCATGTATAAATTGGCATGCAGTTCACCTACTTACTACTCCAGTGATTTGTCCTAGGTGCACACAAGTCATGTCTTACTTTGGGAGCAGTACTGAAGGCTCCATCTCATAGCATTGCAGAGAAGAGGCAGTTGGCACTCGCACACCCCATGGGTACTGCAAAGCCTTAGGATTTACAAGAACACTTCTGAATTCATTTGATGCCTAACTGTGTGTCTACCCTTGGGTGTGCTGCTCTCTGAAAAGCCTGTGCCATGTGACACCCCAACTGATTCCCACCCACCAGGCCCGTAGCCCTCAAGATTTGTATGCCAGATGTCACTGCTTACAGATTAATATCACACTGATGGTTCTCATATTCAGTACTCTCAGGTATTGAGTACCTTACAAATACTAAGTTTTTATCCTATGCATATTATATTCTGAGTCACAAATGTTTAATAGACTGACAGTAAGAAGCCCGAGTGACATTTCTCAAAGAAAGTCATTGTAGTGAAAGTGGCACCAAGGCTAACACTTGAGGAGTCTTGTCTGGCAAACTGCACATGAGTGTGCCTGAGGGAGGACCCAGGAGAAGCAGGGACTGACAGAAATCAGAGCAAGTGCTGGTTAACCCTGGATGGTTTAAATGGGAGAGACTGTGTATACACAGTTAACAGTTTCAATTTTATAAAAGAGTTAGGTAGAACGCCCACCCCCCCCCCCCTCAGGAAGCCTACCTTTAACTTGAGCTTGCTTCTTTTTCCACATGTCCTTTAGCAGAGTCAGGTACTGAAAGGTGACTGAGGAGGTATCGGAAACAGACTGTATGTTGTTATTTAACTCAGCAATACTACTCTTGATTGGCCTTTCCTGGTTTAACAACGTTTGTTGCAATGTACATCCCGTAGGACACAACACTCCCTGTCAACAAAGAAAATAGCAGGCATTAGAGTGGTTGTTAAAAAATGTACACTAGAGAGACTTTCGTGATCTCTGTGAGTCAACCAAAAAAGTTGATATTTCACTTTCTTCATGGAAGATCAAAACTTTAGAATTGTCAGTGAATGCTTATAAAGAACAAAAATGGTCTTTACCATGGTGGGAGAAGAGGGATGGAATCAGGCTATGAAAATTTTACCTACTCAGCACAGGAGTAGGCAAAAATACAAAAGTAAAGGCGATGCCCAAATACCCTAGTTTGGTATCTAGGGTCCAGACCCAAAAGCCCAACACAGGAAGGGTAAGTACAAAAATGGGACTCTATGGAGTTCATATGTTGAATTTTAATTCTTAAATATGCAAACTAGCAAGATAGAGATGTTGGTCCATGAAATATTAAGTTTTTTCTGCACTGGAGACCCACCCTACAAAAACCACGAATGCCCCTACCATGTCTGTGTCAGCATGAAGACAGCCTCCTGCATCGGGGGGTCTCCGTTCTACTTTCTTCTGGTTGGCAGTAGCCTTGGCTGGACGGGCTCGATAGCCCCCTCCACTGATAGGAGGAGGGGCAGGTCTTAGGCTAGGAGGCTCTTCCTTTCTCCTGTCAACAGGTCGATGACCACGGGCATCCAAGCTATCCGTCTGGAATCGGGCAAGATCGCAGTGCAAGGTTAGAGAAGCAGTGAGAGGCAACCATTCCACACTCATGCTTTGTAGCCGAGGTAATGCAAGCCTGACAGTATGCTACAGGGCTCTCCACTGGCTCCATCAGGTCATTTGTGTCTCTTCAAGCAGATGGAGGATCGAAGGCACACAAAGCTACTGCATAAAGCTAAGGAAGTTTTATAAGGAAGGGGTGGGCACAGGGCTAAGACAAATCAACTCTAAATTGTGAAATTTAAGCTTTGTTGTACACAGAACTGTCAGGAATCTAGACAATCAGAAAGAATGAATATTCTCATCCCACCTGGGTAAGTAAAATCCTGCAGTTGGTAATCATTTCCCCAATTTTTAACTTTTATAAATTGATGATCAGGCTGATTCTTATATAGTCATATTTGGGACAAGATGGTCTACTAAGAGAAAAAGTATTAGAAATAGGACTATATTTGACCCTAACAGGTTACAGAGAATTGAGGTGGTATGGAGTAAGGGACTGTTTGGGCTCTAGTCTTGTCATGCGCTTTTGCAAAGTTACTTTACCCATGACTGAGTTTTCTCATTCAGAAAATAAGAACAACCATGGCTTGTATCTACCTTATGAGATTATTGTAAAGATTTTTTTAACCTGTGATACCTTTAGAACTGAACTTGCTGGAGAGATGGATCAGCAGTTAAGAGCACTGACTGCTCTTCTGAAGGTCCTGGGTTCAAATCCCAGTCATCCGTAATGAGATCTGACTCCCTCTTCTGGAGTGTATGAAGACAGCTACAGTGTACTTACATATAATAAATAAATAAATCTTAAAAAAACCCTGAACTTGGTTCAAGTTCTTATTGCTATTTTCATTGTGGCCATAGTTCAAGATACGTCTCTGCTGTTTCAATTTTCAACAAAATTATTGGTTAAGCTATTCTCTTAAAACCCTCTTCAATCTTTATCAGACATAATGCATATTCCCACACTTCAAATAAT
The DNA here is from genome assembly GCF_000001635.26 of Mus musculus. NCBI lineage: Eukaryota > Metazoa > Chordata > Mammalia > Rodentia > Muridae > Mus > Mus musculus. Next base: position 83,047,843 of record NC_000069.6, read on the forward strand.
TTTCAGAGTTTACAGACTGCATTAAAGATTATTTGCTAATTTAAAACTCCTTAAAAGGATGGTCAAGTGGAAGAGGTATAATCCGATATGAAGGCTGGCATGGATTAAATATGTTAACCAGTGTTTCAGTAGTTTTGCTCTGAGGGTTATATTTGCAGATGAAGACACAACAAAACCTGGCACAGCAGCCGAGCTCTTGTGCAGTTGTGCGTATCTAAGTCACCGCACAAGCTACATTCTACTCTCATCTGTTCATTAAGTCATTATATTATTTTACATTCGGGGGTGAGGAGGTGAGGAGATTGAAACCCTGATAGTCCGGCTGCAATCCCTTTCTTAATTGCTAATTAAATTCTCCCCTCCCATTCATGTGTATGTGTCTCTGTGTTGGTAAAGGTATATATACTTCTATATTTTTAATGGGTGAACATTCATGAACATACACATATTTCATATTAAAGCCATGGTCTTCATCAGAGCTTGTCTGCTCGAACACAAACTTAATGAAATGTGATTTTGTTCACTGCAAATACAATTTTGAAAGAGAAAACTACTGGCTTGTTTGCTTTAGAATGCTGTTGAGGTTATCTGGGTTCACTAGAGAGAATAAATGACAAATACTGAAAGAACCAATGGGGACAAACAGGAAAGAGCTCTTACAGAAATAATTAAAGCCAAGAAACCCACGTGGGAGCTTAATCTAAAGGGTTAATTAGTAAGACTCTGAAAGCACTTTTGAAGTCACATATGAAAGTAACCTAAACATGTCCTTTACACCTTTCTTACCAAACTCAGATACTTTTCTTCTTATTTGTATGGTCGGATCATCCGAAAGCTTACACAGCCTTCAGGCTAAGTGGTCCACAGTAAATCAGCTCACTGCAATGCTGATGTGTATTCTGATTTCTACTGCACAGAACACACTACAGTTTCATCTGGATACATTCAGTAATAGAATTGGAACTATTTTTCTTAGATGTACTTCTAATTTTTTATGACATCAAAATAATGCTCACAATAGGTTGGTAAAAAGAACACAAGGATTGAGTATGGCAGCTCAGGTCTGTAATATGAGCAACGACAAGGCTGAGACAAGCCAGGTAGCCCATGTCTTTAATCTGAACACTAGGGGATTAGAAGCAGGCAGATCACTGTGAGTCTGGTCTTAATTTCAGGACAGCCAGACCTACACAGTGAGACCCTGTCTCAAACAAACAAACAAGTTGAGGCAGGAGGATTGGCACAAATTTGAGGCCAATTGGAGCTACAGAGTGAAACACTCTCTCAAAAAAAAAAAATAGACAAATAACATGAAGAAAAACACTTCTTCATGTGAGAAGGTTATGCTATATATCAACAACAACAAATACTGCCTCTGTTATAATTTTTTAATCTGCAAACACCCAAATCTCATTTTCTGATTTTAATGTTATAATTATTACCCATATTAAATAATCTCACGAGTTATGTATTATCTTACTCAGCAAAGAGCAAACAATCTACCTCAGTTTTTTGTCTTTCAAAATTCTAATCTATTTCCAGTATAGAACCTATAGGTTAAAAAAAATATCATTATAATTGTAATAATGTACTGAAAGAATTAAGTGACAGTGGATAAAATTAGAATAACAAGACAGAAAAAACACATCTCACATTAGCTAAGCCATTCTCACCCTGGAGAAACGAAGGTGAATCATCTAGAAAATAACATATGACTTTGCTTTCATACTTACAGGTCTATGGAACTATATGTATATATAATGTATATAGTTATATATATTGTACAATTTTACATTAATAATATTAGTAGCACTATGATATCTGTTAAAAAAAATCACCGGTTCATCGTAGTCATCATCGGCAGCTTGAGTTTGAACTGAGAAAACACACAATAGCAGCAGCAGCCATAGATGCCTCATGGTTTCAGAGTTTCCGAAATTCCGAGCAGTTGCCCTTTGCCTGTAGACTTAGCTGGGAGACTGTCGATCCTATATATAGTGGGTCCTCTCCCCGGCATGACTTCAGGAATGGTTACCTCCCTTTAGTTAATATTTGACATTTTGGTTCACTTGTTGGCTGAACTGCTTTATCATTTGAGCAACATCTTCCCAGCAAGCCTTATTTACCTATCAGACAGCTCTTCCTCACTGCTGGCCTAATGTGGACACAGGGGGTTCCTCGAATCATTGAGTCAGAGCAAATGATGGGAAACAGGGACATTCTGTAAAGAGCCCTGTCTCGGAGGTCTCGTATGGTTGTAAATGCTACAGGAGTTCACAAAGGATGTGTAAGGAAAAGGTTTAATTCAAACACAACTGTTGGTCCTACTCAGAAGGGGCTCTGTGAAACTATAACCTCAGTAAAGCGATCCATGCAGGCCCGGGCTTTGTGGCAGCTATAGCTACATGTACACTTTTGAAAGAGGCTGTTGAAATGAAGAGTTAGTGTATCATCATGGTCTGTCCTTTCTTGTAGATGTTAATCAGGATTATAAAGTAGCCACTTTTCTCTGCTGTGATAGACAAACATCCTAGAAAAGAAAAGAAAAGAAAAGAAAAGAAAAGAAAAGAAAAGAAGAGAAAAGGAAAGAAAACAAAAGAAAAGAAAAGAACCCCCAGGGTTCTCAGTTTCTGCCCTGACTGGCTTTTGTACTTTGTCCTTTATTCAGTGGTTAAATTTTTAAATAAAATTTAAACACTATTATGATATCAATAAATTATAGATCCCCAAATCAAGATTATCATTATAATAATGGAATACACAGTTAACACTTCACTTTGTTATTACTTTATATGGTTTATTTTGTGTTATATTTATGTGAGACGATATCATTTTAACGTATGTGAAGTCTCCTTAAGTCTCTTTCAGTTAGTATGGTGTACAGTAAGCATGGCCTGTTTTCTTTTGTCACTTCTCATAAGCCACTGCTTCTGTCTCAGCTGTTCATTTCTCTGCAGTAGTAAGAATCGAGCTCTCCTCCGCCTACACAAATCAAGAGGAGATCCAAAGTCAACAAGTGCATTTGCTCAAAAATATTTCTGACCTTTGTCTGGAAAGTAAACATTCTTATAAACTGAGGTTGGATCATGAGAACATTTTAAACAATGTTGTAAAACAGACACACTGAGTTTCTTCTCTTGATAGTACAGTACATCAAATCCTGTTTGTTTGTTTGTTTGTTTGTTTGTTTGTTTCGAGACAGGGTTTCTCTGCATAGCCCTGGCTGTCCTGGAACTCACATCAAGTCCTTTTAACCTAGAGTGTCCAAACAAAGGCTGACCTTAGATACAGGAAAACAATGACTTCTTTCCAAACTTATGCTTCATTTGTCAGGGTGAATAGCATACACAGAGTTTCTTTATTTTTCCTTAGAGAAATATATAATCTGACAGTAAAAGTAAGTAAGATATGAGGATATACCTTCAAAATATAATTGATTTTTAAAAAACCAACTCTTCCTAATGATCTGGGCAGGATTTCATCACTGTGACATTTAAACTGTTGCTGATGTTAAAAGAACTATGTTGAAGAAGTTCAATAATTTTTTGAGATGTATGGTCTTACTAAATTTCCAGTCTCTGACAGGTCATCTCCTAGTGAGAGTGCATTGTGTAAGTCTGTGTGTTTTTAGTGTCTCTGCATACATAAGGCAGATCTTGTTCAACATGCAAGTTCCTTCAGCCACCTCTTCAAGCTGCTTGGACTGGCATTCTGAGCTTTAACAGTCATTCCCCACACAGTGCCTGTGGGCCTCCAAAAGGACAGATGATGTGGGAGGAGCTGGGAATACACTTAGGAACAAGGCATTCAAATCATTAATCACGGATTAAACATGTGAACTGACCCTCATGGATATGTGCCTAGCCAATGTTCATTTAGCCTATTTAATTCTTAAAACAACTACTTTGTACAGATGATAGAGCTGAGGATCAGAGGTTAACTACTTACAGGCACAGAGGTGGCAAATGCTGGTACCAGACTTGAGCAAGTCCAACTCAACAGGCCGTGTTTTGTGCCCACTAAACTATGGTGCCCAATGGAATGCATGTGCGAGCTATAGAATTTTACGTGTACTTTCTGTTTGCTGTTGCTGCTGTTTGGGACTAGCTCATCTATGGTTATTACAGTGTCTCTGGTAGGCACCCTCATTTTTGCTTATTCATTTCTTTCATTCATAGTTTTCAACCAGGTATATAGGATATACGTGGATGTTCATAGCCATGTGACAGATGTAGGTGATAGCTTGTAACTTTTAGTTTTGTAATCTCTAGAGTTATAGCCATTTAAACAGCACTCTGAGTTGTCTAATGGCCCCAAGCAGACGATTCCATCCAAGGAGAAGAAACATACTGAAATACTTAAGTGCTTTTACACTCCGCTGTCATTGGTGGAGAGCAAAGGGAGTGCTGTTTGCTAAGTCAATAGTGCAGTGTTCCTCACACTGGGTGATCTTCTTTTGTAAGTCAAGGGCAGTCAATCGGTGACAGAGAAAACAGATGACCCATCTTGCCCAACTGCTTCCTGGCACCAAAGACAAAGGCGTGCGACACACCCACCCCCACCCCAAGTTTTCAAGACACTTCTTGTGACTGTTTTTCAGTTCATGTGAGGCCTAGACTACACTGCACAAGGCAATTTGAACTAGGCAGCCATTTTGAGTTCCTCCTTTGTGCCAGGCGGGATAGTTCGGTGAACAAAGGAGACGAGGGCCATGAGTTTATGGGGAAAGACAGGAAATAGAAGTTAGCCACAGCAACCCGTGCTGAACGGTACAGAGTGAGAGGAGGCTTTTGCTTCGTGACTTGGGTACCAACCTTCGGAGGGAAATGGACATTAAAATGAAAAGGGCTTCTGAACTTGCAACTAGGGGCTGAGTAGCAATGAGTGCTTGCATCGCACACCTTGCACCTGGCGTATTTCAAATGTATCCGTTGAGTGAGTTTATAAGTATATGCATGGATAAACAGATAAGACCTATCAGTGACTCTGCTTGTTTACTCGGGCATGCGATTGCAAACGTTACAGTCATTAGTCTTTTTAGCATGCTTCTCTTAACTACAACTGAAGAGTAAGAGTTGAAGGCCAAGCTGAACTTCTGGCACAAACATCAGAACAGCGTGGCGGTAGGAGAAGGTCTGTGGCAGGCATAAAGAGTAGGAGGTCGCTGGGCGGTGGTGGAGCATGCCTTTAATCCCAGCACTTGGGAGGCAGAGGCAGGCAGATTTCTGGGTTCGAGGCCAGCCTGGTCTACAGAGTGAGTTCCAGGACAGCCAGGGCTACACAGAGAAACCCTGTCTCAGAAAACAAAACAAAAACCACAAAAAACAAAAAACGAAAGAGTAGGAGGTCGCTGTCTCTGCTGACAGCTTCCTTTGTTGATCCCTCTGCTGATCCTTGTGTGTAGCTGATAAGGAGCCATGGGGGCAGGGACAAGAGGACATTCTCTCATCTGACCAGATACGGATCATAGGAGCGATAGCAAGAAAAGGCTGCTTCTCTGCTTCTGTTGAGACCAACCACCACAAGCTTTAGGGATGTCTTTGGAGTTCAGGACTGGTTCTACAGTGGTCCTGTCAGTATGCTGGACGCGACAGGTGACCAAGAGTGGGTATGCTAGCCCTACCTCCTGCTAGTCCTATCAGAGTCTCTTAAGCAGATTGGAATCTGTAAAGGAAGTAAGCGGAGAATCAGATCCACTGACTTGGTTTCTCATTCACAGCAGCATTGCAGAGGGAAGACTCAGCTACTGCAGTCTCTGCTTAGACTTTCGACTCTTCAGTTAAACCTGTCAGGCCTTCTGCTTGTCCCAGTTGTACCAGGCCACATTCTACCTCACTGATCATTGCTCAACAGGCAAGGTACACTAATTGAAGGAGATTGAAAGGATTTGTATTACTGAATGAAAAAAAAACAGCTTTGTTAATGAAAAAACGGCTTTCCTTAAAATCTGCACGATTGTTTTCACACATACAAACGCAGCATTCATATTTATATTCGTAAATAATTTGTCATGTTTGCTTAAAGAAAGTGTCCTCTGCACACTTATGAAGAGCCATAGTGACCTCTACTGTCCAGAAAAGGCAGCTCGCAAGGTTAGCCAGAGCAGGTTTTTGCTTACTTTTAAAGACACGTACATCTTATTCTTTTCGTTTGTTTTGGTTTTATTCTCTGTGTAGTTCTGGCCCTGGCTATCCTGGAACTCAGAGATCCGACTGCCTCTGCCTCCTCAGTACTGGGATTAAAGGCGTGCGCCAACACCTCTGAACTGGGACTCCTAACCAGCCAAAGATCCTGGATCCCTTCAAATACAAGAAAATAGGAGGGAGGCCATAGCAAACAGAAAAACCCAGGTTCCTATATGAACAGGAGATCTGTGTATGATATGTGTGATTTATGGGTCTCATGACTAGATAATAGGATCACCCAAGCTATTCATTTAAGAAGGAAATTTTCACACGGGTGGCTTAATTCAAGAGCTGTAAGAAGAGTAAAACCTAGTGTGGTTTACCTCAGTAGACTGCCCTTATGAGCCTTGCATAAGCTGTGTTCAGGATGACTAAGGTATCTCACAAGTTTAATGAGAGTTGTCTAGTAGTTATATTAACATAGATACATTAAGGTCTTTCTTACATTTCCTTAGTGTTTTGTGATTTAAAATGTTCTTTTCTATGGCTATTACTATTTCCTTGCAACGTGCACAAACATTAGCCACTTTTACAGAAAATAAGATCCTTTGGCTAAACTCACATTCACATTTAGAAATGACTACTTGCGGGCTACAAAGATGGCGCTGACGTTAAGGCTCAAAACTAAAAAGACTAGAAATGTCCATTTTCAGGTTAAAAACACGACCTTCATGTTTTTAATGAATTAAAATATAAATCGAGCGAGAGCATTGCTGTATCGGCGCTACGTTTCATCCTTCTCAAAGTATTCGCAGTATTCTGAGGACGGTATCCGTGAACTTAACCACAGTTCAGGAAGACGCACAATCTGTGAAAACGCCTTAAGATCGCAAATAGCAACTACATCAATACAGAAAACATTTGAAAACGATCGATCATATAAGCCACAGATTTATTTTTAACCTGGGTAAATCACAAAACCTCAACACTTTAGCGTCAAGCCAAATAAAATAAAACCAACTTAAGTTCTCAACCTTTTTTTTTTTTTTTTTTTAATTGCTTGTTTAAGCTGGACAGTGGTGGCGGCGCACGCCTTTAATCTCTGCACTTGGGAGGCAGAAGCAGGAGGATTTCTGAGTTCGAGGCCAGCCTGGTCTACAGAGTGAGTTCCAGGACAGCCAGGGCTACATAGAGAAACCCTGTCTCGAAAAAAAGAAAAGAAACGAAAAAGTTGCTTGCTTAAAACCTCCAAGTAAGGAGCACCAAGCTTCTGGAAGCAGGTACCGCCCCTAAACGTTAAGGCTGGCGCGCTCCCTTAGCTCCGGCTGAAATCTCCGCCCTCAGGCAGGAGACTCCGCCCAGCTCCGCCGAGACCCGCCCTTCTGCCTGGAGACATCGTTCGTCCCCGCCCAAACCCCGCCCCAGTCCCGCCCAGCGGCTGCCGAAGTCCCGCTCTCCTCCAAGAGGCTCCGCGCAACTCCGCCTAGCTTCCGCCCTCCACCGCTAGACTCCGCCCCTCGACCCCTGCGCGGCGGGTTGCCAATACGCATGTGCGGTTAGCGTCACGTCCGGCGACGGGCCCCAATCTCCGGAAAGAGCTGCCGAATAGTGGCGGCGTTTTCTGCGGCGATTATTTGAGTTCCTTCGCTGCTGGAGGGGTAGACTAAACGGCGGCGACATGGTGGAGGTAAAGTGATGCTTGGGTACTTGGGAGTCGTTTGTCCCTGGAGCTTTGCTTTGCCCACGGAAGTGTAGGATGAAAGTGGTGGGAATCTGGGGAAAGGAACTGTAGTCAAAGCTGGTGGTCTCGGCACGTCGGGGTGGGAGGAAGGCCGATGACATCCCAAGTCCGAGCTTCAGTCGGCGGGAAGCCTGAGGGAATCCTGCAGTCCGTGTGTTGTCGTAGGTACCTGGCCGTCTCCTGGGAGGCGGGGCTTCTGATGTTCCCACCGTGGCTGGGATGCTAGTCCGTGCTGTCTTGTCAGTTCCACTGTTATTTCATCTCTACCGCAGTAGAGGCGTGCGGTTCTTGATTTTGTTTGTTTGTTTGTTCTTGCGTATCCCAAACGTTTCTTACTCCCACCCACTGCGTTCCAGGTCCACTGCAGTCCTCCGAGTCTAGCCTAACATCTTTTGCCCGGACTCATTCAATAACTTCCAGCTGGTCTAAGTGCTTAGGATTAACGAACACATTGCAGGAGTGTAGTTCAGTGCTGCTTTCTGTTCCAGTGTTATAGAGTAAAAATGTTGGTGGTGGCAGAGGTCTAAACCTCACCGACCCTGGAAACCCACACTTCCGCAGCATTCACAACTGCTGCGGTTCTGAGTTATCTGGACACCTTTGCAGTGGGATTTCCCACACTTTCACTGCTTGTACCTCTATTCCGTGTAAGGCTGTCTCCCTCTCTGCTTATCACCTGAGAGAAACCTTTCTTGATTATATCTACCAATTCTCCCCCCACCAACTCATCCCATTGCCTATTTTCATAGAACCCTCCAAAAATGTGGAATTATTTTGCTTATTTTTGTCTGTTGCCTCTTGAGTACACTGCATGCCGCATACAGTACTAGCTCGGTAAATATCTACTGAACACATTGTAGGCATTACTCAGTTACTTTTCTAAGAGCTCTGGCCAGACAGGAGCTTTCTCATCTTCGTTGTTGATTGCTGTAGTTTGTTACAGTTATTGAGGAGTGTATATCCTTCTCCATATTTAGCGTGGAAATTGCATAATGACTCTCATGTCGATTAGGGTGTATGGGTCTCTTGTTAGATGTGTGATTTTTGGCTGTCTCTTTACAGGAGGTACAGAAGCATTCTGTACACACACTGGTGTTCAGGTCATTGAAGAGGACCCATGACATGTTTGTGGCTGATAATGGAAAACCCGTGCCTTTGGATGAAGAGAGGTAAGCTTTATTCCTTTTCAGTTGCTAAAGTATTTAATATTAACAGAAGGGTGCAGAGAGAGGGGAGGAGGGGACTTTGAAAGGTCTTAAAAGTGCATACTCACAGGACGCTTGGGCAATAGCAAGTGGCTTTCTAGTGTAATATAAGTAATGGTAACTCATTTTTCTATTGTCTTGTCTTCTGCAGTAAAAACATCATTACCTAACTATAGTTTACAGGCACCCAGTGTGATGATTTGAAAGAGAATGGCCTCCATAGGCTCATGCGTTTAAATGCTTGCTTGGTCTCTAGTTGGTGGAGCTGTTTTGGAAGTATTAGGAGGTGTGGCCTTGTTAGAGGAGGTGTGGCCTTGGGGAGAAGCTGTGAGATTTCAAAAGCCTACACTATTCCCAGTTAGCTCCCTTATTGCTTGTCTACTCCCTCCCTCTTGTCCAGCCCCCCACCCCCACCCCACACATCATGCTTGCCAATCAGATGTAAGCTCTCGGCTGCTGCTCCAGCACTGTGCTTGCCTGCCTGCTCTCATGCTCCCTACTCTTATGGCCAAGGACTCTATCCTCTTGAGCCATGACCCCCTAGTTAAATACTTTATTTTCTAAATTGCCTCCAGAATGGTGTTTGCCATAGCAATAGAAAAGTAACCAGTACCCAGTAATTAGGGGCATCCCTGCTATGTCATCTTGTTTGTAGTGAATCAGTTTGTGTGTGATTTTAGCTTCTGCTCTCAGACTCTTTGTTTTGTTTTGTTTTGTTTTGTTTTTCGAGACAGGGTTTCTCTGTGCATCCTTGGCTGTCCTGGAACTCACTCTGTAGACCAGGCTGGCCTCGAACTCAGAAATCCGCCTGCCTCTGCCTCCCAAGTGCTGGGATTAAAGGTGTGCGCCACCACTGCCCGGCTTCTGGTCTCAGACTCTTGTTCTGCTGAAATTGTACTTGGCCAGTACTACTCCCATCTTTGCTCCGTGGTGTAGTGAAGAGTTTTGAGTGGCATATTTTTGCTTCTCGCCAGCCCTAGTCTGGGAATTGTGTTATGTGCAGTGCCTTTCTTTGCCCTTTGCTTTTTTTTAATAATCTACTTAATTTCCCTCATTTGCATTCATATTTAATTTATAAGGTAGATTATCTTTTTAAGTAATATAAGTACATTTCTCTTTAAAATGCTGAGCTAGCCAGGCGGTGGTGGCCCACGCCTTTAATCCCAGCACTTGAGAGGCAGAGGCAGGCGGATTTCTGAGTTCGAGGCCAGCCTAGTCTACAGAGTTGAGTTCCGGGACAGCCAGGGCTATACAGAGAAACCCTATCTCGAAAAACCAAAAAGTAAAAATAAATTTAAAAATATAAATAAAATGCTGAGCTAATTTAGTGCTTTCATTGGGTCTAACTTTTTAGACTACTAGTAAAGATATCTATACAATTTAACTATATTCAGACATTTAAAGTTTAAGCTATATTAGTTTGTGTATGTCTTTAATTCACTTGGACCCTTGAGGTCTCATCCAAAAAGGTTTTGTGTTTATTGGGCTGCAAACTAAGGTCTTACTTTGCTTTGAATGAATACTGTATGATAGATTGTGAGATAAAGTAAACGTATATGGTATGGAAATGCATTTTAGAATGTTGTAGTTGTTAAAATACTATGTAGCTTGAGAAACCTCCTGCATCTGTGACATGGAGTACCGTGTCTGCTTCTGTGCTTCTCTGGTTAGCTGACTCTTTTCACTGGTGAGTGTGTTTCCAGTACTTACGGGTGCATTTCATCTTTATGATCTTTACATAGTCACAAGCGGAAAATGGCAATCAAGCTTCGCAATGAGTATGGTCCTGTGCTGCATATGCCTACTTCAAAAGAGAACCTTAAGGAGAAGGGACCTCAGAACGCAACAGACTCATATCCTCATAAGCAGTATCCCGCCAACCAAGGTGAAAACCATCGGGTTTACAAGTGAATTTTTAAAATAGGAGAAAATGTCTCCTTAGAGCTTCCCTGGGGGCACTGCTTAGTTGTTGCTGTGATGGTGGCCGTTTTGATGAGCTCGTCAGAGTAGTAATGAAGATGCTTAGGTGAGGACTTTTTCTAGAAAACAGAATGTATGATTATGATTCTCTTAGGAGGTAGGCAAGATTACAGTGGTGTCTACAGGGAAAACTCAAGTTGATTCCTAGCCTGTGGGGAGACCATCTGTGAGTTCTTTATCTTGAAAAGATGAAATTATAGTTACAAAGACTCTGCTATTCCATGTGAAACTATTTACTGTGAAGAACAGCTGGAACAGGTCAGTGGGAGGGGCGCCTTGACTTATTAGCAGCTTACAGGCAGAACCATCAACTCCCTGCCTTTCTGAGGCTTCTGTAGAGTTGGAAAGGAAAACTTAATATTTATAATACCTTTGAAAAGGCAGTACTTGGATAAAGGCAAACTCACTGGCAATGAATTTATTATTTTTTTAGGACAAGATGTTGAGTATTTGGTGACAGGCACCCATCCATACCCAGCAGGACCCGGTAAGTAACAGTAAGGCCGCACAGATGTGTGGGCACTGTGTCTACACAGACATAGTGTCTGTTGGCTCGGACAGTTGTCAGGTACCTAAATTGAAATAGATGAGGATGTATGGCTGAGATGTACTTGAATGCATGGGTATAGACAGGCTGGCATGAGGGAAGCAAATATGCTTGGACAGAGGACAATAAGCCTTATGTTTGCAGTTCACATGGGCATTGTGTACTTCTTTTAGTCACTTAATTTACTCTTGGAAGTAGTCTGTTAATATTTGCATGACTACTATTTGCTTATGAGTATACTGTCTGAATCAATAGGAAATTAACTTTATTGTCTTGCGTTCTCTTAATACCAAGCTGCTTGTGTTCAGTCAAATTTGATCTGTGTATTAGCCTGTATTTATTATAAGGAATTAAAACCCAAGTCAAGCTGAGTGTAACGAAGGTTGTTGTGAACAGGTGTTGCCTTGACTGCTGATACTAAGATCCAGAGAATGCCAAGTGAGTCAGCTGCACAGTCCCTCGCTGTGGCGTTACCGTCCCAGACCAGGTATGACTGACGCTCTACTTACATAGATTCTCAGTGTTTGCAGGCTTTGGGTTTTGTTTCTTGTTAACACGTAAAATGTGGAATCCAGATGCTATCTTTTCTTTTTCTTTTTTTTTTTTTTTTCATTTTTCGAGACAGGGTTTCTCTGTGTAGCCCTGGCTGTCCTGGAACTCACTCTGTAGACCAGGCTGGCCTCGAACTCAGAAATCCGCCTGCCTCTGCCTCCTAAGTGCTGGGATTAAAGGCCTGTGCCGCCACGCCCGGCTCCAGATGCAATCTATCCACCTTGAAAAAACAAAACAAAACTGTGTGTTTGTGTGTGTGCACTCTCGTGCACCTCACAGCCCTCATGTGTAAATAAACAGACAGCTTTTGAGAATTGGTTCTCGTTCTGTTGTAGGTTCAGTGATTGAACTCATAGCACATACCTGTGATGGTTTGTATATGCTTGGGCCATGGAGTGGCACTATTAGGTGTGACCTTGTTGGAGTAGGTATGTCACTGTGGCTGTGGGCTTAAGACCCTCATCCTAGCTGCCTGGAAGGGAGTATTCTGCTAGTAGCCTTCAGATGAAGATGTAGAAATCTCAGGTCCTCCTGCACCATGCCTGCCTGGAGCTGCCATGTTCTTGCCATGATGATAATGGTCTGAACCTCTGAACCTGTAAGGCAGCCCCAATTAAATGTCCTTATAAGAGCTGCCTTGGTCATGGTGTTAATTCACAGCAGTAAAAGCCTAACTAAGACAATACCTTTGCCCACACTGTACCATTTCAGCATTGCCACCTTTTTCTATCTAGGATCTCTCACTGGCCTGGAACTCAGCAAGTAGGCTGGGCTAGCGGGCCTTGGGCACGGGCCTGAATTGTCTCCAGTACTAGGATCACCAGCATGTGTCACCATGCCCACCATGCCCTTTTCCTTTTTTTCTTTTTTCTTTCTTTCTTTCAAACAAAGGTTCTGGGAATTGAACTTCTCATGCTGGAACAGCAAGCACTTTATCAACTGAGCTGTCTCCCACTGTCTCCCAGAATCCTAAAAGAAAGTTTGGAGAATACATAACTAGGGATGTGCTGAGTGATTATTCTTGATCTATCTATTCTGCAGAGTTGATGCAAATCGTACTGGGCCTGCTGGAAGTGAGTACCGACACCCAGGGGCTTCTGACCGTTCCCAGCCCACAGCAATGAATTCTGTAAGTCTCCTGACTCTCGGAACATGATTGCTCTTTTATCCTAAAAGTCTTACATAGATACTGAAATCAGTACTATCTTGAGCTCTGTTTAATACAAATAGCAGCCAGGGTTAGTCCTTAGCATTTCATAGCCCTAAACACATGGTTTTGGTAAGTTGCTTTTCTTTTTTTTTTTAAAGAATCCCACGATACACATAGTCGGTTTGTAAATGGCTAATACTGTGATCATGATAGTTGCTCCTCACTCTTAGAAGAACAAGCATTGGGGCCGGGAGCTAGTTGATTCAGTTAAGAGCACATGTTGTGTAAATACAAGGACCAGAGGGCAATACCAGCACCACAGGAAAGCTGTGTGTGGCTGTGGGTAACACCAGCATTTGGGGCGGGCCAATCAAAGTAGGGGTGGCAGAGGGGCTCTGGCGCTCAGTGGCCAGCCAGCTTAGCCAGAAAATGAAATCCTTAGCTTCAGGTTCAGTGAGAGTCCCGTTTTCAAAGTGTCAGTAGAGTGGGGATAGAACAGAAAACCTGTCATTTTCTGGCCTTCACATGCACACACCTGTACCTGCATTTACCACATGAATGCGCTTGCACACACAGAATAATTTCAAGGAAACCATCTTTATAGTGCTAAGGTATTTTTCATCTTGGGCAGGCCCTGCCCCTAGGTTCTTATATTGCTTTTATTTCTGCCAGTGAATCAGTTTATTTCTTGAAGTTACTTTTCCTTACTACAGTTACTGGGAAAAAGCTGCACTGGTAATAGGATCCAACGCACGCACGCACGCACACATGCACTGAACTGTGGGTGGGTGTGGGTTTGCATTATTTCGCACATGTACTGATGTTGTGAGTTGGTGTATGGTTGCAGTTGAGTGCTACAGGTTTGGTGACATTGATGCGCTGTGCAGCCCCTTGGGTGAGTTGTGGCTTTACTTGCGCAGGGATGGAGCTCATTTGACAGTCACTACCCACATCACATTTCAGAGCTGCTCTCTGTTTAGGCTTTCTGCTTCCTTAGGATGTAATTTAAGTTTCTTCAGGATAGGGTCTCATGTAGCCTTGCACTCTCGGTATCTGAGCTAACCTTGAACTTCTGATCCTGCTGCCTCCACCTCCTGATTGTTTAAATTGCAGGCTGGAGATAAACCCAGATCTCCATGACGTCAGGCCAGCAGTCCACCCACTGAGCTACATGCCCTGGCCCAGTTCACACCTACTAAGGAGAGAATTTCATAGTTTCAATATAGTTTTGGATTAATGAAATGATGTTAATGTAGATTCTTTAGTTGAGCGTTCTTTATTTAGAGTGTGCAGGACTATAGGTGTTTTTAGATTAGATTTTAGATTGTTTTGCATGGAATATTGACATACACATTTTAAAATTAATTACATGTCTTCTTTGACATTTCATACATGTAAAAAAAATGCATTCTGGTTATTCTTACCTTTCACCCTCAGTCTTCCCTCCTTTCTACAAATCCCTTTTTCATTTCCAGGTCTTTTTTGGTTTTGTTTAGTGGCCCGTTTGGTTTAAGCAGGCTGTGTATAAACAATGGGTTTAAGACTAACCATTTGAGCTTGGTGGGCTCAGTAGCACACATCCGAAGACAATGACCCTTTCTCTCCCAAAACCTCAGGAGTCAGTAGTTGTACAGGTAGGGGTCGGCCCCCCACCCCTCCCCTCCCCATACACATCTTAGTTGATGGGGTTAGTCTTGTGTAGGCCCAATGCAGGTTCCCGCAGCTGCTATGAGTTCAAGATTATACTTGTGTTAGGCTAAAAAAATGGTATCTGTCTGTCCTTGCTCCTTTCACGTGCTCTTCTGCAGCACTCACTGAGCCTTAGAGGAGCTGCTGTGAGAGTCTTGTCTAGTGCTGAGCACTCAACTCTTGCTTGTTTCCGCAAATCGACCTCCAGAGAGAAATGCCACCATTAAGTCCAGGAGTAGCATTTCTCTGTGGGCATAGAGATAGGCATTTAGAAGACTTCTAGCCATATGTTCTTGACCAGGTTTATAGTACCGTGTGTGGCTTCCCTCCTGTGGAGCAGGCCTCAAATCCAAGCACAGAGCAGTTGATTCCTCCTGTGAGAGTCATGCCACTCTTGTACAAATGGGCACATCTTGCCTAACTCGTTGGTATTGAAGTTTATAGAGGTTGAAGCTGGGTAGGCCCAATGATGCCTTTTCTGCACTGAGAGCCTGTGCAGCGCCTTCCTGCTCTGTGAAGGCTGGCTGACAGGGAGTTTCCCCTCTCTTCCAGCTCTCTTTCTCTGTAGCTTGCAACCTAGTGAGTGGTGTCTTCAGCAATAGGGTCTTAACATACAGTTCTGGTGGGCGTCAATTAGCTCATATATTGGCTGTTGTGCACTAAGTAAGTCTGAAATCTGGATTAGGCTTGGCTGTTGGAGCGTTTGGAAGTTTAAATGTGTGGGTTAAGGATGCTCAAGCCTATATCAGCTCTAGATATTTTAACATAATGTGTCATTCTTCTGTTAGAAGAGTGACAGATATAGGGAGGTTACCAAGTTGTTGCCTAAAGTTCGTCAGGTAGTGGTTGGCTCAGTTGGGTTTTGAACTCCAGAGTGATATCTGCTCAGAGTGCAGTACCCTGTCTGCCTTGGGGCTTTTAATTTCTTTTTTTTTTTTATTATTTTATTAATGTAATTATTTGCATTCCAAAAGTTGCCCCCTTTCCTGGCCCCCTTCCAGAGTTCTTAACCCCCCCCCCCAACTTGTGAGAGGGTGTTCTCCTCCAGCAGCATCCCTCCTCCCCACTCGTGAGAGGGTGTTTTCCTCCACCAGCATCCTTCCCCCTACTTGTGAGAGGGTGTTCTCCTCCAGCAGCATTCCTCCCCCCACTTGTGAGAGGGTGTTCTCCACCAGCATCCCTTCCCCCACTTGTGAGAGGGTGTTCTCCTCCACCAGCATCCCTCCTCCCCACTTGTGAGAGGGTGTTCTCCTCCACCAGTATCCCTTCCCCCACTTGTGAGAGGGTGTTCTCCTCCACCAGCATCCCTCCTCCCCACTTGTGAGAGGGTGTTCTCCTCCACCAGCATCCCTTCCCCCACTTGTGAGAGGGTGTTCTCCTCCACCAGCATTCCTCCCCCCACTTGTGAGAGGGTGTTCTCCACCAGCATCCCTTCCCCCACTTGTGAGAGGGTGTTCTCCTCCACCAGCATCCCTCCCCCCCACTTGTGAGAGGGTGTTCTCCACCAGCATCCCTCCCCCCCACTTGTGAGAGGGTGTTCTCCTCCACCAGCATCCCTCTCCCTACTTGTGAGAGGGTGTTCTCCTCCACCAGCATCCCTCCTCCCCACTTGTGAGAGGATGTTCTCCTCCACCAGCATCCCTCCCCCCACTTGTGAGAGAGTGTTCTCCAGCAGCATCCCTCCCCCCACTTGTGAGAGGGTGTTCTCCTCCACCAGTATCCCTCCCCCCTCCACTGTGAGAGGGTGTTCTCCTCCACCAGCATCCCAACCCCCACTTGTGAGAGGGTGTTCTCCTCCACCAGCATCCCTCCCCCCACTTGAACATAGTGGAGCATGTGTCCTTGTGGTATGATGGAACATCTTTTAGGTATATACCTAGGAGTGGTATAGCTGGGTCTTCAGGTAGAACTGTTTCCAACTTTCTGAGGAACCTCCATATTGATTTTCAGAGTGGTTGTACTAGTTTGCAATCCCATCAGCAATGGAGGAGTGTTCCTCTTTCTCCCCATCCTCTCCAACATGTGTTGCTACCTGAGGGTTTGATCTTAGTCATTCTGATTGCTATAAGGTGGAATCTCAAGGTCATTTTAATTTGCATTTCCCTGATGACTAAGGATATTGACCTTTTCTTTAAGTGCTTCTTAGCCATTCGAAATTCCTCTCTTGTGAATTCCCTGTTTAGCTCTGTAGCCCATTTTTTTAGTTGGGTTATTTGGTTTTCTGGAGTCAAACTTCTTGAGTTCTTTCTATACCTTGGATATTATCCCTCTATCAGATGTAGGGTTACTGAAGATTTTCCCTCTCTTCCCCGCCCCCACTTTGTAGGTTGCTGATTTGTCCTATTGACACTGTCTTTTGCCTTACAGAAGCTTTTCAGTTTCATGAAGTCATATTTATCTATTGTTGATCTTAGAGCCTAAACCATTGGTATTCTGTCAGGAAAAATCCACTTGTGCCAATGAGTTCAAGGCTCTTTCCCACTTTTCTCTTCTATTAGATTCAGTCCATCTGGTTTTATGTTGAGGTCCATGATGGTGGAGCATCTTTTAGGTATATACCCAGGAGTGGTATAGCTGGGTCTTCAGGTAGAACTATTTCCAGTCTTTTCAATAACCTCCAGACTGATGTCCAGAGTGGTTGTACCAGCTAGCAATCCACCACCAGCAGTGGAGCAGTGTTCCCCTTTCTCCACATCCTCACCAACCTGTGTTGTCACCTGAGGTTTTGATCTTAGTCATTCTGATTGGTGTAAGGTGGAATCTCAGGGCTGTTTTAATTTGCATTTCCCTGATGACTAAGGATGTTGAACATTTCTTTAAGTGCTTCTCAGCCA
The DNA here is from genome assembly GCF_000001635.26 of Mus musculus. Lineage (NCBI taxonomy): Eukaryota > Metazoa > Chordata > Mammalia > Rodentia > Muridae > Mus > Mus musculus. Next base: position 83,065,666 of record NC_000069.6, read on the forward strand.
TTCAAGATTCCTCTGTTGAGAATTCTCTCAGAACATAGAGTTCTGATGAAGCATTACATTTTTTTTTAAGTTAAAAGGTATCTTAGCTGTCTTCCTCTTCAGTTAATGAAAAAAAAAGCCTTTCATAAATCCTCTTTCAATTTGTATTTTTGAATGAATGGCTTGAATCCTTCAATATGATGGCCGTAATGGCTGTGTAATCTCTCCCATGTCTAGATTATGGAGACCGGCAACACTAAGAACTCTGCACTAATGGCGAAAAAAGCCCCTACGATGCCCAAACCCCAGTGGCACCCACCGTGGAAACTCTACAGGGTGAGTGGATCTGTGCTCCCTTCCGTCAGCCAGGAGTGGGGGTGAGAACTTTGGGGTGGCCTGGGGTGAGTGGGCTCAGCGCTGTGCTGGGGTGTCTGGACGGCTTTCCTAGCGCAGCCACATGGTGTCTTGTTTTTAAATAAAGCACAGGATACAGAGGAAGGCGTGCATATAGAGAGCAGGTGACTAAGAAAGTTCTTCACTGTGGCGGTGGGTGAAGTAGGAACAGGAGAGCCTGCCTGATTGTTTTCCATGTGAGGGTACAGTAAGACACTGCCGTTCATACCTGCTGTGTGGGGCTGATGGATTCTAATAGACACAGCTCTCAGTACCCACTGTGGAATCATGCTGTCACCTCATTCCTGTCTTACACTCTTCCCTCCTGGCGACCGCTCATCTGAGTTCTGCCGTGACACGCACAGTGGATAGTAGATGTTTCTGGAGAGTGGTGTCTTATGCAATGATTTTGAGATAAGGTGCATTCCTTTTCTTGATTAGTAATATTCGGTTGTCTAGATGCACCTCACTTTCAGTGTTCATTCACTGAAGATAAGCTGATGTTTCTCACTCTAAAAGAGAATTGTCAAACTACAACTGTTTTTGAAGATGATGTGGTTCAAGTCCTGGCTGTGGTTAAAATTGAGTGCATGTTAAACAATGTATGGATCAATCTACTCACCGCACTTTTTGTTGCACAGGTTATCAGTGGGCATCTTGGCTGGGTTCGGTGTATCGCTGTGGAACCTGGAAATCAGTGGTTCGTTACAGGATCTGCTGACAGAACCATAAAGGTATATAAGGGGAATGTTGGGTGTCTTCCATAAGTTACTTCCTAGGGAGGTATTGCAGCAAATTTACCATCAAAACTAGCAACAATGCCTGCTTGCAAAGTGGGATTCAAACTTGTTTTGTAAACATGTTAACTGCCTACTGTTAGTTCTGTGTAGCTTACTGAAGGAAGTTTTCATTCTGTGGTTATAGGATGGAAGCATAGTTCTCTGTAGAGGTGCGGTGGAAAGTTGTCTAAGAGCTAGACTGGTGCAGTCCTACCGCAGTTAGAGCTTCAGGCGGACTCAGAACATCTGTGTTGAAGTGCTGGCCCTTTCTCTGTGTGTTCAGGGATTTATGGTTTAAGAGTCAGCTTTAAATTGCTTTACATGTGCTTGCAGGTGATCCTCTACTGAGCTACATCTCTAGTAACTTAATTTTTTTTTGGAGACAAGGTCTCACTGTACTTGTAGCTGGACTGAACTTGCTGTACAGACCAGGCTAGTTTTAAATTCACCTGCCTCTGGAGTGCTGGGATTAAAGGTGGTGTGCACTACCATACCTGGAAGAAATCCCTAGTTTTTATTTTGAATCTTGTTTTTCTCATATAGCATCATCTTGAAGACCTACTATGAAAAGCTCAGTGTTTTACATGAATAGAATGTACAGATAATTCTATAGCTTGTTTCTCTGTTGTTCAGCATGAAAGGTTTTAGTTTGATTATTTTTCATTGTGATTTACAGAGCCTGCTCTCTGTGTGTTGTGTTTTGTACAAGTGCCAGGACAAAAGTCTTTGACCTGGCACAGAAAGTGCAACTTTCTCCCCACAGTTAGTGAGCTGGTGCTCGGTCCACTGTGCTGACCATGTAGCTTTTAGATAAGTACAGGGATGTGGCCACTAGGAATGGGTAGATGTCTAACTGTAAGCAGACACACAGACAGGAAGTGAGGTGAACATGGTCATTCTTAGTACTTTTCTGGATTAAGTTGCCACTCTCTCTGGTCCAGTTAATGACGTGCTGTTGTATTTTCATCACGGTAAATCCTTTTATGGGTTGGGAGCATTAACCTTGTCACATTCCGCAAACACTCACCCAGCTCCCATGTGCCTTCCCTGCTTTTATCTGCAGACGATCACTTTAGAGTCTCAGGTTCCCCTGTGTGTACACTTACTGTTCCTTCAGTGAGCTAAAGGAGTTTTGGTGGGAGACGTAACCGGGATAAAGCAAAACAATTGCTTGGTTTCAGATTTGGGACTTGGCTAGTGGCAAATTAAAGCTGTCGTTGACTGGCCACATCAGTACAGTGCGTGGTGTGATCGTGAGCACGAGGAGTCCTTATTTGTTCTCTTGTGGAGAAGACAAACAAGTGAAGTGCTGGGATCTTGAATATAACAAGGTAAGCGTGGAGCCAGTGCCAGCCAGCTCTTTGCCTTGGAGCTGCATTCCTGGGCCCCACTGTTGATCTTCGTGCTGTTAGAGAGTGTAACCCTTCTGCCTTTATCTTTAGGTGATACGGCACTATCATGGCCATCTAAGTGCAGTGTATGGTCTGGATTTGCACCCAACATTGGATGTCCTGGTGACTTGTAGTCGAGATTCCACTGCTCGGGTAAATGAAAAGTGGCTGTGTGGTCCTTCAGGTGTCCTGTGTCTTCTCGTATGCAAGCGTGGGATTAGTGGGCTTTTGTTTTGTTTTCCTTTTTGTATAGGAGACTAGATTGCTGACCCATCACTAACCTGGTCCCTCTGGATTCGTGACTTCTGTGTTTGTTTGCTCTTACCCTTTCACAGGGGTTGCCTAAGACCATCAGAAAACACAGATATTTGTGTTACGATTCATAACAGTAGCACAATTGCCAATTATGAAGTAGCAAGGAAAATAAGTTTATGGTTGGGGCCACCACTACATGAGGAACTGTATTAAAGGGTCGCAGCACTAGGACGGCTGAGAGCCAGTGGTCTAGACTGTCACGGTGGCTGCCCATTGGCTATTTAAGTCTCTAGTCCCATCATGGGACTAAGCTGACAGATTAGTATCCTGATCTTTAAAGTTTCTTTCTTCCTTGGCCACTGTCTCCTGGTCGCACATGGGTCATTTTCCTCCATTAATGTGTCCCCTTCACCATGTTCAGACACGCTGGCTTGGCAACCTTAGAGCTTTGAAATACAGACACCTGTCCTTTTCCTATCATGCTAACTTTACTTTACAGATCTGGGACGTGAGAACTAAAGCCAGTGTACACACTTTGTCTGGACACACAAATGCAGTTGCTACCGTGAGATGCCAGGCTGCAGAGCCACAGATCATTACAGGTACGATCTGCTGCTCCCCCTGAGCCGTACCAGAGGCACGGCCGGCCATTCTGCAGCCGCCGCAAGCACCTCCACCTCCGACCGACTCGCGTTCTAGTTTCTCTTTGGATTTTAATCATGGGCATTTGAAATTTAGGATTGCAAGGTGTTTTCTAGGGTTTTTTGTTTGTTTGTTTATATTTTTATCTTGTGTTTTTTATGTATCATTACATAAAAAGGTTAGGCATTGTAACCTATCATTCTAGTATGAATCTTACTTGAATGACATTGGATCTTAACTGTGACTGGAAAGTCATTCTTTCAGTTGGTTTGTTTTGCTAACTACAGATTTTAAAATAAAAAGATTCATTTTTTCCCCTTCCCTGCCATTGGAGTTTAAAATTACATATTTGTTTTTATTTGCTCTTTATACTTAGCCACTCTCTACCGCCTCTGGCAAAAAGTTAAAAAGAACTAAATATAGAATAACTACAGTTTTAGGATTTTGAGGAAATGATTCACAGTGATAGGACTTTCATTTAGTGTACACACACACACACACACACATACACACACACACAGACAAGTACATTGTGTTTAATGGGTTTTAACTTGTGGATTCTGTCCGGTCTCTGTCTTTTCACTACAGGAAGTCACGATACCACAATACGATTATGGGATCTAGTGGCTGGAAAGACACGAGTGACACTGACGAACCATAAGAAATCAGTGAGGGCTGTGGTCTTACATCCGCTACTGTAAGTGTGCTGTGCTGATAGCTTGCCTTTCTCCGCGTCTCAGTGACGCTGAGGCCAGGGGGGCCTGCTGTACCTCTGCCTGTGCTGCTTAGGACGGCCTTTCAGTTCCCATCTGCTGCTGTTGCCTCGTGCTCTGTGGAATGAAGGCCATAGCCCCTCTACAGAGTGACAAATAAGGCCAAGTTGTGGTTAAAGCTGAATGTCAGAGTAGGCGGGAGTCGTGTCTGGACATACAGGGTACTGGACCCACTTTGACCTGTCCAGATTGTTTCACATATGGTGTCCTGTCAGAGACAGAGCAGAGTTAGATTCCTAAGGGAGAAGTAAGTGTGCAGGAAATGGAGGGAGAGACATCAGCACTGCGGTTCCCAGAGAAGGCAGGCCACTCCTGACTCAGCTCATCCCACACACATCCCCCAACCCTCCCCCACTGCTCCCTGCGCCTTCCCTTTCTTGTCCCCTTCCCTTCCTTTCCTTCCTTTTCTCTTGTCATCCCTCTCTTTCCTTCCCTTTCAAGATTTTTTTTGCCCTGTGTGTGTGCACATTTGTTGGGCTAATTAGTGTGTAACACACTAAAGAAAACAAAACACTGCTCTGGGATCTAAAGTAGTACATCTCAGCAGCTGGACAAGGCTGGTGGAACTTGGAGCGAGGATAGTGATGAGTTTGTACTGTGGTGAAGTTACATTTTACTGAGGCTGTCTGGAGCAGTGAGCACACAGAGCTTTTTCAAAGCTGCGAGTTTTCTTTGATACAGTGTACTTTCCCATTAATTCCTGTCAATCTTTGTTCTAGTTACACATTTGCGTCTGGTTCTCCAGATAACATAAAGCAGTGGAAATTCCCCGATGGAGGCTTCATTCAAAATCTCTCTGGTCACAATGCAATCATTAACACGCTGGCGGTCAATGCTGATGGAGTGCTTGTGTCTGGAGGTAACACAAGGTTTCTATGGTGTGTTGAGTGTGCCCTTCTGTTGATGTGAGTGAGTTAGTATCTAAAGCATCACACTGTTGTAGTGACACACCTACTAGGGTGTATGTGCCTGTTTGTAATGTGCCTGCCGTCGTGCTCAGTGGTGTTCCATGCAGCATGTTGCATAGTTTAGACATCTTTGCATTCCCATGTGATGAAGGTAGGGATTTACGCTAGGAACTGCCTGATGTTTGGTTGGATTTTAAATGTTATGGTGTCTATAAATTAGAGACTTAGAGGGAATTAGAGAGAGAGGGAGGGAGGGAGGGAAAGAGATAGTGTGTGTGTGTGAGTGTGTGTGTGTGTGTGTGTGTGTGTGTGTGTGTGTGTGTGTGTTGCTGGTGTAATGTTCAGCTCCTGGGTCATCTGAGCTGTTGAGGGGATAGAAGTAGAGCTGTGTGTTTCCCTTGCAGCTGACAATGGCACCATGCACCTTTGGGACTGGAGAACTGGCTATAATTTTCAGCGCGTCCATGCAGCTGTACAGCCTGGGTCTTTGGACAGTGAGTCAGGAATATTTGCTTGTGCTTTCGATCGGTCAGAAAGTCGGTTACTAACGGCTGAAGCTGATAAAACCATTAAAGTTTACAGAGAGGATGAGACTGCGGTAAGTTCTTAGTGTCCATCTCTGTCTGTCTGTCTGTCTTCCTATCTTCCTTCCTTTTTAGTTTAATTTAATTTTATATTTTATATTTAGAGACAAGGTATCACATGGTACCTCTGGCTGGCCTGGAACTCACTTTGTAGCTCAAGTTGATTTTAAACTTGAAACTGTCTTCCTGCCTCTGCTTCTCCGATGCTGGGATTTTGGGCATGAGCCAGCACACCCAGCTTTCACATGCATTTTAAAGTAAAAGAATTGCATGTCAATTTGACAAGGACTGCTCATTTGAGTACAAAAAGAAACAGACTCACTATAGTACCATCAGTTTCATCCTCTGGATAGTGATCTGACCTGCTCAGGGCTTCTGTGTGGTTTCATTGATGCAGACACATCAGTGATAAAGCATTACGTTTTAAGTACAGTTCTGCCTCAGTACAGTTCCTGGGAAGGAAATGATACATTAATCGTGGCAAACAGGAGACTGCTGAGGGAAGGAGGGTAGAGGTAGAGCGCTGGGGTTGCTGTAATAGCTAAATGGAAATCCAACCGAACCCATGTATCCCTGGTCAAACTTGGATAATGCCAGAAGTTTGTCAGCTGTTTCTAAAATTTTTCAAGAGCCACTCAGCACGTCCTGCCAAGCAAGTACTATGATTTAGCAGAGACAGATCTTTTCATTGAAAGGAAACAAACTAATAAAATCACACTTTGTTTACTGTTCTGATTTTAGACAGAAGAAACTCACCCAGTCAGCTGGAAACCAGAAATTATCAAGAGAAAGCGATTTTAGTGTCTTCATGGCTGTCCTGTTCGTGCTTGGTGTTGATGAGGATATCCGGTCTTTCATGAAAGCTCACTTGCAGAAAACATTGCTGCTTTGTATTTTACAATAAACTGCTCCCATGTCCCTCACCTGTGTTTTATTTCTGAAATAAACAGTTTATAGTTTTAGAAGTAAACGGTAAATATAAAGAATTCAGGCATGTTGAGGATTGTTGTTCCTAACACTATTTTGACTGGGTTTTTTTTGTTTGTTTGTTTGTTTTAGTTTTGGTTTTTATTTTACATGTATAGGTGTGTTTTGCCTGCATGTACATTTGTGTACAACATGTGTGTCTGGTGCCGATGAAGGCCAGAAGAAGTTGTCAGATCCCTGAAAATGGAGTTAGAGATTGTTGTGAGCTACCATGGATGTGCTGGGAGTGGAACCTGGGTCCTCTGAAAGAGCAGCCAGTGCCCTTCCCCATTTCTCAAATCCCTATTTTGATAGTTTTGTTTGAAAAATCCTAGTGGATGTTCTGAGAGGGATTTTTTTAAAGAGTACTTTGAAGATGTAAAACAATGGCTGATAATTTGGGACTAAAGGATTGAAGATTCTTTCTGGGCATGGTAGTGGGTGCCTGCTTTTAATTCCAACATTAAGGAAGCAGAAGTAGGTGGTTCTTTGTCAGTTCCAGGTAGCCTGGTCTATGAAGTGAGTTCCAGGTTAGCCTAGGCGCCCTAGACTCCGTTGTTGATGGGGATGGTGCTGGTGGTAGTGGTGATTAAGCTTTTAGTCTGACTTAGTCCAGAAGCAGCTTTGCCTGTTCTCCCAAGCCTTCAAATGTGTTCTGGTCCAGAAAGCATAAGACGTATGCATTCTCTGAGACTTGCAGTCTTAGCTTGCCGTGAAAACGCTGTGACCAGGTCAGTGGTTCTGAGGGAGCTCAGAGGCACAGCTGTTGATAATTCTCGGGAGGCATGAGAATGCTTTCTAGCAAGAAGTATTTGAGCTGACCTTCAAGTGGTCAGGTTCTATTTGGTTAGGTTGGTTGGTTGGTTTGCCATAGTGCAGATCAAACCTGGGCCTTACAAGAGTTGAGCAAATGTTCTGCTGCAAGTCCCTAGCAGAGGTGCTTTCTTAGATAAGCTGGAGGACTCTGTGGGAACATGGGTGATGTAGTTTCCAGGACTCTCCAGCAGATGCTGGTGTGTCGGAAGGTTGAGTGTTGTGTGGGTTGTGGTCTCCAATAGTAAGATACCAGTGAAGCCGGGAAGACAACTGATGGATTAGTGCTGCTGGAGCTTGTAGCAAAGTCTGCAGACCTGGGAGGACTTGCCAGAAGTGGGATGGAGTTTTCTCATGCCTGAACCTCTGGGCAGATAAGTTGTAGACTTTACTCCTTTTGGCTCCCAGCTCCCTACCAGTCAAGACTCCAAGCTTCGCCACTGGCCAGGAGACGATTCCCAGTTAAGCCACACTGAGATTCAGTCCCGTCCCGCATGCTTCAGTTGAGGTGTGATCCTTACAGCTTTTCTTTCAAAGAACAGTTTTCTACAGCTGATCCAAACTGAGAATCCTTTCTCCTGTTACATTTCTAGGAAACTGCTTTCCAGAAAAAATCTGACACATACACTCAGTGCACAGCACGTTTGATCTTTAATCCTTAAAGCTAACCCAAATGTCCAGTCCATACAGGACTCGTTTATTTAATGGATTGTGACATTTCAACATTTCCTAGTACTCTCTGGAAGGAAACACTGGATCATCAGGGCAAGGTTACCAAATACGGCTTATGTAGAACTGTATAAGTGTCTTTGCAAACTAACGGATACTCACTTAACGAGTCACATCAAATTCACATCAAATTGATGACAGTGACTTTGAGAGTTGAAGTAGCAGAATTATGGCGAGAACAGTCTGCTTTATGTATTAATATTTCAACTTTCTTATGCATGTTATTTTATAAAGCAGTACTAGGAAGGAAACCAGTATCTTGGAGAGATGAACATATCTTAAGCAAAAATAGGCGATACTTAGTCTCTGTGTTTCAATGCTGTGACGAAACATCATGACCAAAAACCAAAAGTTGGGAAGTCAGAGCAGGAACCTGGAGGCAGGAGCTGAAGCAGAGACCATGGAAGAGTGCTGCTGACTGGCTTGCTCTTCATAGCTCTCTCGGGACTACCATCCCAGGGATGATACCACCCACAATAGGCTGGGCCTTCCCCCCTTCAATCATTAATTTAAAAAATACCCTACATCCTGATCTTAACACTGAAGCATTTTCTCAATTGCAGTTCCCTCCTTTCAGATAACTCTTGTGTTAATTTGACAAAACTAGCCTGCATGGTCCCCAAAGGGACATACATACAAGGAGATGGGTGAGTCCCTACTACCCTACAAACTCAAGCTTCACTCATGTGACCAGCCCAGGTGTCAGCTGAAGGAGCAGTTTGTAAAGTGTGCCTTGTGCTGTCCTGAATTATGTAGCAGGAGTCTTCACAAATGTTTGTCTGTTATATATGATCATGAGCCTTACAAAGACTCAGCAATGGCTGTCAAGCTGGAAGGTGGAATGGGGGGATTAGGTCTTCCACATAAAACACAAATTACCAGCTTAATAACTAGTTTTTGTTTGTTTTTTAAGACATGGTTCCTCTGTGCAGCCTGGACTGTCCTAGAACTAGGCTGGCCTTGAACTCAGAAAGCTGCCTGCCTCTGCCTCCCAAGTGCTAGGATTAAACCACCACTGATCACCCAGCTGCTTAATAACTTCTTATAGTTCAATTTTTTTTTTGCACAAGACACTGTAAAATGCATTCATTATTTATTGCAAAATTACATTGTATTGGGATTTATGATGGTTCATTTTGATTTTCAACTTGGGCTCTGCAGACAACTAGCAGACATGACTCTCCATGGGTCTGTGAGGCTATCTCCTAGAAGGATTAAGAGGAATGCAACACCTTCTGGGGGTGGCCCAGATCTAAAGAGGTCTAAGGAGGAGTAGTGCTAGTTTTCCTATCTACTTCTAACTCTTTGCGGGTAAGTGCACCCACCCTTATGTTGTTTCTGCTGCTGCTGCTATGGGGACTCAGACCCCTTGGCTTTCCACTGTAGATTCAGGATCCATGGCTCTTCAGGAATCCTCCAGGCTTCACCTCGAGATTGGGACTCCTGAGGTATCCAACCTCATGGGCCGAGACTCTTCAGCACACAAACAGCTGTTATTGGACTTCCCAGTCCCTATTGTGTAAGCCAGTCTAGTAAATCTCCATTTGTGAAATTTGTTCACTTCACTGGCTGTTTCTCTAGAGAACCATCATGGAGACAGATGTTCTGCATCCCACTTGCTTAATCTTAATGTCCTTGGAATAGGAACTGCTACCAGGGTTCAACTCTTAAAAGGAAAGACATAGACTTATTTAAAGGAGAGGGAGAAGAGGGAGGCAGAGATGGAGAGGGGGATGAAGAGGGAGAGAGGGGGAGAGAGGAAGGGAGATACAGACAGACAGACACCTGTGCAGGGTCCTGGGAAGAGTCTGTTTGTTGTTGAACTCCCAGCCATCAGTCACATCACAGAGCAGAGTGGGTTTAGGACAGACAACAGCTAAATGAGCAGCATTCTTTCCTATAGAGTTATAGCCTAACATGAGTCTGGATTGATTTAGGTTATCTATTTGGCATTCATATGTTGAATACATGTCCCCATGTGTCTCTACATGACCTAATGGTGCCCAATGCCATGTAAAGGTTCCATACACAGTTGTTATCCTGTATTACTTAGAGAGTGATGGCAAGAGGAAAGCTGCAATAATTGGTGGAGATACAGTTTTGGGTTTTTTTTTTTCTTCTTCTTCTTTTTTCTTTTTGGGTTTTTCGAGACAGGGTTTCTCTGTATAGCCCTGGCTGTCCTGGAACTCACTCTGTAGACCAGGCTGGCCTTGAACTTGGAAATCCACCTGTCTCTGCCTCCCGAGTGCTGGGATTAAAGGCATGTGCCAGCATGCCCAGCAACAGATGCAGTTTTTAATCTTGGGTTGGTTGAATATATGATTATGGAACTGGGGACACACAGCTAACTATACTACAAACACTGTCTGTTTTACATAGGGGGTCTGTGATGGTTTGTGTATGCTCTGCCTAGGGAGTGGCACTATTAGAAGATGTGGCCCTGTTGGAGTAGGTGTGTCACTGTGGGCATGGGCTTTAAGACCCTCATCCTAGCTGCCTGGAAGTCAGTATTCCACTAGCAGCTTTCAGATGAAGATGTAGAACTCTCAGCTCCTCCACCATGCCTGCCTGGATGTGTGTGCCATCGTCACACCTTGATGATAATGGACTGAACCTCTGAACCTGTAAGCCAGCCCCAAGTAAATGTTTGCCTTTATAAGAGTTGCCTTGGTCATGTTGTCTGTTCACATCAGTAAAACCCTAACTAAGACAGGGCCCAGCCATCCTAGAACCTTGGTGGAGTTGGAGCTAGAGGCAGCCCCTCGGTAGGACAGAGATGGCAGTATAAAGCAGAAGGTCTCAGCCTTGTAACACCCCAGGCTGCTGCAATCCCACTCCAGGAGATTTTACCAGCTGCAGTAAAAATCTGGCCAAAGCCTGCTGGCCAACATCCATTCCTTTCATTGCTCTCTCACACAGAGCCTCCCCCTCCGCAGGGGGAGGGGGAAGGGGATGGGGAGGGGGAGGGGAATTTTTCTCTCCTTCACAGCCTCTGTCACAATCCTCAAAGCGTTCTGTTTGTCAAATATATTAATGCCATGCTCTTACACTATATAGGTAAAATGTTATATTTTGTGAATAAGATCTTGTGGTTCTGTGCCTCCCCCCCCCCCTCTCTCTCTCTCTGTGTGTGTGTGTCTGTGTGTCTGTGTGTGTGTGTGTCCTTTTCCACCTTTGCTGTGCCACGTGGGTTTGTCATAATTTCTGGGAATGCCTATGGGGAATTCAATGCCTTGTTTTCTTAGCTGGTGTACTTAGGACCACCCCTCCTTCTGTCTTCCTGGACATTTCTTCATTGTTTCCACTGAAGAAATACTGTTTCTTTTGTTCCTGTGTTTTTTACAAACATCAATTGCCTTGATCCTGTATTGTTTCCAAAAGACAATAGCTGATGCACAATTGTAGAGTCAACATGCACAGCCACACCATTTACCATGTCCTGTGCAACCAAACCGCACCAGAATCTTCTTGAATTTACACTCCTTTCATTCTGTAATTTCTCTGAAACAGGTTCTGTTCTGTAAATGAATTGAGAGGTAAAAATCCCATTTCACCCAAGGGGCTGGATGGGACATCCTTGATGTCTGATGATAGGAAAATCAATTGGGCAAATATCCAGCAATGTGATGACATTACAAACAAACAAACAAACAAACAAAAACCAGCTCAGCTCAGAAAACAGGAAAGCTTATTTGAGGATTTTCTTAAAATTTTATAATTTATTTTTAGATTATCCAATGTTTGGTAATACTTTTGGTTGGCAAATATCACACTGACCATACCTGCTCTGTAAGGTTGTTTAAAATAAAATAGACCTTTTTCTTTTTTTCCTCAAAAATACTTTTAGTTTGTTTGTTAAATTAGGGCCTTTTGGCTGTGGTATCTCCACATGACCTACATGAAATTGGGCCCCAAGGTATCTAAGTAAGACTGGGGGAAGGTCTTGTGTGCCCCCCTCCATGACTGATGTTAGGACTCTACGACAGGGAGTGAGAATTCCTTCAGCAGTGCAGCCACTGCTCAGCTACCTCTGCCCCAGTAGACAGCTTCCCTTCCATAACCATGCCTAGTTAAATGCACTGGTTTATCCACAAAGATAGAGCGAGGGGATCTTTGATAAGAAAGAGGGGGATCGTATGAGAAGTAATGAGAAGGAGAAAAAAAAAACAACTAAAATTTTATTATATACATGTGTGAAAAAAACCATAAAATAATTAAAATATAACATTATTGAGATATTCACATAGAGTTCAGCCCACCCTCTTCCGATATACAATTCTGTAGATTTTAGTTCACAGAGTTATGCTACCATCACCACAGTCAGTTATGGGACGTCTGAAAAATATTTATTTACTATTTTTATTGTTCCACGCATGCATGAGCACTGCAGTTTGTGTTTGGAGGGCAGAGGACACCTTTGTGGAGTTGGTTCTTTCTTCTCTATGCAGACTGCCAGAATTCTCATTCCCTGGGCTTGGGTGGCAAGTACCCTCACCTGCTGAGCCATCTCCCCAGCCTGGTGGGCATTTCTAGCACCATTCAAAGAAACTCCATGTTGAGGTTTGGTGTGCTGCTATGACTTTTAGTGCTAATTTCTGGGTCCCAAGGTCTAGTTGCCTCAAGAGGAGTGAACTCTCACCCACACCAGCTTCTTTATGCAAACCGTACTCCATAATTTAAAACTAGCGTTTGAGTACAAATGGCTACAGCCAGTTACTGGAGGGCATAGAGGATGGCAGGTTTTCAGTTGCCAGATGGGGGCACTGGGGGAGGGAGGAGAAAGGGAAAGATCAGCAGAGGAGGAGGAAGCCTAGCTGAGGGGGGATGGACTATGAGCACGTGGCCAGGAGAAACAGCAAGGGTTTGGGAAACACAGCTGGGGAGGCAGCCAGGCCAGCAGTTAGAAAAGAAGATTAGGGGTGATACCTCAGTAATGGTCAAAGCCAAATACAATAATGTTGTAAGCTCATTCATTTGTAAGCTAGTCAAGGGTTAAGCTTGAATTGGTTCAACTACAACTCCATGCTTATCAGCTTCCATTCCCTCGATGCCTTGCTCTCTGCCTTGATCAGCTACTAATCTGTCTGGCACCCGTGGGTTTGGTGTTCCTGGACATTTCCTTTGTGTGTACTCACCAATATAGTCTTTAGCCACTGATTTCTTCCCCTTAAACAGTGTTTTCGAGGAGTGCTCCTTTTTGCTGCTAAGTACCGTTCCCTTGTGTGCCTCTCCAACCGTTATTTGTGAGATGTTGACTGAATGGGACTTGTATACGTTAGAATGAACCACATAGGAGACACCTGCTAGATGGTTTCTGATGTATTTGGAGGAGAGACCCTAAGTTATTCAGTACTCCTAATTTGTTAAGCAAGTCAATTACCCATTAGCTCTAGTCTTGAGCCATTCTGATGTTTCTTTGTTGTAAATTACAGGTATTTTTCCCCACAGTTTTTCAGAAATTAAAAAACAAAGTTGTCAAATAAGTAATACATTTTTTAGAAAATGGGCAAAAGCTTGGGTTTACATAAAGGGCATATTGTATCCATTCATGAACTACACGTAAGCAGGAGCTATTCATGCAAACCACCTCTTTAACATTTCTGTTGTAGCTGATGTCTTTGCTAGTAATGTGCAGACTTATTTTGCCTTTCTAAATACATTAGTCATGATAATAACGGTCAAAATGAATGCTCACAAAACACTTGCTGTATGCCTGGCATGACCCCCATGAGGTTACATAGATCAGCACATAATACTTAAAACTAAAACCAGTTACATAATTTACATGGCTCAGAGCAAAATGAAAATTCAAGGCCTGCTGTTTACAGATCAGACAGAAGGTGCCATTAGCAGTAGGCACTTCAGCAGAAAGCTTTGCCCCTTTTTTCCTGATACTGTTTTCGTGTGTGTGAGTGTGCTACTTAAAATTTTAAATAAAAATAAATAAATAAATATTAGCATGCATCTTAACATTTATTTTTCCATCATGCAGTGTTCATTTAGATGCAAATATAAGCCCTTCATTCACATGCAAACTCACCACACTTACAATTTGTATTTCATAGCTCATATCTGCCTATGCGTTTTGGTGCTAACTGGAACAGTGGAAAATGCACCAAACTTAATTGTTTCTAGCTGCACCTTTTCAGGACTGCAAGGACCGTCCCTCTGAGCTGCTCTTCCTACCCACGCTGCCGCTGCCTTTCTTTATGGTGCTGTGTCACCAGGGAACATGAAGAATGGAAAGACAACAATGGAGATTCACTCTTCCTTTTTCCTTTTATGTTGTCAGTTTTTCAGCTGAAGCGGTTGATTACGCTGGGATGCAATATTATGTGTGTCTACATGTCTGTGTGTGGGCTTGTGTGAGTGTAGGTGCCAGAGGAAGCCAGAGGTGTGAAGTCCACCAGGACCTGGAGCTACAGATGGGTGCGAGCTGCCTGATAGGAGTCCTCAGGACCAAACTGTTGTCCACTGCAAGAGCAAGATGACCCCCTAACCACTGAGCCGTCCTTCCATTCTCTAGGAAGCAACTTCAACTTTCCATCCTCCCCCAAAACCCGTCAGATCTTTAATAATTGCTTTCAAATGTATGGATGCCTTCCATGTAACAGATTGCCAAGTTTTTAGTTTTTTGGTTTTTTTTTTTTTCTTCCTCTCTCTTGACTTTGTTCTTTCATGTATGTTCTCAGCTCTGTTTGTAGAAATGTCAAGTGCTGAGCAATTCTGGCATGTGCAGTTTGTTGCCAAGTATGAAATTACCCCTTTCAGTTTCGCTGATCGGCGTGTACACAAGTGCTCTGAAGTCTTTGGAAGGGCCGCCAAATGGGAACTGGGGGAGGGGCTTGCCCAAGGTGTCAGGATGAGAAAGCCCTGGGGCTGTATGTGCTCACATTGTGAGTGCTAGGAATCACGTACTGTGCACTTGAAGTCGCCTGAGAGAACGGATCTTCGGATCTTCGCAGTTCTCACCACACACATAGTGACTAGGGGCTGGAGAGATGGCTCAGAGATTAAGAGTATCTGGTTCCTCTTCCACAAGAGCCATATCAGTTTACAAGCGTCTCTAACTCTAATTCCAGGGGATATGTCGTCCTCTTCTGGCTTCTGTGGGTACTGCATGTACATGGTGCACAGGTGAAGGCAGGGAAAACACTCATATATAAAAAACATACACTAGAAGAACATCTCTCAGGTGATGGAAATAGTAATTATATTGATAACTTCACAGTGTATATGGACCAAATCCCATACACGTTCAATGCACACATTTTGTCAATTGCCCGTCAGTACAGCTGTCCTTAGACAAGTGATTAAGCAGTGTGTTTAAGTTCCTTTGCAATTCTGTAATATTAATAAACAAATCTGTTTTGCAAGATATATTGGAACTTGGTTATCTAATGATTTTAATGTACCAAATAGAGATATTTGTAAGAACTGCCTATTTGGGCTTAATTTAGTAAAAATTAGAACTTTAAAATTCTCTTTCTTAGTTGAAGGAATGACAGAAAGCAAACGTTTTACCCGTTTTAAAATCAGAATCTTCTCACTCCAAGCATATAACAACCCAAAACAACTTCTTAATTCTGCTTCATTTTTCTCCAGGATTACTGTGTATGTGCATGTGAGTGTGTGTGTGAGAATGAGTGTGTGTGGTGAGTGTTCATATGTGAGTGTGCGTTTGTGTATATGTTCACGTGTGTGAGTGTGTGTGCATTCGTAAGTTTGTGTGTGAATGTGAGTGTATATTTCTGTGTTAGTGTATGTGTGTGTGTGTGTGTGTGTGTATGTGTGTGTTGTGTCCCAGGCTGAATTCAAGCTTGCTACATAGTCAAAGATGACTTGGAATGTATGATCCTCCTGCCTATCTTCCAAATGCTGGAATTACAAGTGTCCTGTTTTATGAGTCCTTGGGATTGATCTATGCATACTAGGAAAGCACTCCCAGACACACTCTCAGGCCTGTTATGTCATTTTTATTTTACAGATTTATTTTTTATTGTCTGTTTCCCTGACACATTAGTTATTTTTTTTTCTTGTTGCTGTGATCAAACCTCTACCAAGAAGCAACTTAAGGGAGGGAGGATTTGAGCCTGCAGTGTAGAGAGATCCAGATCGTTATGGTAGGAAAGACATGGAGGCAGGGACATGAGGTGGATGACCTCATCACATTCACAAGGGGCAGAGAGAGGTGAAGGTTGCGACTCAACTTCTATTCTCCGCTATATTTAGTCTGGGACCCCAGCCGGAGGCACGGTGCTACCCTCATTCAATGGAGTTCTTTCTCATCCCTTAGCATTTCTGCAAAAGCCTTTATGACATGCCTACAGTTTCAAAAACCCATTTAAATCAACACCCATTTAATATATTCTAGATAGTAGCAGGGTGTGGTGGTTTGAATATGCTTGGCCCAGGGAATGGCACTCTTTGAAGATATGGCCTTGTTGGAGTGGGTGTGGCCTTGCTAGAGAAAGTGTGTCACTTTGTGGGTGAGCTTTGAAAGCCATCTCCTAGCTGCCTGGATGCCAGCCTTCTCCTGTTTGCCTTTGGAACAAGATGTAGAACTCTCTGCTCCTCCAGCACCATGCTTGCCACCATGATGATGATGGACTGAACCTCAGAACCTGAAAGGCAATCCCAGTTAAGTGTTGTCCTTAATAAGAGTTGCCTTGGTCATGGGTGTCTCTTCACAGCAATGGAAATCCTAAGACACAGGGCTACACCATTCGCAAACATATTCTGTACACAGAACAGTGTTTGATAAATGATAGGTACTTAATATTCTTTGTTAGATCATTAAAAGTTAGAAATTCCAATCACTGATGCATTGGGAGAATTGCTTTCCAGTGTTTGGACTTTAAGAAATCATAATGAAGGTAAATTATTGAACAAATCATTAAATGTTAAGCATAGGGGGCACTGGAAGTAATTTTAATAAGGTTAATTTATACCTTGATGAATTTCAAATGTAATCAACAGTTAGCAGCAAACACATCCATTCTGAAAACACGTGATAAAATCAGGCAGAATCCGAAGGTGAGAGTGTGGCTCTCCATCTTCATTGCCAGAGTTTCCCAGCGACCTTTGGCTGCTCTTATTTTGACCTTCTGAACCTGCTACTG
Organism: Mus musculus; assembly: GCF_000001635.26. NCBI lineage: Eukaryota > Metazoa > Chordata > Mammalia > Rodentia > Muridae > Mus > Mus musculus. Next base: position 83,083,000 of record NC_000069.6, read on the forward strand.
CCCTTTGTGGTGAGAGCTTATGGCTAGAGGCTCCCATAAGGACAGAAGCTTGAGAGTTTTGACCCCAGATGTAATCTCTATAGTGTCTGTATTATTGAAGAATTCAACTCTGAAGGGGAGAAAGAAAACCTAGTGGACTTGCCTTATGCCGTTGCTGACTTTTTTTTTACTTGAATTGAGGAATGTAAATAAGAGAGGAAAGCCTGAATGTCACTTAGTAAAAATATTCTAAAAGTTTGAACACAGAACTGTTGTCTGCAACCAGATATTGAATTGAGAGAGTCCCTGGGGATAAACATCCTTGGCCTTTATGGATCAGTAGTCCTCACCATTGATGAGAGGGGAGGGTTCAGATCCCAGCAACAGCGGTAGGTAACAACTTACTACACATTTTGAATCCATTGGGAGGAAGCTCATTCCCAGCTGCCCCTCTACCAACCCTTGGAATGGTGCCTCCCTTATTTAGGCCAGATCATTCCACGTTGTTAACCTAATCTGGAAACTCCCTCCCAGAAAAACAAACAAACAAACAAACAAACAACAAAACAAAACCAAAAAACCCCAGGGTTTTGTTTCTATGGTGATACTGAATCTCATCAAGGTGGCAACCAAGTTTAAACACCTTGGTGTGTCAAGGGGATAGACATTCACCCATGCCAGGATTGTGCCATCCAAGAGTAAAGTGGTCCTGGTGGAGGCAATAGGAAGTGTTGTTGAGCAGCTAGCTGTTACCTCCCTGCTTACTCTCATCACCCCAGTTTTGTCCACTGTATTTACCTTTCATAACTGCCCAGAGCTATCCATGGAGTTTTCTCCTGCCTGCTTCCGTCTAGGTCCAGTGATGGTTCCACACGCTAGAACATCATTACCTCAGGTCTTCCGCTAAAGCAATTCCTTTTATGAAACGTTCCATTGGGGTGTCTCTGGGCAGTATAATGCAGTTTGGGGGTGAGTACCATGTTGAGGACTCAGGGGATAAATGGCCGCCGCCTTTGTAGGTGGAGTTAAACACTGAAGAAAAATCATTTTCAGGAAGCAGGTTCTGGCTGGGATGTAACATTCGTCATTACTATTATTACAGTTACTTTGGTGCAGAGGAACCATAGTGTGTGAAAAACAACCTTGATTTTCAAACGTGCCAAAGAACTAATTTCCAGCTTTATTCCTTTGTGATTATTATTGATTTTGCTAGCTTATTTAATCAATCTTAGATTACATTATGCAAATGCAGAAAGACCTTTCTATGAATCAGTTCATTCTTGTTGATAAGAATTTATTTGATCAAGTAAGTAATGCAAAATACACTGGTAAAAAACCAACCAATCAACCAAACAAACAAAAATGCCCATGGAAAATGATTGAAGACTTGAACACGATTGTACATTTATGTTGAGTTATAAACTTGACCTTGGTTACGAACATTGTCATTTTGGTGTATAATCCATAACTTCACATCTATGAATAACTCAGGATACAGAAGAACTTTCACATTTAAACTGTTTTAAAATTGTTTATTGGGGCTGGTGAGATGGCTCAATGGTTAAGAGCACTGACTGCTCTTCCGAAGGTCCTGGGTTCAAATCCCAGCACCCACATGGTGGCTCACAAACATCCGTAATGAGATCTGACACTCTCTTCTGGTGTGTCTGAAGACAGCTACAGTGTACTTATGTATAATAAATAAATAAATCTTTAAAAAAAATTTAAAACAATTGTTTATTACCAAGATGTAATACAGTCTCTACAATAAAATGGCATTATTGACAGATATGCACACTGAAGGGTAAATGGATGCTTATGTGTTTCCCTGTCCTCTCCCTGAATCAAGGGAAGAACTGTCCAGGCCATCCCTTGAAGAACTTTCTGTCAAAATACCTTTCAAATGAGACTTGGATTTAATCTAATGTAACCTCATGGATTAGCAAACATCTCAGTTTGAGTCTCCCAAATTGGCCAGACATGGTGGGTGCGTTCAGGTAGTTGGGAGACAGAAACAGGACAACTGTGACAAGTTCAAGGCCCAGTCTGTGCATTGAGTTCCACTCGAAAAATCCAGATGAGTCAGTCAATAATCTATGAGATCTACATGTATTGCTAGTGACAAATTAGTCCCTAATGGTCCATGCACTGGAGGCAGTGTCCCTGTCCACCACACTGTTGCAATATGCTGGGAGCTTTAAGAAGTAGAGCGTGGTGAAAGAAAGAGAAGTGTTGAGGTTTGATCTTTTGCTATGTATTGTAATGATAAACACTGGCCTCATGGCCTGCTTGCTCCCAGGAGAGAATCCCCACAATGTGACCATGCTCCTTAATTTAAAACCATCGGTTAATTAAAGATGTCAACAGCCAATAGTAGGACAGAAGAGAAATAGGCGGGGTTTGGGGTTCCTGGAGGTTGGGTCCAAGGAGACCACCAGGAGGGAGAAGAAGGTAGAGAGAGAGGAGACGGCCATTGTGGGGTAAGTAAGTCATAAAAATATGGCCATGAGGGTTGGCCAGTTGGAGTTAAGAGCTGCCCAGATGGAACATGACAAATTATATGATGAGGTTAATGATGGGGAAATAGAGTCTAATAACATAGATTGTGGATATCTGCCCAGCTCTAGTGCTGACTTAGGCTTATCATAAAGGTTTGTGGGTCTTTTATTCGGTAACTGATTAATCAGAGGTGAGGCAGAAGCCCTGATTGAGGTTAACTATTTCTACAACAGGGAAAGGGAAACTCAGACCCTCCCTTCGCACTTCTCTCTCTTTCCATTGCAACCACCATGGAATGAACAGGTTCCCTACACCCTGTATTCCCTTCATGATTCATTCTCTGCTGTAGGTCCCGAAGAGGTGATACCAACTGGCAGAGGTGATACCAACTGGCAATGGGCTGAGTTGTCCCAAACTGGGAACCAAAGCAAACCATCCCTCTTGGAAGCTGACTTAGGCATTTGCTACAGTAACAGAAATATGAATAATGTAATAAGAATAGTATAAACAAAGACAAATATCCATACCTTCAGTCACTGATCCATCCCCTAACCTCTAAGCTTGAGCCACAGGGCAGAAGATATTTATTGTGTTGCTTCTCCTGGGGAGATGTAAAGAAATGTTTATTCTCCCTTAGACAGAGCAATGACTGACCAAAGAAATGACTCAGCCTGTCTGTCTGTTCACCTGCCTCTGTGTGTGTGTGTGTGTGTGTGTTGTTGTTGTTCCACCACAGCACAGGGTCTGACTCACAAAGCCTGTTGGGGTCCCACCTTTTGTTAACGTTCCTCTCCTGGTACAGGAGTGTGTGCATGGCTGGAACCTTAAATAACTCTCCTTTCTCTCCTTATAATGGGTAGGGCATGTTAACAGTGTCATTACAAGGACCTTTCTAGACACTGTCGTGTGAATCTTTGTGGAATGAGCACTCTCTCACCAATGAGAGTGCATGGAAAGAGACGTCCCTAGTGGACTGAAGCCTGGAAGCACCTGAGAGGCTTCCCTCCCAGGTCCCATTTGCATTCTCATTTTATGCTCTAAAACCACAAGATGGGGCAGGCATATAAGCAAGGTTTTACAGAGCACACACGGCAGTCAGCAGGTTGTTAAGGGAATGACCCATTGTCTCAGCTATTTCTCCAGGTCATTCTGTTCCAGGTGGCAAGTCAAGTCATGCTTGGCAAATAGGCAGAATAAGCAGTGATTTAATCAAATCAATAAATAAATCTTCCTTGCTGGACAAAGCAGACACCAGATAGTTCTCTTTCCAGGGAAAGCTGTAACACACAGCACTGTCTTGGCATCTCCTGGTCCAGTGGATACATAGCTTCATAGCAGATCCACCTGGGTCAGGTTTTGGGCCACAGCACTCCACCTGCTCATACTTATTCAGCACCCACATGTACTCTCTTCCATCAAAGACTAGGATACAGGATGGAATTCTAACTTCCTTTGGCTTAATCAGTCCATCTCAAACGAGGAGACAAATTCCATAAACAAGAACATCCGCCTACTTTAATTCTGTTAAACAACCAAGATGTGGCCTTTGAAACCATTGCAAACAAAAATGCATGTTAACGCATAACAGGTAGAAAGGCCCGGAGGAGTGAGCTCTATCTAAATCAAAGGCTGATACCTTGCTTGGCTTCTTCAAAAGTCTAAGCTTGGTGTTGAGTAATTGTAACTGGAATTTCAGTGATATACCTTGAGGCCTGGCCTTTAGTTCTAACCAGCTTGGCTCAGCTCCCATCTATATAAGCCATGCAAGGAAAGAAGAAGCTATGGGGGAAAGAGCAAGGAACTTTATTCAATGTATCACACAATGGAAAGAGGGACAGAGAGATCCTTGTGATCATACGTCTATCTTTGTGGTATGGACATATGCTTAAATAGAGAAAGAACTGAGGGAGGGAGGGAGGGAGGTCTACACATTTAACTGTTTTGGTTAAGGTGTGGTCTGGATGCTCATTGCCTCAGTTCTGGTCTGGCTAGGTGGTCCAAAGAGTCAGAATGGCTGTCATCACTTGAGCCAGGACACAGAATATTTCAGGAACATTAGCTCCCAAGTAAATGTTCCAGAAGCAGACATTTCAAGAATTCTCTTTGCACAAGACTGGAAACAAGATATTCATTTGGGAAGAAGCCTGAATAGCTTAGAGGTTTGGAATGAAGTAATAATTGCTCAGTGTTTGCCTTAAGGAAAATTTAATAAAAAAGAAAACAAAACTTTAAATGTCTCTCATCACTCACCTTGCCTGGTCCTTTCCTCTCACCTTTTCTTGATATTCAGCATGGTTGACCTTCCCAGGGTCTGGCCACTGGTCCTTCTTAGCATGTTCTTCTCTCGCCTCCTAGTTTCTTCCTACATCAGCTGTTATTTTTCAAGAAACAAAATTTAAATGTCAAGCTGATAGGTAGAGTTTATGCTTGGAAAGCCACCAAGCTGGGGAAAGACCCGGGGATCCAAGCTTTCATTTCTTGTTCTTGGGATGCAATTAAGTCTGAGCCCCGCGGTGAGAAATACTCACAGGCTGTGAATATTTCTAGATAGAGTTGGCTTAGTCCACACAGTCAAGATCCTGCTAAGAATTTCTCCCGTACTTGATGCTGATAAACTTGAGACGTTTTTGTTTTGGGTAATTAACGCCTCCCGTTCACTGGACATCTAAATTTCCTTCCTGGCTTTCTATGAAGCCCTTTACAGTTTACATAGGATGTGTGCATCATGATACATGGGCCCTTGTGGAGATCGGGGCACAATTCCAGGGAGTCCATTCCATTCTGGTCTCAGGTATGTCCCAGGGATTGAATTCAGGTGGTCAGATTTGGTGGCAAGCATCCTTACCCACTGAGCCATCTCCCTGGCCTAGTAGTGTTTATTTTAGCTTTAATTTATACTTTTCCTTTTGGGGACTGAGAATTTGAGCATCATTCACAAATCTACTTTAAGATGTATCATTATGACAAATCCCTTCCTGTTAGTGCCAGCACCAGGTCACCTTGAACGCAGAGTCGGTGGACACCCTCAAGGTCCCTAGAGGACAGCTTCTGAGGCAGACCCCATTTCGGGCTCCAGGGTACCTTCCCTGCCAGAGGACAGGTGTCCACCCTGCCCGGGAGGGCTTTGCTGGAGCACCTGGGGCGCGTCATCTTGGTTCCCGGATCCCTCTGAAACTAGTCTGTGCAGGTGAGAGTGTGGACTACAGAAGCTAACAGCTTCTGGGACAGGCCCTGTTTAGGGCCTTCATCTTCTGCCAGGAGGCAGGTCTGAACACCAGATATCTGTGCACCTTTCCTGTAAGAGGAGAGCTTGCCTGCAGAGAGTGCTCTGACCACTGAAACTCAGAGGAGAGAACTAGTCACCCAGGTAGGCTAACGGAATCACTAGAGGAACAATCTCTAACTAGAGACAACTATAACAACTAACTCCAGAGATTACCAGATGGCAAAAGGCAAATGCAAGAATCTTACTAACAGAAACCAAGACCACTCACCATCATCAGAATACAGCACTCCTACCTCACCCAGTCCTGGGCACCCCAACACACTAGAAAAGCTAGACCCAGATTTAAAAGCATATCTCATGATGATGGTAGAGGACATCAAGAAGGACTTTAGTAACTCATTTAAGAATTATAGGAGAACACTGCTAAAGAGTTGCAAGTCCTTAAAGAAAAACAGGAAAACAAACAGGTAGAAGTCCTTAAAGAAAAACAGGAAAACACATCCAAACAGGTGATGGAAATGAACAAAACTGTACTAGACCTAAAAAAGGAAGTAGACACAATAAAGAAAACCCAAAGGGAGGCAATGCTAGAGATAGAAACCCTAGGAAAGAAATCTGGAACCATAGATGCAAGCATCAGCAACAGAATACAAGAGATGGAAGAGAGAATCTCAGGTGCAGAAGATCCCATAGAGAACATCGGCACAACAATCAAAGAAAATGCAAAATGCAAAAAGATCCTAACTCAAAACATCCAGGAAATCCAGGACACAGTGAGAAGACCAAACCTACGGATAATAGGAGTTGATGAGAATGAAGATTTTCAACTTAAAGGGCCAGCAAATATCTTCAACAAAATTATAGAAGAAAATTTACCAAACTTAAAGAAAGAGATGCCCATGAATATACAAGAAGCCTACAGAACTCCAAATAGACTGGACCAGAAAAGAAATTCCTCCTGACACATAATAATCAGAACAACAAATGCACTAAATAAAGATAGAATATTAAAGGCAGTAAGGGAAAAGGGTCAAGTAACATATAAAGGAAGGCCTATTAGAATTACACCAGACTTTTCACCAGAGACTATGAAAGCCAGAAGATCCTGGACAGATGTTATACAGACACTAAGAGAACACAAATGCCAGCCCAGGCGACTATACCCCGCCAAACTTTCAATTACCATAGATGGACAAACCAAAGTATTCCACAACAAAACCAAATTCACACATTATCTTTCCATGAATCCAACCCTTCAAAGGATAATATCAGAAAAATCCAATACAAGGACAGAAACCATGCCCTAGAAAAAGCAAGAAAGTAATCCTTCAACAAACCTAAAAGAAGACAGCCACAAGAACAGAATGCCAACTCTAACAACAAAAATAATATGAAGCAACAATTACTTTTCCTTAATATCTCTTAATATCAATGGACTCAATTCCCCAATAAAAAGACATAGACTAACAGACTGGCTACACAAACAGGACCCAACATTTTGCTGCTTACAGGAAACCCATCTCAGGGGAAAAGACAGACACTACTTCAGAATGAAAGGCTGGAAAACAAATTTCCAAGCAAATGGTCTGAAGAAACAAGCTGGAGTAGCCATTCTAATATCTAATAAAATCAACTTCCAACCCAAAGTTATCAAAAAAGACAAGGAGGGACACTTCATACTTATCAAAGGTAAAAATTTTCCAAGAGGAACTCTCAATTCTGAATATCTATGCTCCAAATGCAAGGGCAGCCACATTCATTAAAGACACTTTAGTAAAGCTCAAAGCACACATTGCACCTCACACAATAATAGTGGGAGACTTCAACACACCACTTTCATCAATGGACAGATAATGGAAACAGAAACTAAACAGGGACACAGTGAAACTAACAGAAGTTATGAAACAAATGGATTTAACAGATATCTACAGAACATTTTATCCTAAAACAAAAGGATATAACTTCTTCTCAGCACCTCATGGTACCTTCTCCAAAATTGACCATATAATTGGTCACAAAACAGGCCTCAACAGATACAAAAATATTGAAATTGTCCCATGCATCCTATCAGATCACCATGGACTAAGGCTGATCTTCAATAACAAAATAAATAATAGAAAGCCAACATTCACGTGGAAACTGAACAACACTCTTCTCAATGATAACTTGGTCAAGGAAGGAATAAAGAAAGAAATTAAGGACTTTTTGGAGTTTAATGAAAATGAAGCCACAACATACCCAAACTTATGGAACACAATGAAAGCATTTCTAAGAGGAAAACTCAGAGCTCTGAGTGCCTCCAAAAAGAAACTAGAGAGAGCACACACTAGCAGCTTGACAACACACCTAAAAGCTCTAGAACAAAAGGAAGCAAATTCACCCAAGAGTAGTAGAAGGCAGGAAATAATCAAACTCAGGGGTGAAATCAACCAAGTGACAACAAGAATTATTCAAAGAATTAACCAAACGAGGAGTTGGTTCTTTGAGAAAATCAACAAGATAGATAAACCCTTAGCCAGACTCACAGGAGGTCACAGGCACAGCATCCTAATTAACAAAATCAGAAATGAAAAGGGAGACATAACAACAGATCCTGAAGAAATCCAAAACACCATCAGATTCTTCTACAAAAGGCTATACTCAACAAAACTGGAAAACCTGGATGAAATGGACAAATTTCTAGACAGATACCATTAACAAAGTTAAATCAGGATCAGGTTAATGATCTAAACAGTCCCATATCCCCTAAAGAAATAGAAGCAGTCATTAATAGTCTCCCAGCTGAAAAAAGCCCAGGACCAGATGGGTTTAGTGCAGAGTTCTACCAGACCTTCAAAGAAGATCTAATTCCAGTTCTTCACAAACTGTTCCACAAAATAGAAGCAGAAGGTTCTCTACCCAATTCATTCTATGAAGCCACAATTACTCTAGTACCTAAACCACAGAAAGATCCAACAAAGATAGAGGACTTCAGACCAATTTCCCTTATGAATATCGATGCAAAAATCCTCATTAAAATTCTCGCTAACTAACCAGTACCCGGTAGCTCTTGTCTTTAGCTGCATATGTATCAAAAGATGGCCTAGTCGGTCATCACTGCAAAGAGAGGCCCATTGGACTTGCAAACTTTATATGCCCCAGTACAGGGGAACGCCAGGGCCAAAAAGGGGCAGTGGGTGGGTAGGGGATTGGGGGGGTGGGTATGGGGGACCTTTGGGATAGCATTGAAAATGTAAACGAGGAAAATACCTAATTAAAAAAAATTCTCGCTAACCGAATCCAAGAACACATCAAAACAATCATCCATCCTGACCAGGTAGGTTTCATTCCAGGGATCCAGGGATGGTTTAATTTATGGAAATCCATCAACGTAATCCATTATATAAACAAATTCAAAGACAAAAACCACATGATCATCTCATTAGATGCTGAGAAAGCATTTAACAAAATCCAACACCCATTCATGATAAAAGTCTTTGAAAGATCAGGAATTCAAGGCCCATATCTAAACATGATAAAAGCAATCTACAGAAAACCAGTAGCCAACATCAAAGTAAATGGTGAGAAGCTGGAAGCAATCCCACTCAAATCAGGGACTAGACAAGGCTGCCCACTTTCTCCCTACCTATTCAACATTGTACTTGAAGTCCTAGCCAGAGCAATTCGACAACAAAAGGAGATCAAGGGGATACAAATTGGAAAGGAAGAAGTTAAAATATCACTTTCTGCAGATGATATGATAGTATATATGTGACCCTAAAAATTCCACCAGAGAACTCCTAAACCTGATAAACAGCTTCATTGAAGTAGCTGGATATAAAATTAACTCAAACAAGTCAATGGCCTTTCTGTACACAAAGGATAAACAGGCTGAGAAAGAAATTAGGGAAACAACACCCTTCTCAATAGTCACAAATAATATAAAATACCTTGGCATGACTCTAACTAAGGAAGTGAAAGATCTGTATGATTAAAACTTCAAGTCTCTGAAGAAAGAAATTAAAGAAGATCTCAGAAGATGGAAAGATCTCCCATGCTCATGGATTGGCAGGATCAATATTGTAAAAATGTCTATCTTGCCAAAAGCAATCTACAGATTCAATGCAATCCCCATCAAAATTCCAACTTAATTCTTCAGCGAATTAGAAAGGGCAATCAGCAGATTCATCTGGAATAACAAAAAACCTAGGATAGCAAAAACTCTTCTCAAGAATAAAAGAACCTCTGGGGGAATCACCATGCCTGACCTAAAGCTGTACAACAGAGCAATTGTGATAAAAACTGCATGGTACTGGTATAGAGACAAACAAGGAGACCAATGGAATAGAATTGAAGACCCAGAAATGAACCCACACACCTATGGTCTTTGACAAGGGAGCTAAAACAATCCAGTGGAAAAAAGACAGCATTTTCAACAAATGGTGCTGGCACAACTGGTGATTATCATGTAGAAGAATGTGAATTGATCCATTCCTATCTCCTTGTACTAAGGTCAAATCTAAGTGGATCATGGAACTCCACATAAAACCAGAGACACTGAAACTTATAGAGGAGAAAGTAGGGAAAAGCCTTGAAGATATGGGCACAGGTGGAAAATTCCTGAATAGAACAGCAATGGCTTGTGCTGTGAGATTGAGAATTGACAAATGGGACCTCATAAAATTGCAAAGCTTCTGTAAGGCAAAAGACACCGTCAATAAGACAAAAAGGCCACCAACAGATTGGGAAAGGATCTTTACCTATCCTAAATCAGGTAGGAGAATAATATCCAATATATATAAAGAACTCAAGAAGGTGGACTCCAGAAAAATCAAATAACCCCATTAAGAAATGGGGCTCAGAGCTTAACAAAGAATTCTCACCGAGGAATACCGAATGGCTGAGAAGCACCTGAAACAATGTTCAGCATCCTTATTCATCAGGGAAATGCAAATCAAAACAACCCTGAGATTCCACCTCACACCAGTCAGAATGGCTAAGATCAAAAATTCAGGTGACAGCAGATGCTGGCTAGGATGTGGAAAAAGAGGAACACTCCTCCATTGTTGGTGGGATTGCAAGCTTGTACAACCACTCTGGAAATCAGTCTGGAGGTTCCTCAGAAAACTGGACATAGTACTACCAGAGGATCCTGCAATACCTCTCCTGGGCATATATCCAGAAGATGTTCCAACCGATAAGAAGGACACATGCTCCACTATGTTCATAGTAGCCTTATTTATAATAGCCAGAAGCTGGAAAGAACCCAGATGCCCCTCAACAGAGGAATGAATACAGAAAATGTTGTACATTTACACAATGGAGTACTACTCAGATATTAAAAAGAATGAATTTATGAAATTCCTAGGCAAATGGATGGACCTGGAGGGCATCATCCTGAGTGAGGTAACACAATCACACAGGAACTCACATGATATGTACTCACTGATAAGTGGATATTAGCTCAGAAACTTAGAATACCCAAGATATAAAATACAATTTGCCAAATGCAGGAAACTCTAGAAGAACGAAAACCAAAGTGTGGACACTGTGCCCCTTCTTAGAATTGGGAACAAAACACCCATGGAAGGAGTTGCAGAGACAAAATTTGGAGCTGAGACAAAAGGATGGACCATCTAGAGACTGCCATACCTGGGGATCCATCCCATAATCCATCTCCAAAAGCTGACACCATTGCATACACTAGCAAGATTTTGCTGAAAGGACCCTGATATTGCTCTCTTGTGAGGCTATTCTTGGGCCTAGCAAACACAGAGATGAATGCTCACAGTCAGCTATTGGATGGAACACAGGGCCCCCAATGGAGGAGCTAGAGAACATATTACAAGGAGCTAAAGGAATCTGCAACCCTATAGGTGGAACAACAATATGAACTAACCAGTACCCCCCGGAGCGCGTGTCTCTAGCTGCATATGTATCAGAAGATGGCCTAGTCGGCCATCAGTGGAGAGAGAGGCCCGTTGGTCTTGCAAACTTTATATGCCTCAGTACAGGGGACCGCCAGGGCCAAGAAGTGGGAGTGGGGGGGGGGAGAATGGGGGGAAGGGCATGGGGGAGTTTTGGGATAGCATTGGAAATGTAGATGAAGAAAATACCTAATTGATAAAAAGGGGGGGGCGGAGAAGAAAAAGAAGAGATGTATCATTATGAGAGAAACAAATTAAATTTTAGGACTTCCGTAACCTTTTCTTTCCTCATACGGGCCATTCATTCATTCACCTGTTTTATTCACTTAGATGAAACCTACTGCAACAGATATCATGATTTTCAAAGCTTTTTTGAAATAATGGAGACCCTACCCAACCCTTTAAAGAACAGGGCTTACTTTAATAGATTTTCCAGGAGTATCCTAGCAACCACACTGTCATGAAATTTATCAGTTTCTCAGAAAGAATGTGCACTAAATCCAAGAAAAAGACACCTCCATTTTAGTTGGTTATAAGCACTTTTCTTCATTGTTCCTAGTGTTGGATCTCTCCAGACATCTTCACTCTGGAGACATAGTAAATGTCCATTAAGACAATATTTTATGTTATTCTGCCTAGGTTAGCTCTTCTAGTGACACCAAATTCTACCTGAGAGTAAACAGAGAGATAGGTTGATACTTGAAAGTTGAACATAAAATGCAAAAATGTAATACTTGTTCTTTGGGTTAAAATTCTGTGCACACAGATATGTCACAAATCTTGATCCCAAATAAAACTGAGGCTCTGGAAATTCTTCATTTCTACTGATCTTGATGTCCTAGGTGCACTGAAGGGCTCTGTTTGGCTGTACCATCAATTAGCACTTATTTCCAAACACAGAACTTTTAAAGAATTCTGAACACAAATGAAGATAACAAACAAACAATCAAACAAACAAACAAATGCCAAACCAACCAACCAACCAACCAACCAACCAACCAACCAACCAACCAACCAAAAACCTTTCCAGATGTGGGACAAGTCACACATGAAGTGGGGTGAATGTGGCACGCATTCTGCATGTGGCACTTGGACAAGAGCAGATTGTTAAAACTGAGGAGCATTAAGAGAAGCTGTAGATGACCATGAGGAGCACCTGCATGCAGCACTCATGAGCTCAGAGTACCTGCATGGAGCACTTATGAGCTCAAGTCAGCCTTAATCCCAGCCTTTCTGTTATCTTAAAAAAAAAAAAAACCAAACAAACCTGAAATTGTTACGTGGGTCGACCTCAGGGGGATTAGCATGTCTGGAGTTCTTTGCTATATAAGCATCTACTGTCAGCAGAGATATATATGTAGACATGTATGTGAGTACTGCAATATATAAACATACAGTAATTGTAATTAGTAGCATTATTATCTCATTATAGAGACCTTGCAGGCCATGAACATCTGAGTATGCACAGATGAGCAGATTGGTACATCCAGCATTTAGAAGCTGGCATCTGTAATGATAGCTTTCTTTTAGAATAATGCCCTTTAGCAAGAATTGGAATTTATAAAGACTTCTTTCTCTCTCAAAATATTAGACATTCAAAGAAGATTTAGAGATTTCATCATGCTAAGTATTCCTTTTAGAATCCTATTATAAGGGCTGTCAGATAGCAGCTGACAACTTTAAGTATTCTTTATGAGATTTTTATCTAAATATAATCTGAATTATTTAAAGCTTGAACTGTGTGAACATTATTAGTTTTATTCTTCATCCGTGTTTAACTCCTTTGATACTCATTAAATCCCATCTGACTTGGTTTTCTCCTTCTGTTCCCTGGAAGGGGAGGATTGGGTTATCAGTTAGGTTTTGGTGCTGATGTTGATGACAACAAAGGAGTCAGAATGCCAGAAGATGCTGGACCACTGACTGCATCCTTGTGTGGTTCTCCTCTTTTGCTTCTTTCACAGACAGTCCCTACCCCCTTCTCTCCTCATCTATGATAAGAGCTGGACCGATTTAAGAATCCCACAGCTAAAAAGGCTTTTCAAGGAAAACTCATTTGTTCAACAACACCCCTAGATTCTTCTGACCTTGGCAGCCCAGGGTTCACAAGTCACTGAACAGCAATTCATCATGGACTCGTTACTGTGCGGTGAGTCTGGGCATCCTAACTTGGTGCTCTAGAACCCAGGAGGGAAGGATTTCTAAATCACATTTTGACCCTTGGATCAGGGTCCTGGGTCAACCAGAAAGTACTGAGGAGACCCAGGCCAGCCCGAGTATTGATTAATTTGTCCTTCTTCAATCGCCTTTTCTGCAAAATAAAACCAAACAAGCACCTGCCCTGGTAGACACGTTCCCTTCTGTACACATTTAAAATCCCAAGGGCTTAGCTCTTCGTTTCAAGCTGCTCTTTCCAGGGTTGCAGGACTTGAGTAAAGGAAGAACGAACACTGCGTAGCAAAGACTTGGAACTCCGCCTCAGGACCCATCTTCCTGGGCAGGCATGGAAAGGACTGCAATTCCTGCAGGGCGGGCAGAGAAGCAGAGAGCCTGAGAGAACACAGACTTCCCTTGGGTGAGAAGGTCAGAAATAGACCAGCCCTGTAGATGGCTGAGCAGATACCAGGGCTCCTTAGACTGTAATTTCTCTTCAACCACATGTGAGCTTCCAGTGGTAGAAATGGGAGTTCCATAAGAGATTGCAGAGGGGCTAAAGAATACTTCCTGCTCTTGGAGAAGACCTTCTCAGCATCCTAGCCAGGTGACTCTCACTGCAGCTCCAGGGGAAATGGGCCTTGGGTACTTGCATGCACACAATATATATTTAAAGAGATATTGTATAAAGCAAACAATGTAACATGGACCCCAAGACTATAGAACTCATTAATCCTAATGGACTCTCCATCTTGATAATCTTAAAATAATTTTCCCTTCAGCCTTACCTTCCATTTCTCAGTCTGTAGCTACAGCTTACAGGATCACAGGTCTCCTGCTGCTGAGCCAAAGAATTGAATTCTTACCGTTAATTAAAAGAGAAGAGCATTAAACTACACTAGAAACAAAACGGCATGCTCTTTAGAATGCTGGCACTTAAAGGAGAAGCAAGTCTAATTAGCGGAGGATGAGAGATTCTAAATGGGACTTGTGGCCACTTTCAAGCTGAGAGCTGGTGGTACAGATGCCTTCGGCCCATTCTGTTTCATTGTTTCCATGCGAGCCTGCACCAGGGCCCCTTCTCTGTTCCCCCAAGCACTTAGTGTAGTTCACAGATGAAACAAAGATGTTATAAGAAATGGAACAGAAAGGAGACAGATTTCTGAGATAGCGGGCAAGTGGGGAGAGGAGGGAAAGCCCCCTCTCCTGTCTTGGAGACTCTCCTACTGCTCAAATGTTCAAAGAAAGTCCTTGAGCTTCAGGCTGTCAACATCGGCGACCTTCACAAACAATATGGCACTCTAGAAGCTTTTTTTTTAATACTACAATTTGGTTTAAAAGCAAAAGTTATGGAATTTGGAATAACTTTATTGGCTAAGCTACTGTCTTTATTCTCATTATTAATATTTGTTTTTAACGGACATTTACTGAAAGTAAGACATGGCATTTACTGACTATAAGGGAACTCTCATTTGACACAGCTCCTTTTTCTCTCTCTCTCTCTTGCGTCCCCTCTTCTCCTTAGGAGAGACCACTCAAATGTCCAGCGGTGTCACCCTGTCTGCTCTTACTGTCCTGTAACAGATCAGTGTTTGGAAGTCAGCAACTTTGTCTAACTTGTAGCTTCTTCACGCATTACATGATCTGTTCAGACAGCATGATTTTACAAATTCGAGAAAATCAAAGTAAGAAATAGCTGCATGAAACAAGCCGGTGCACGCAAAACCAATAAGTTTTAATAGGTGTCAGTCTGTGATTTTCAATTCCATTGAATTGTTATTTTTGTTTCTCACCCCTACTCCAGCTCCCTAGGGAGCAAAGCTGGCTAAATATCACCTCGCCCTGCCTGGGAACAAGCCTGGGAATGTTTTTCTCTATAAAAGACAACCAAAAGAGCAATCGGTTTTTGTTGTCTTTCTTGCGGGCGGCGGGAAGCAGTGGGAAAAGCAAATGAAAGGAGTCGTGATTGCAAAACCAAATACACAGAGAAGTAGAGAGCGTCCACACAAAGCAGCGCCCGCCAATGTTACACCGATTTTCATTTTACTAAGGAAGAAAATCACACGAATTGTTTCTGTCTAAAGTACTCTACTTGAAAAGGCAATTCAGTCTCCTAGCAACCAACCCTTCTCCCTGTCAGAAAGCCCTTTGGAGGAAGGGAGAGACTCTGGTGACACAAAGGAAAGAGCGGACTTCTCCGGAGCCTGCAGGGAGCCAGAAGAGGTGTCCTCGCTCACTCCCATTCTCCCAGTGCTGGCCTCTGGGACCTGGAAGACTCCAAACAGGGTCAGCAGCCAGGTCAAATGAGGCACCTATTTATGCCTCTGCCTGGTGCCTGGAGTCTCTTCTCTCATTCCCTTGGAAACTTGCCCTTTCTAAAACCCCAACATTAACATAGTAAAGCTTAGAGATCCACAGGACCCTAAATGGTTTTCAGGAAAAACAAAACAACAACAATATCTCACAACATTCTTTTCTCTTTTTTTGGCTCATGTCTTCTGCTGTCACTGAAATGTGTGGATTTTTTTTCCCCCTTAGAACAAGCAAGCCTGTGCAGACACTGACAGAGGGGAGATGCTAAGTTACTCTACTCTGCCTTTATTTGCCTGGAAATAGTCTCCTATCTCACTGGTAGGGCTCCAGTCCCTCAGACCACCTCCAACTTCAGGTGCTAACTGAGAAAAGGTCACAAGTTAGCCAGAGTTTCTGTCTGACATGGCTGCACAGAGGATGCCCCGAGACTCCCCTCAAGTCTGCACCTTTACCAGAGCATCAACCAGAACTTTGGAAAGTGGTCTACTGACCCTATTGTCAGTTTATTACAAAGGGGACAAATGCAGGTTGCCATCTGTGAGAAAAAGGTGGAAAGGGGTGGGAGGCTTCAGGGACCTCACCAGGCTCATCCCGTATCCCTGAAATCCTTACAGCTCTTCAGCCCGGAAGCCTACTGAATTGTGGCTTTTAAGTGTTTTTGTGGGGGTTTCATGGTCTGATTGCGTCAAGGTCAACCTCAGGTTCAGGTCCCTCAGGTTCAGGTAGGGCAGGGGTATGGAGCTGGAGTGCCAGACCTCAAATCCTGGTTTCCCTGGCAACGGGCATCCATCTTTAGGATGTCCTGAGCCACCAGTGGAGTCAACTCATTAGCATACACATCACCTCAGCCATCCCAAGGGCTTTAGGGATTGCAAGTCTGGAAAGCAGCAGCAGAAAACTAAATTACATTTTTTAAAAAAACGTATCACACTGTCACATAAAACCAAATTAAAATAAAATACAATTAGACCCCGGCTCCTTAGTTCCACAGGCCACCTCCTGAGTGATCACTAACTTTATTTCTCAGCCCAGCTCTGTGCTGTGGAAAGGTCCAGGGCAGTGTCAGGGAGTGCTGGGCTTTCGACCAGGAAGGAGAGTTTCTAAATAAGATTGTCGGCGTGTTTGTTTTTGTTTGTTTGTTTTCCGGCTGTCTGTTTCTTTTCTGGAGTGTGTGGGTGTTAGCCCGCATCTCTCCAGTACTAAGCAGTGCCACAACACCAACTGCCAGGATTTTGAACTACAAGGTAATGACCCCATGTTCTCTCCCCTGTGCTGGGTTTGGGAAGGAGGGTGAGGTCTCTGTCCCAGGTACTTCCAGAAGGGCTGAGCCAGGAGGCCTCACCCTCCATCCCCATTGTCTAGTCCCCACTGTGGCCCTCGACACACTTCGGGTGTCTTTCCATCCTGTGATCCCTGGGTTCCCCAGTACACCCAAATTAAAATTAAATTAAATTAGTAAATTAAAAATCAGTTTCTTAGTGTCTTCCTCTCTCTGCAAACATGTTATACACATCTCATGTGTGTGAGTGTTGCTGGGGATAGGAACAAGGATTCTTCCCTCATGTGGTGAGCATTCTATGGCCGAGTTACCACAAGAGGTCTCAGTGTCTTCAGGAATCCAGGAGAGCCAGTGTGCTCCTGTCACACATGAACTACCAGTGTTTTTAACCAGTGTATTTTTATTACACAGTTGGGGTTTTCATTGTGACATGCCTACACATTAGTACGATATGCACCGATCAGATTCACTTTATAAACTATTCTTTTTAACCCTTCTTCCACATCCCTTATATCCCCTTGCATTCACATTATAGGCACGTTTAGATTCCACACACTCACCCCCTAGATTCCATACATTAGAGACAGCATGCAATACCCATGGGTCTGAATCTGCTTTGTTTTATTTCACATAATGCCTTCGAGTCCCATCCATTTCTTGAAAAAGACATAATTTGATTCTTCTTTGTGGCTAAGTAATACTCCACATTGTATTCACCTGTTGATAGGTGCCTAGGGGGATTTTATAGCTTGACTATGGCGGATGCTCATTCCTGAAGCATTGGCTATCTGATATATGCTATAAGTCAGTTGATTTTGTATATCCTGGACCAGAGAAACTTCTCAGAAACTTCTCAGGCCATGGACTTTCATTTTGATTCCAAGGCTTTTACAGACAAGTCCACATTTATTATTATTTTAAAAAAATGTTTCCTGTATCATTGGAAATGAGTTCTAAAGCTGACAAGATAGGTAAGGGAGGCTGCTGTCAAGCCAGACAACCTGAATTTGAACACAGGATCTCACGTGGTAGAAGGAGAGGACCTACTCCTGGAAGTTTTCCTCTGACAACCATATACATTGTGGGATCTCCAAATAACTAAACAGACAAAGAAGTAGGAGGAGGAGGAAGAGGAAGAGGAAGAGGAAGAGGAGGAGGAGGAGGAGGAGGAGGAGGAAGGGAAGGAGGAGGAGGAAGGGAAGGAGGAGGAGTAGGAGGAGGAAGAATTTACTTAAACTTTATGAACATGAACAGTATGTGACACAGAAAATGGCTAAAAGAAAGGGCTCTGAGACTCTCAAGGGCTCCTAAGATTCTTCTGCTCCATGTGACAAGCCAGCAGCACCAGTGGGGTCCGTGCACACTGTGGTGCTTAAGAAATGAGATCCCACAGTTCTGCCCAAGGGAAACATTTAAATTAGGACCAAGCTTGAGATTCGCTGTAGTTCCAGTGGAGATTTAGAACACTCCTCTTCCACGTGGCTCCAATATACAAAGAATGGGTCCAGTCAAGGCAAAGCCAGCTGCACAGAGCTGGTAGAGATGCCAATGGTGCCGGTCTGCAACCGCATCGCTGTAACTTCGTCTGAAACTCGGCAAGCCGGAGCAGAACAAACAGGTGAAAGCACAGGCATTTTCCTGGCGTTATTCAGTTAGCAATGTTAACATCCACAAGACTAAGACACAACTGCTGCACAAATCAACTTCATTCTTAAGCCTTATTTCAGCCACCAGAAGTAGAAACATGATTAACTACATAAAATCCTTTGCTAGTCAACAAAGCTCAACCATTCCAACTTAAAGTGCGGTCAGACCAGGATTTAAACTCACACACGGTGGTTTATTTTGGGGGTCCTTCAGTTACACACACACACACACACACACACACACACACACACACACACACACCCTTAGACGCTCTCATGTACTATGTGGGAGCTCTGGGAAGTCTCCGTTCTCTATGTGGCTCATGTTAGAATCAGGCATCAGGGTGCACTATGAAGCTATCTTACTGGTTCTTCATATAGACCTCCTGTGCTTTGAGGTATGTAAAGTATTTGGGAGTGGTGGTTTGAATGAAAATGTTCCCACATAGTCTCCAGCATTTAAACTCTTGTTGAGGTTTGGGCGGTGTAGTCTTGCTGGAGGAAGTGTATCACTTGGAGCAGGCTTTGAGAGTCAAAGCCTCAGACTACTTCCGGATCTTTAGCTTGGCTTTGGGCCATGTGGTTTAAGATGTAGCTCTCAGTTTCCTGTTCTCGCTTCTGTGCCTGCCTGCCGCCACCATGCTTCTCCATCATGGCGGACTCTCATCCCTCTGCAATGTAAATCAAAACAAACCTTCCTTCTAAAAACTGCTTTTGGTCATGATGCTTCATCACGACAACATAAAAGTAACAAATACAGGCGTTGATACTGCTTGTTTCTGAGATTAAGGTACTGGTGGCACGATAGGGGTCAGAATGGGCCGATGTATCAATGGCAGGTAGGCGTGTCCTTTCCCACCTTTCTTATCTAACCTTCCCTTCTGTGTGTGGATGGAAACTGTGTTTGCACTCCTGACCACTCTTCTTTCCATGATAATCTGCCCAATAAACCTAACATTGGCAGTCAAATGTTGTATAGCTGTGATCTTTCCCCCAAACCCAGTAACTACATTCACTGGTCCTATGGAAACACAACTCTCCGTTTACTTTAACAAAGCCAGACTCCTGAAAACGAATATTGCCGGTTTATTCCTATCACAGATTTATGAGTATTAATTCCGTACTTTGATGATGTCATTGTCCTAGGCCATTCTATCCATCTTCTCCAAGGACTTGTTGGGCAGAGAGCCCAGAAGCCACTCAAACTACCCAAATCACAGGAAATATGAAAAATGCATCTATTTCCAGGTCAAACTAAATGGCAATGATGATGATGATGGAGGCTGCAATTACAACAATGAAAGTCATGCACTGAGATTTTAGCATTTGCCTGGCCTGGTTCTAAGACGTTACTTGTTTTTCATAAGCTCAGAAGACTTTGGAGGAGTAGCCACTGTTTTCCTCTTGGACAGATGAAAAGTCTTGGGGGAGATGTGACTAAGGATGTTTCAGCTGGGAGCTTGAGGAAGTGGAATGTGCCTTCTGTGGTCTGACTCTAGAGCCCTTGCTTAGACTCATGCTCTTTCCTTCTTGGGCAATGCTGAGTATCCCTAAACTACAGAAAAACAAACCACCAACAACAACAACAACAAAATCATCAAGGCAGTCTCACCATATGATGTTAACGGCAAACACTTTCCGTTTTCAAAGAAAGACAACAGTGACTACAGAACTGTAGCAGAACATTCAAAAGGTAAAACATCAGCAGCTTGCTTTCAAAAGTTAAATTACACAACGTATGGGGACAAAACAGATAAAACTGTACCTGACTCAGTGACGCCACGATGGCCAAGAGGCATACTGAGTTGTGTACACCTTTGCCTGAACCTCAAGATTCCAAAGGCGACTGTTTTCTCATGGCTGTGAGCAGGTGTCTGACAAAGACGACCTAAGGAAGAGTTTATTTTGGCTTGTAGTTTAAGGGGACACACTGAGAGAAGGCATAAGGGCAGGCCCTGAGTCCCTGGTGTGTGAGAGAGAGGGAGAGGGAGAGGGAGAGGGAGAGGGAGAGGGAGAGGGAGAGGGAGAGGGAGAGGGAGAGGGAGAGGGAGAGGGAGAGGGAGAGGGAGAGGGAGAGGGAGAGACACAGATAGACAGATAGAGATAGAGGGACACACACATACAGAGAGTCAGAGACATAGAAAGAGAGACAGAGAAATATAGACAGACAGACAGACACACAGAGGGACAGAGAAACACCGATGAAGGGACACAGAGAGAGACAGTGATAGAGGTAGAGAGACACAGAGAGATGGAGAGACACAGAGAGACAATGACAGAGAGAGCTAGAGAGACACAGAAAGACAGAGACAGACAGACAGACACAGAGAGACAAAGGGACAGCGGAACAGAGAGACAGACAGTCAGAGATGGAGGGAACAGAGAGACACAAACAGAGGGACACAGATGGAGGGACAGAGACAGAGGGCTAGAGGAAAAGAGGGACAAAGGGACAGAGACAGGACTGGTGTTTTACCTGTTTCCTCTTTTTTCTTACTTTCTACTCTGTCTGGGATCCCAGCCCTTAGGATTCTTGACCCACCTTCAGCTTGGGTCTTCTCTCCAAGTTAAATCTTTCTGGAAACTTCTGAATAGACACACCTCCAGGTGTGTTTCCATGGTGATTTTAAGTTGATAGTGAAGATATTGATCTCACTCTCATTAGCGTTGACAGACACCTCAAGTTTTATTTACTCCAGCCATATCTGACTCACTCAATCATAGATTTATTTTCCGGAGCTCGAAGACTGTTGAAATGCTGCCAGTCTTTCCACTGTGGTCACATATACAGCATCATAAATAACATGTGTTAAGTCCTTATAGCTTACTGACATAACTTTTGGAGTGTGATCCGTGTAGCTCCTTTTCATAAGGACAGCTATGAAACTCACTCACTGAGGCAATACACTTGGACATGGGTCAGTTAGTTAGCCCTTACAGCATACCACGTCATATTCCCAAGTCCCAGTGTTCTCTAATCATGATGGCGGACTCCTCTTCATCTTCCAGGTAAAAGCATGAACTATCAAGGCAGCCATACACTGATATTCATGATGTCTTGGCTTGCACAAGCAAGCATAAAACAATTACCTACTTTACCTCAGTGAGACTTAATCCAGAATATAGAAAATGGTAGGAGGACTAAGAATGATCACAGGAAGAGCAACAAAGTGGTCCAAGAAGCAACCAGGTATATTATGATTAAAAAGAAGACAGCTTATAAAACTAAATCTGAGATTCCCTGTGTAGCAAGAAACACAAGTCCTGGGCTGAGCTGGCCAGCACCCCAATGACTCGAGAGAAAACCACACCTGATGCAAACTGCAAGAGGTTTTATTATCAGCTAGCTGAGGATGAACTCCTCGACGCCCTGCAGGGCAGGGGAGTTCGACCCTGAGCAGTGACAGTAGGGGGCTTTTAACACCTAGCTGAGGAATTGGGAGGAGTTGGGAAGAGTTGGGAGGAGTTGGGAAGAGTTGGGAGGAGTGTTCTTCTCTGCCCGGATATCCTTGGTAAAATTACAATTATCGTATCTCTGGCTGTAAGGCTCAGAAACAAAAAGGCCTTTTGCTGGCTATAGAGAACAAAGAGCTTCTTTCTGGCTGTATTTTTAGAGATCAGGGAAAACAAGCTTGGAGAATATCCAGGGGCTTTAACCCTCTAGGGAGAAATGCTCTAAGTCGTGGTCTCACACTTCAAGTACCCAAGCACAACGTGATTTTTTCAGAAGCATGAGGGTATAACTCTTAGATTTCCAGATACACATAAGAATGTCAGGCATGGTGCATGCTTGTAAACTTATCTCTGAGGAGGCACAGACAGGAGGATTCCTTATGTGGCTGCCCAGACAGGCTAGCCTGCTTAATTGGTGAGTGGTAAGTCAACGAGAGACCCTGTCACAAAAAATTGTAAATGGCATTCTTGAGGATGACTCCTTAGGTTGTCCTCAACTCTCCACACATCTGTTCACACATATCAGTACATACACGCAAACACAAACACATACACATACATGCACACACCGCACTTAAAAAGGCAGAGAGCAACATCAAAATGTATGCATAGGAGCTGAGCCTTAGCTCAGTGGTAGAGTGGTCCTTTAATAAGTACAGGGACCTGGGGTTGGTCTCCTGTACCTTCACACACATGCACACACATGCACACACGCACACAGTATACTCAAAGTAGTAGAAGGCATGTGAAGTAGAAGCAAACATAATTACTTGGAAAATTAACCCCAGATTTTAATAATGCTTACCTGGACAAATCAATAATTTGCACATCATAGTTTTGTAAAACTCTGTAAGATGGTAGTACTTGGCAAAGGGTAGCTCTTGGCAAAGGGTCTTAATCTGGGAAGGCGAAGGAGCATGCAGGAAGGATTCAGTGTGTGAGTGAGGTCCTTTGCTGCAGCTTTAGAGAAACAATGCCCCTCGAATGAGCACTGCCTGGGCTACTCAGGAGTATTCCTGTAGCCTTCCCCAAGCAAAAACCCTGGGTCTGTACAGACATACAGAAAAACTTGGGTGCCTCACTAAAGTGATGTGCAGGGCAAGGAAAAGGATGGCAGCCCTACCCAGTGCTATTACCACTGTGAAAAACAGACACTTGGAGTTGTCAAGTGCGTTTTACAGGCTAGCCGATTACAGCCATATACAGACTCTTCCCAGGCATCACCTCCCCATCTGCAGACAGGAAATGAAAAGTCTTCAGCCTGAACGTTAACTAGCTGCCGACAGCTTACCCATGGCGAACCAAGTCTGTCTTGTCTGCTTTTCTGCCTGGGATGGACATAAGAGGTAGCTGGTTATCAGCACAAATGAGAAACATGCGAATTATGGAAGGTGATGAATGACAGGTGACTCAGTCCCGATCCTGGCACCCTCCTTCCCAACTAAATTTAATGGCTGTCTGGGAAGATTAAAGACTTTCCGTATTTATGTTGAGCGTAATACTAGATACAATCTTGTGTGGTTTTTAAAGTGCCTTGTCATTTCTAATTACTTTGTGAGTCTACTGTCATGGGAATCTAAGGGTTGCTACTTTATCTTGGACTTGGTCTGGGATTTTCTTCAGGATGGCTAGTAGTCAGATGTACAAAGTCAGCATCTCAGAAGAGCATCCTGGGGTTCTGGTTGAGGACTCATCATGGCTTGTAGGATTCAAGAGGTCTCTTTGGCAAGCGGTCTTGTTCCTTAGAGATGACATCTGCACAGATCATATGTCCCTGACTCTGGGAGCAAGGACACATCTTCATGTCTTTGGTTTGCACTCTCCTGCTGGTTTGCTTATTTGGCCTTAACATCTACTAGGCAAAAACAACAACAACAAAAAAATGTGGTTTGTATAGAACTCAGTATTGCTGAGGACTCAGGACTGTGTCCCAGTTGGGATGTCTCATGAAGGACAGACAGTCCTCAGCTTCCCAGGCCTTCCAGGAATGAACTAAGATGCAAGCAAGGGGGATGTAGCTCAGTCAATGGATTCAGGTGGAATAGATGCATGCCAGACTTGAAGGGAAGGAGAGAGAGTGGAGCCTGCTTTCTTCTTGCCCTTTCCAGTCATTTGGACGCCATTGCCACTGCAGCAAAAGCAGCTACTTTTGTCCTGAAATGGAAAGAGAATCCAAGAGGTCTAGTAGACCGAGGGTTGATCTCAAATTTTGTTGTCAATTAATCGTTTCCATGATGAATCCACTTAGACTCATTTTCCAATATTGATTTATTTATGAAGCATGAACCAGTAATTAGTTATTGACTCTGTGAAGAAATTATTTGTAAAGCGAATACTCTATGATGTCACATGGTACACATGAGCTGCAGAATGACTGGTGGCTTTTCAGAGCAGCCTAGCCCATAGCTGCCCCTAAACATCTCCCGTGGTTGCTGTGCTCCTCAGAAGCAGTCGGCAATCCATCATGGGGAAGCGATGCTTAGAAGAGACCGGCTTTTAAACAGGCTTGTACACAAGGCCAAGTAATAGCTAAGAAGCAGAGTCAAATAAAAGACAGAAATGAGAGTTGCTCTTTAGTTCCAATGTAGCTCTAAAGGGGGAATTGATGAGTTTGGCATTTACTTCATGGTAATTCTATCTGGGGATGGGCCTCAGTCTGTCACCAGCATGCCACTAGACAAGTCACCTCTCTGTACTTACATGTCTTTTTCCAAATCTACCTGAAAAACACAGTTAGGCACTATACTGCAAGACTCTGGTAAAGGAAGGCTGCATGGGTGACATCACGCCACAGATCACATTCCCTAGTGACACTGGGAGTTGTGTCAGCTCCTGTGATTATATTTTGTGACATTGCTACCATGACAGAATTGACTACTGATTTCTCACAGATGTCCCTGATGTTGAGTGGTATGTATTTTCGATTGGTATTGTTTCTTGAATATTTAGAATCTTAAAGCTGGGTGACGGGGAGTACACCTCTAACTTCATTCCTCTCGAGGTAGAAGCAGCAAGGCTGTGAGTTCAAGGCTAGCTTCTCTCTCAAATGCTGGGCAGTGTGACAGTGAGCTATAGCCCTCAGTCACAGACATGAGCATATGGAGAAAGGACAGAGCCCTGTAGTGTACTGTCTTGCTTGCCATTTTGAGTATAAATATTCAATAAATTTCACAAGATACTAAGTACTTTATCATAAAATAGGCTTTTAGTTCAGTGATTTTTGCCCTGAGATACAACATTCTCAACCTATTTATGGAAGCTTAGGTTAAGATACATTCAATTGGTTGCATATTGATGCATTTCTGATTTATTATATTTCCAATGTTTCAATAAATTTGCTTTATTTTGTGTGAGCAAAAATCTTTATGCTGTCAGATGAAAAAAATTGTTTCTATATTAGAATCATTCTATAAGCTGATATCTGCAAAAAGAAAAGATCGTTATCCTCGAATGCATGGAAATAATGAGTGCAGAGGTTAAGATTAAATGCCTTTCTTCAAACTTAGTAGCAGAAGTCTGGCTGACCTTAATACTCCTGACAATTAATCTTGAACAGGATGCTGGGAGCACCCACCAGGGGCAGCTGCCCTCCTCTCCTCAGCCTGTTTCACCTTCTTAGCTTTTGGATGTGGTGTCCTTTGCACCGTTGTGGCTAGTTGAGGGGAACGCCCTTCATTCTATCTGTACACAGACTGTTTAAAGATGGCAACTTGGGTCAAGTCTTCAGAGTTCACTAGATCCACCAGGAAGACCTGGTTCATCTGCTCCATCCCTGAAATTATGGCCAAATATGTCCTTTGAGAAGGGGGAGGCCCCCTTAGGTATCACCCCACCCTGCCACATCAAGTGACTGCAGGACCAGGTGAATCCTGTCCCACTGAGGCCAGAACAGGATTCAGAGGTAGGCAAAAGATTCAGGGACAGCCACCTTCCAGTTCTTGGGGAGCCAGAATGAAGGCCAAGTTGTACATCTGTGGGGTGGGGAAGGGTGGTTGGTTTAGCCCATGCTCTTGCTTTGGTTGGTGGTTCAGATTCTGGGAGCCCTCAAGGGTTCAGGTTAGTTGACTCTGTTGGTCTTCCTGTGGAGAGCCTGTCCTCTTCAGGTCCCTCAATCCTTTCCCTAACTTTCCCACAAGCCTCCCCAAGCTCTATCTAAGGTTTGGCTGTTGGGTTTCTGCATCTGTTTCCATCGGCTGCTGGGTGGAGTCTCTCAAAGGACAGTTATGCTAGGCTCCTGTCTGCAAGCATAACAGAGTATTATTAATAGTGTCAGGGATTGGTTCTTGCCCATGGAATGGATCTCAATTTGGGAGAGCCATTGGTTGACCATTCCCCCTGTCTCTGCTCCATCTTTGTCCCGCACATCTAGTAAACAGACAGGGTCAAAGATTATGTGGGTGGGTTGCTGTCCTTATTCTTCCTCTGTGAGTCCTCCCTGGCCACTTCAGGCTCCACCCTCCCTCACCCCAACTGCAGGAGTCTCAGTTAGAGACTCCCTGTCCCGCCCCACCCCTCAGTCCCAGCTCTCTGGCACATCCTAGAGATTTCCCTCCCCCAGCTTACCGACAATTTCCTTTCTCTCTCCCCTGCCTTCCTACACCTAATCCCCCTGCCTTGTTCCCCTCCTCATCCCTTCTCTCATCCAGTTCCCTCCCTCCATCCACCTCTGATATCTATTTTATTTCCCCTTCTGAGAAAGATTCAAGCTTCCTCCCTTGGGCCCTCCTCGTTCCTTGGCTTCCTTGCGTCTGTGGATTGTAATGTCGTTATCCTGTCCTTTATGGTTAATATCCACTTATAAGTGAGTACATACATTGCTGTCCTTTGGGGTCTGGCTTACTCCATTTTTTCAGTGTCTGTAAGAGAAAAAAACGCAGAGGACAGCTTTGCTTGTTACTTTCTCTTATGGCCACAAGGTGGCAATGTTCTGAGCATCACTGTGTAAGTGACACAGAACTAGGCAGACTTTCTGCAGATCAGCCATAGTATATGTTATGTGCTACAGAGGAGCCTCAAATGTGTGAATTGGAACCAAACAGCAAACATGGGGAAACTGGCTGTTTGCCTTTTGTCAGTAATGTGGAGGTGGAGCTTGTGGCAAGGTTCAGTGACCTTTCCTTGTCCTGTTGTTCAAAGATGAAGCTGTTGAAGGTCTCGGGAGGAAGTAAGGGGGAAGTAAGGAAGTAAGGAGGAAGTGAGGAAGTGAGGAGGTTGGGAAATGAGCTGGGGTTATGTAGTGAAGAGCATGGCACGCCAGAGGAGATTTGATTTTGACGCTCAGTGGGGCTCTTAAGTAGGAAGGTGGTAGTGATGCGGATAACGGAATGGTACTTAGGAAGGATGAGGAAGTTAGTGCCTTAAAGTCTGACACTGTGGGGAGGGAGCATGTTCAAGCTCTCAGAGGCAGCCTGGCTATGATCTCAGGATGCGGATCTTTAGCACCAAGACTAAAGAAATGGTAGAGGAATGGAAGAGAGAGCTGCATTTCATTTAAAAGCAGTAAACATAGAGCTCACTGATTGTTCTGGAGTCAGGAGGGGGAGGGGAGGAGGAAGAGGAAGAAGTTGACTAGAAGTAGTCACATTATTTCAACTCAGTGGACTATATCAGACAAAGAACTGATGTTTTGGGGGAGAAAGTGATTTGGGGGCCTGGGGTGGGGTACCTGTTAGAATATTATCAGGGGGGAGAAACTGAGTGTATGATCTAAAATCAGACTTGATGATTAGAATAATCTAGATAGAGAGCTAAAGCTGTAAGTGGGAGAGTTCAGAGAGTGTCAGTAGTGGGGACCGTTCCTCCCCTCGGGTAACAGTGTCAGAGAAGCACTAGACGAGGGACTGGTCACTCTTGTCTAATACAGTGGAAAGCCAGATACAATAGAGACCAGACCAACACCCTACATGTACTGGGAACCCAGTGAAACTCTATGGGAGGAATGCAATGGGGGAGGGGCAAAGTGCTTGCTGAAGGGAGTGGCTTACTGGAGAGGAGACTCTTCCAACTCAAGCAAAGGTATTTATTTGTTGACTAAAGGATGTATTCAGTAGTGGTTCCAACTAGGTTAGAGGTGGAATTAATTCATATTAATCCACAAATCTATCAACCCTGTTGGGGCACTGGGGAGGAAGAAGTGAATAAAATAGCCGGGACCTGAAATGGAAAAGAATGGTGTTGTAGGAAGCAGCCGGGGACCACAGATGTAAAGATTGGTTGCTAAGAGATGGGCAAAGCAGGAGTTGCCCTAGTGAGATGGGATCTGAATGAAAATGAAGCATCTCCAGGAGTCAGTCCCCTCTCATCTCATCCTTTAGCTCACAAGCATTGTTGTTTAGCCTTCTACCTCCAGATTAGGCTGCGACTCCCTCAGGGAAGGAAGCCCTTCCTACCAGGTTACTCTACTGATTCCTAGCACATGTAGTTAAAGGATCTGTTTTGGTCTTTGTTTTTTTCTCTGAAATCTCAAAGGAAAAAATGCATTTGCGCTCTCTCTCCTCCCCTCTTCCCAGTGCTGGTCTGGTTGTGTAGGGAAATAGTTGGATCCCCACAGACCAGACAACTTGTTCATCTGCCCAAAAGAGGAGGTGTTGTTTATGTTTAACTGTTACATCTCTCTGCCAATTTCATAGCCCAAGGCCAACTATAAACCTTTCTAAAACTAACCAGAGTGTGGTCTCTAAGACCCCACGACTCAAAATCAAAGCCTTGGAATGTTTCAGAACCGCAGCCCAAATTAGTAGCCGAAGCTCATTCTGACAGCATATTCTTAATGGCCCTGCTGGTCATAATTTTGCTCAGCCTCATAAATCAATGTCCTGTTTCCCTCTAGGGTTACTAACTCTGAACCCGAATACTAATTTCCCCTTTAGAGCTCCGTATTTGGAATCCTGGCTGTGTTTCGGTTATGAAGACGACTTGATTGAACCAGCCCTCATCCTGGCTCTGCAGAGGTTAGGCAGGTGGGTGTTCCCTGGCCTCAGATCTGGCATTCTTCGCTTCTGTCTGTCTCCACACAAACATTTGATAACGTGGCACATTTTCTCAGTATTTCCCACATCCTACATCCTTACATCCCACACATACTTTTTCACATCAGTCTCTTCGTATCCAGAACGTATTCCCTTCATACAAAACAGACTCTTTCGACAGAATTAGATACGCTTAAAAACATAGTTACAAAGATAGTTTGTTATATAACCAAAGGGCTTCCAAACAGAGTGAACTAACTCTATGCACCATCTTGACAGCATGGGACCTTGATGAATGCAGGCATCTTAGCGCTAACAGAGGAGGGGTGGACTCGGTTTTTCCCCGGACAACTCCTCCCTCTCTCTGTCTCTCTCTCTCTCTCTCTCTCTCTCTCTCTCTCTCTCAAATCAAAATGTCAGGAGATACTCATTTATATTATAGTTTATAGAGTTGTTATATTTTAGTGGCAAGAGCAAAGTCATTTCGATTTATGGCAATTTAAAATAATTGCTCTTCTCAAAGTGGAAGGGAAATTAGCCAGCCCTGTGGATCAGCCTGCTTGGCAGTATGTCTCCCTGTGTCAGCTTGCTGCTCTCTGCACCACCTGCTTGAGTCCTCACTGGGGACAAAGACCAATGAGATCACTGCAGCAAGCTATAGATCTTGGCTGAGTTAAGGGGTCTGCTTTCGCTTGGTAATGAGGAGAGTGTCTCTGGAAGCTGGGCAGTTGGAAGCTGTCACTTCTCAGGGACAGATGAGTGATTACTATTGTTTTGCATCTCTGTAGGGTTAGCGCCTTTTATTGGTGACTCCTCAGCTCTGAGAGTTTCCTGTCCACCCTGTTTTATGGGCAACGCTCTGAGGAATGTGTTGTGCTGCAGAATTGCTGAAGGGAAGAAGCAACAGAGGTTTCCCCACCATTCGTAGCACACTGACTTTACCTGCCTTGAGCAAACTTAACAATGGGGATAGGAAGGTGCTTTTCTAGGTGGCTTTGGCTGAGGACTTAAAACTCTTTCTGACATTGACTCAGCCTGCTTTACCTCTGAGAATATTTGGTGACAACTCATAGATACCAATGCTAAGTATACAGCAACACCTTCATTAGTGCTGATTTTGACTAGAAAGACAAGTTTGGAGTTTAAAAGTAATAACAGAGGGGAAAGAAAAAATTCAGGACGCTCTTAGGAGAACTGTTTTTATTAGCCAAACTTGTAGCGGGGAAGGTTCCAAGTTTTTAGTCATTGCTGCATTTAAAAAAGAAAGAAAGAAAGGGGAGAAAATAATATTCCTCCCGAGGAACAACTATAAAATTACAGAATTGGAAAAGACTTTAAGGATATTCAGCTCCAAACTATCATTTCATGTGATAATTACAAGTTAGCAATGAATATGCAGCTCCTCCTAGAGTAGGAAGAAAATGCCAACTCTACAGTGAAGAAGCACATGTAGCATGCAAGCTCTCTGTTTTGAACACTTGGTGGGTTTGCTCCGCATTTTCAAAAGCACCAAGGGTCATGGTATTGTTGGAGTTGGAGCCCAAGGCTTGTCTGGCATGTCTGAAGTCATCAATGCCATGCCCAGCAACACACAGCACAACACAAAACCCAACCTGATGAAGAATAATAGCAAGAGTGAGGACCTATGTGTGTGCATGATTTGTGTGTGTTTGTGTGTGCATTTGTGGTGTGCATATATGTATGATATGTGTGTGTATGTATGCATGATATGTATGTGTGTTTACAGTGTGTGCGTGTACATATATATATACATATATATGATATATGTCTGTGTACGTTTATGGTTGAGTGTGTAAATGTATGATATTTATGTGTATCTGTGTGCATTTATGGTATGTGTGTATGATATGTGTGTGTGTGTGTGTGTGCCTTATAATATTTATCTTTTAGTGGACTGAAACTTATGAACCTCTTGCTGCATTTCCATTTGAATACAAGAATGGTTTCTCAGTGTGAGCATTAGCAAATTCCTTACCTCTTGGGCCCGGGTCCTCTCTTGAGGGGATCTCATAGCCCATTATGTAACTCTTAGATATATTCCCACAGTGAGGATTTATTCTCTCCACAATATAACCAGAACCCCCCTTTCCAGCTGTTGGGCCAAATACTTTGCTTTAAAACTCATCTTTGCTTTTTGCTTTTTACTTTCTTCTCTTCCAGGTAACTGGCAACCCACTCTCCACAGTGTCCAAATTCACATCTATGGTTTTAATCATCATGATTCTGTTTTATTTGCATAGGATTTCTTTTCCTCTTTAAACAGAATGCGGTTTTGTACTGATAATTTTTCTAGTAACATTTAAAAAAATATAAAACTTTGGATAATACATTTAAATCAAATAACTTCATCTTAATATTGTAAGAAACACATTCTCTAAAATGAATCTGCCTACATTTCCAGCTGGAATGTGTCCTTTGGGACACTGCTAGCTGGTTGCTAAACCAGTGCTGGGGTAAATTCCACTTCCTGTGCTGTGAAAACACACAGGTCTGTGAGAGGGCAGCACACTGGGGTACAATACTCAGTCCACACACCGTGGGGCAGGGACTAACAGACTGGGTGCTACTGCCATTCATTTCCCATGGCTGCTGTGGTGAATTATTGCACATTTAGTGGCTTCAAACAATACAATTTAACTGTCTGCCCTGTAGGTAAACCCAAGGAAAGCCTCAGTACAGGAAAGCCAAAGCCTTGGCAGGCCTCAGTCCTTGAGGAATTCTGTGGGAAATTCCAGTTCCCCATTTTGCCAGGCTGCAGAGGCTGCTGGATCCCTGTGCTCATGGCCCCTTCTTCTCAGCTTGTTTTTCTTCCCTCCTCTCCTTCTCTGATTTTGATTCTCTCCTTCTTCCACTTGTAAGAATTTCTGTGTGATATGGGGCCTAGATTGTCCCTGTGTCATTCCCTTAATTATACATCTCCTTTGCATAAAGTAATGAACGACTACCACATTCTAGGGACTAGGGAGGAGGGTGAGTTCTTCCTAAGAATCATGAGGACTGTGGGAGCAAGGGAAGAGCAATCCCCCCTTTCCCTGCTTTGACAATGGGGCTTTGCAGAAGGGCTGAGCTACTAGGATCTTTCACACAGGACACCTGCAAAATTTAAGGGCTGTGGGTTCTCTCTGCAGCCACCTCTCTCTCTCTCTCTCTCTCTCTCTCTCTCTCTCTCTCTCATTTTTTCTTGGGCTGCTCAGCACACTTGCTCAGAGATTCACAACCACATCTGCGATGGATCTTCCTAAGCACTTATCATCTGTCTGTGCCCTGAGAGGTCTTTCGAGTTTCAATCTTTAAAGTATCTCTTCTACACTATTCTTTTATGGCTGTTATTTTAAGCTTCTCTCTTATTAGATTAGACTAGAGATAAGGGCTTAAAAGAATCATGAATTCAGACCACAGGTGGGTGAGGCAGGTAAGGTGAATGCAGAAAAAGAAGAAGAAGAAGAAGGAGGAGGAGGAGGAGGAGGAGGAGGAAGAAGAGGAAGAGGAAGAGGAAGAAGAAGAAGAAGAAGAAGAAGAAGAAGAAGGAAGAAGAAGAAGAGGAAGAAGAAGAAGAAGAAGAAGAAGAAGAAGAAGAAGAAGAAAGAAGAAGGAAGAAGAAGAAGAAGAAAGAAGAAAAAGAGGAGGGAGGAGAAGGAAGAGGAGGAGGAGGAGGACGAGGAGGAGGAGAAAGGACTGTGAACCCTTAGAGAAGATTATAAAAATGAATCATATAGCAAAACTGTGGAAGTTGTACTTACGCATAAAGCAAAAGCTCATGATGGAAGATGGGACATTTGTACCTTTGCAGACACAGGAAGCTTCATCTCAAGTTCCTGCACATGAAGTCACGATGCTTGCTGTCCATCCCCTGGAGCTCAGCCTGATGGCTAAAACACTCCAGCTCACGGTGGCCAGTATGGTGCTCACTGACTGTGAGACCTGGGCTTGCTTCCGGGAAGACTGCAGTATTCATTGAGTGTGTCTTGCCAACTGCCTCTGGTATTCCACTCGTCTGCCCCTTTTCTTGCACTGGGATATAAACAGTTATGGAGATAAAAGAGTTAGCATCCGATAGTGGAAAGCTAAGGAGTGCTGAGACCATGGAATTTCAGCTATAATCCTTCCAGGGATTTTCATCTTCTGTGGGAGACTTTAGGTAGAATCCTCAGGGTTCCAGAGCTCTGTGACTTGACATTTGTAGCTTCTCAATGCACGGGTTCTTTCCTCAGAATTATCTGGACTGCCATCTAAAATCATCTTTTTCTCTTTTTAGACAGGAGCCCCTATAGCCCAGGCTGGTCTCAGGAAGCCCAGGCAGGCCTCAGCCTCATTACCTAGCAGAGGATGGCCTTGAACCCGTATCCTCCAGTCTCTACCTCCCAAGCACGGAGGTTACAAACACATACACCACTGCTGTCTTTAAAGCATCTTTTAAGGATTAAACACTAATCCCAGTAGTCCTAAATCTGTGGGCTGCAACCCCTTTGGGGATCAAAATACCCTTTCACAGAAGTCACCTAAGACCATCCTGCATAGCAGATATTTACATTACAATTTATAGCAGTAGCAAAATTACAGTTATGAAGTAACTAAAAGTATAATTGTATAGTTGGGATCATCACAACATGAGAAACTGCATTGAAGGGTTGGTCCCATGGAGCATTAAGAAGGTTGAGAGCCACTGCTGTGTCTATTAAGCTGAGTAAACCTTCAACTCAATGGCTATTTAACTCATGTAACTCACGGCGAATTTTCAGATAAGTTTCATGGCCAAGAGTGGTATTTTTAAACCATGGACTGCTAAAAAAAAAAAAAAAGAAAGAAAAAATAGTGAAACTGTTCTATTTGACTAAAAACCAAACAAAGAGTAAAAAGAGGGAATGGTGGAACATGTAATTGTGATGGTTCAGATCATCGTGTGTGTTCAAAAAGGCTGTGTGAATCCTACTGGGTACATGGCTTGACCTTTCTGAAGGCAAGTAGGACTCACTCACTTAGCTTTGCCTCCCTGTTTCTACACTAGACCCAAAGAATCAGAGTGGAGACATGCAGATCTGTGTGATTCAGCCAGCCAGGATCAAGGAGCCCTTCTGGTACAACCACACAGGGAAAAAAAGCTGGCGCTACTGACATAAACTAACGGTGTGACAGAAGCTTTCCTTCCCAATGTCTGCATTGAGACGTTTCTCCTCGTTAGACTCTGTGCCCAGTCGGTCCCCATTTGTGTTTGTTAATGGACAACTGTGCTTGAATCCAGCAGGGTTTATTTATTTCCCAAAGAGCTGTGCCTTATGCCTTGATCAAATAGGATTCATGTGTGCGTGTCGTTCTGCACAGACACCCGGGGCAGGATGTGGCTCTTTTCCCTTAACTGCCTCGATTCAATGGGATCCAGGCATTTTCCAACCGAACAGCTGTGGCTTGGGAAGAATCCAGGTGTTTTTCGCACTGAATATTTGTGGGATTGGCAGGGCCTGGGTATTTCCTTTGCTTCCTCTTGCCTGGAATCATTATAATGCACTATCTCTACCTATCTGTCTGTCTGTCCGTGTGTGTCTCTCTGTGTGTGTGTGTGTGTCTGTGTATTTCAGTGAACCTTGCTTTGTCATAAGAAATGGATCAACTATTGTATCTTTATGCAATCAAAACCTGGAAAAAAATTCGAGGACTAAACGCTATTTACCTTTTTCATTTGGTAGGGTTGTCTTTTATTTAGTTTTACAGAAATACTTGAATATTCTAAAACTCTTTTGTTTACAAGCAGCCATAGTATTTTCCTACGTGGAATAATTTCCTGCTCAGAAGGTGTAAATTTATTGGAATGGATCACCAGGTGTCACACCTGTTCTGAAACCCACTTGTAAAGAACCTGTTCGACTTGGCTTTGATTTCTCCTTGAAGAAGTAAGTTAGCCTTGTGAGGTTTGGCAATGCATAGGCCCTGTTAGAAAATGGTGTGTGGTTTTGGTTTTCACATCTTACCCGCCATATAGGAAAATTGGAAAGAGTTCAGAGAACAGAAACAAACTGATTAAAGGGTTTGGGAAATAGGGAGGTGGGCTATTATTACATCCAAGGAAAGGCTGGTGGGGAAAGAAAGGCAAGGCGTGTGCCAACAATGATCCGGAAGCCAGCTCTCAGGGGCTATCTGGCTGAGCATGTTTGATGCCCTTGGTGGAGGGAATAGGGAGAAGCTGGTCAGGCTGACCGATTTCGGGGACGAGAAGAAAGGTATAAGAAAGAAGGGTGACAGGAAAAAAACCAGGTCCCCATTTCTTCAGCCAGGGATTCTTTTCCACACAAGCCCCCTCACTCCCCCCCACAAAAGCAGGCATAACCTCAGTCTATCTGCTGCTTCATTATGACGGGGTTGCGTCCTGAGAAACCCATCATGTATTGAAAATGCTATAAAATGAAAATTTCTCCCTGTTAACCCTGGGTACCCTCACTGTGTACATGACACCTAGGCTGTGGTTGGATAAAACTATGGATTACAAACCGATTTCATTATAAAGTGTTTATTGATTGCTAATATTTATTTAATTGATGGAAATATTTAAGTTGCAAATTAATGGAAGTCTAAAAGGTTGGCTGTGTCAGGTAACTTATCAAATATATGTATTCCCAAAAATCTGTCTATTGTAGAGTAGATGTTGCTTGCTCTCGTGATCAAATGGCTGACTGTTTATCGCCAGCCCAGGAAAAACAAAATTACAAGCTGGAAGTACAGTATCACCTTTGTACTACTATAAAGAAATTACAAACCAAAGCATCACTAGCTGGGAGGTAGCTCTGTATGTAACTTCCAATAGATTTGAAAACAAGAGTCAACATAGTACATGCTTAATAAGATGTCAGAGTTCTAACTAAAACACTATAATAAAATGCTTGCTTTTCCTCTATTCCCACTGAATCATAGGAAAAAAAATCACATGTTGATATCTGAAACACCCATGTTATGTAGAACTCTGCATAGTCTATTGAGCCTAAAATTAGAATAAATAAGTATGTGCAGATCAAAAGAAAAACTAATATGCTTTTTGGGATAGCTTAGAATGTAAGATATGGAGGTAAACTTGTTTACCTATAAAATTTCTATTATGGTAGGATTCTAATCTCACCTGTCTCTTTAAAATATGTGTGTGTGTGTGTGTGTGTGTATTCATGTGTAAAGATGTGTATGAATACATGTTCAGGTGGAGGCCAAAAGTCAACATTAAGTGTCTTCCTCAGTTGCTAGCCATCTTATTTTTTTCTCTTTGTAGAGAGCTTTTAATTAAAATCAAGTTCATTTAAAAAATAGTTATTTATTTCTCAGTGATTTTTATATATGTATTCCATGTGTTTTGAGCAAATCAACCCCAGTTCTCTTCTGTCAACTTCTTCCAACATTGCCTTTGGGCTTCACATACTCTTCTCTTTTTAATCACTGGGTGGGTGGAGCTTGTTGCTGGCAGTGTGGGTGTGGGTGTGTAGCCATCCACTGGAGCACAGCAACTTTCCTGGGGACACATCCCTGAATAAAATGGGTTCTTTCTCTTCTAGTAGCTATCAACTGCTGGTAGCTCATCAGCTGGGGGCAGAGAATTGTGGGGTCTTCTCCCACCATGTTGGAATTTTAACTGGCTTGATCTTATGCAAGTTTTATACCTGTAGTGTCAGAGATGCTGTGGATTCCTGTGCAATGGGTCTGCCTTGTCGATGAAGCAGTTTGGCAGCAAGATTCTGAAATCTCTGGCTCTTACAATCTTTCTGTGTCTTCTGCAGTGATTCCTGAGTCTTGCAGCAGGGGTATGGGAAGCGTGTCCATTTTGTTTTCTGTAACAGCGTCTCTCACTGAATCTAAAACTCAAAGCATAGCTAAAGTAGCTGGCCAGCAAGCCCCAGAATTCCATCCCTCTTGTCTCCACATCCCCAGTGCTACATTACTGTATCATTGTGCCAGGCTTTTTACAGGGATGCCGGGTATCTGAACTCAGTTCCTTATGTGTCTATGGGACACACTCTGTAACGTATAACAACACAAAATATATGTATATTGAACACAGGGTATAAAATTAACTACAAAGTTATTTTTATGTTAAAAACAAGCTCTGTATTGGTTAGGATTCTCCAGAACTTATTTCATCTATTTAAATATCTCTCATTTTATCTGTCTAGATATCTCTCTATTTATATATCTATCTACCACCTATCAATATGGTATTATCTACCTATCAAATACTTATCTATCATCTGTCTGTCAATCATTTAACTATCAATTATCCATCTACCAATCCATCATCTAGAACTCAAATGTCTATCTATTTATCTTAAGCACTACTAGTTTGTTTTAAGTAATTGGCTGTCTTGACTTTGGAGCCTGGTAAGTCCAAAATCTATTTGCTAGCATGGTAGTTTGGATGTGCAATATTCCCCAACATGTGTTTAAAGCTTTTTCCCCCAAGGCGGTGCATTTGTAGGAGGTAGAGTTTTAGCCAGGGAGACCCAGTGGTGGGGGCCCTGCACCTCACCAAAGGGTGTGGTCTTGAAGGAGACTCTGGCATGCCAGAGGCTTCTTTGTTTTGTTCTTAGCCCTGTGTTGGGAATCTTTCCTCTGCTGTATACTCACTCCATGAACTGCTACCTCACCCACAGCCACAGGACCAACTGATGATGGACTGAAACATCAAAAAATGTGAACTAAATGTCTCTTTAGATAAGGTAATCATATCAGGCATTTTATTATAGTGACAGAGAACTGACCAACATAGGCACTTTAGCATGCTGGAAACTCAGTGGAGATTTATATGCTACAATTTTGAGGCAGAATACTCTTTTCTGTTTGGTTTGAAGGGCCTTCAAATGATTAAGTGATGCTCCCACCCCATTATGGAGGAAAGGCTCCTAACCTCCACAACCCGATTATAAATGTTGATGACATACAAAGTAACTTCACGGATCCCGTGCCACAGCGCTCTATACCCAAATACTGCCGGGAGAGAGCTGGTCTCCCAGGAGTGCAGACACACCTGTGAGCACAGGTAGGACCACCACTTCTGCTCAAATTCCTGGCCCAAGAGACACCTACCCTGAGCCCTCAGAACACAGGAACCAAGGAACAGTTGGGGACAGGTTTCCATCTGTACCCTGGAGCTGACCATGTGCCACAGCTGTCCATACCCAAATTCCTTCTGGAAAGAACTGGTCTCTCAGGAGTACTGACACACAGGCTTGCAGGAGAAACAAGCCACAGTCAGAGACAGCAAGACCAACTAACACCAGAAATAACCAGATGGCAAGAGGCAAGGGCAAGAACATAAACAATAGAAACCAAGGTTACTTGGCATCATCAGAACCCAATTCTCCCAACACAGTGAGCCCTGGAGACCCCAACACACCAGAAAAGCAAGACTGATTTAAAATCACATCTCATGATGATGATAGAGGACTATAAGAAGAACACAAATAACTCCCTTAAAGAAATACAGGAGAACACAGGCAAACAGCTTGAAGCCCTTAAAGAGGAAACACAAAAATCATTTAAAGAATTACAGAAAAAGAAAACCAAACAGGTGAAGGAATTAAACAAAACAATCTAGGATTTAAAAATCGAAATAGAAATGATAAAGAAATCACAAAGGGAGACAACCCTGCAGATATAAAACCTAGGTCAGAGATGCAAGCATCACCAACAGAATACAAGGATAAAAGATTGAATCTCAGGGGCAGAAGATACCATAGAAAACACTGACATAACAGTCAAAAAATTGCAAAATGCAAAAAACCCCTAACCCCAGACGTTCAGGAAATCCAGGACACAATGAAAAGACCAAACTTAAAGAAAACAGGTACAGAAGAGAGTGAAGATTCCCAATTTAAAGGGCCAGTAAATATCTTCAACAAAATTATAGAAGAAAACTTCCCTAACCTAAAGAAAGGGATGCCCATGTACATACAAGATGCCTACAGAACTCCAAATAGAATGGACCAGAAAAGAAATTCTTCCTGTCACATAATGGTCAAAACACCAAATACAGAAAACAAAGAAAGAATATTAAAGCAGTAAGGGAAAAGGATCAAGTAACATATAAAGGCAGACCTATCAGAATTACATCAGACTTCTCACCAGAGGCTATGAAAGCCAGAAGATCCTGGGCAGATGTTATACAGACCCTAAGAGAACACAAATGCCAGACCAGGCTACCATACTCAGCAAAACTCTCAATTACCATAGATGGAGTAACCTAAGTATTCCATGACAAAAACAAATTTACACAATATCTTTCCACAAATCCAGCTCTACAAAGGGTAATAGATGGAAAACACCAACATAAGGAGGGAAACTACATCATAGAAAAGGCAAGAAAGTAATCTTTCAACAAACCTAAAAGAAGACAGCCATACAAACATAAAAATAACATCAAAAAATAACAGGAAGGAACAATCACTATTCTTTAATATCTCTTAACATCAATGGACTCAATTCCCCAATAAAAAGACATAGAATAGCAGACTGGATATGCAAACAGGTCCTAACAGTTTGCTACATACCGGAAACACACCTCAGTGTCAAAAAGACATTACTTCAGAGTAAAGGGCTGGAAAACAATTTTCCAAGCAAATGTTTCCAAGAAACAAGCAGCAGCCATTCTAATATCAAATAAAAGCAACTTTCAACTAAAAGTTATCAAAAAGAGTAAGGGAGGATATTTCATATTCATAAAAGGAAAAATCTACCAAGAACAACTCTATTCTGAACATCTATGTTCCAAATGCAAGGGCGCCCACATTCATAAAAGAAACTTTACTAAACCCCAAAGCTCACATTGTATCTCACACAATAATAGTGGGGGATTTCAACGCTCCACTCTCATCAATGGACAGATCATAGAAACACAACCCAAACAGAGACACATTGAAATTAATGCAGTTATGGACCAAGTAGATTTAACAGATATCTATGTCATCCTAAAACAAAAGAATATACCTTCTTCTCAGCACCTCATGTTACCTTCTCCACAACTGACCATATAATCGGTCACAAAACAGGCCTCAACAGATACAAGAAGATTGAAATAATCCCATGCATCCTATCAGATCATGACAGACTAAGGTTGGTCCTCAGTAGAAATAAAAACAACAGAAAGCCCACATACACATGGAAGCTGAACAATGCTCTACTCAATGGTAACTTGGTCAAGGAAGAAATAAAGAAATTAAAGACTTTTTATTATTCAATGAAAATGAAGGTACAACATACCCAAACTTATGGGACACAATGAAAGCAGTCCTAAGAGGAAAACTCATAGCTCAGAGTGCCTCCAAAAAGAAACTGGAGAGAGCATACACTAGCAGCTTGACAGCACACCTGAAACCTCTAAAACAAAAAGAAGCAAATACACCCAAGAGGAGTAGATTGTAGGAAATAATGAAACTCAGGGCTGAAATCAACCAAGTAGAAACAAAAAGAACTATACCAAGAATCAACCAAACCAGAAGCTGATTCTTTGAGAAAATCAACAAGATAGATAAACCCTTAGCTAGACTCACTAGAGGGCACAGGGACAGCATCCTAATTAACAAAATCAGGAATGAAAAGGGAGACATAACAACAGATCCTGAAGAAATTCAAAACACCATCAGATCCTTCTACACAAGGCTGTACTCAACAAAACTGGAAAACCTGGATGAAATGGACAATCCGGGGCCAACCGAGGCTCCTTCGGCGCTGCCGTATCGTTCCGCCTGGGCGGGATTCTGACTTAGAGGCGTTCAGTCATAATCCCAGGCAATCATTTCCTGTGGCCACTCTGTCCCCTCCATTTCCACAAACATGCTGTCTATCCCAGCCACTTATTTATTTATTTATTTATTTATTTATTTATTTATTTATTTATTTATTGCACTTTGCCCAGCTTCTGTTCAAACTCATTACATCACTATACTGCTATCCGTGGGAAGGCAGAAGACAGTGTACTTAAAGGAAAGGTCAGATAAAAATAACCATCGGAGGGCTCAGTAAGTGACCACAGACCTGAGGGCAGAACTATCCAGGTTCAGGGACCACCGAATCACTCACTGCCTATGTGACTCTGGTCTTGCACTGTATCTGAATCTCAATTTCTTTACCTGCAGAACAGGGCTAATCATTACAAACTTTGTCCCAATGGTCTAGATAGCATTTGATGTTGTAAACTTTTTGTTCCAGCATTTTATAACTATTTGTTCTATTTAATTATCACAGTGCAAAGAACTGTCTTCAGTCAAGGAGGAAGTGATTTTCAGGATGGCCAGCCCATACTGATACCTTGTAACACCAGGGAGGATTTGCCCAAGCCTTTCTAGCTGTGATAGTTTCTGCTCTTCATTGTGGGGGTTTTACATCCTCTTCCTTCAGACACTCTGGGCCCTGAGAAGTGAGAGCTGAGATTACAACTCATCTCCTAGAATGTTTCCCCACATAAAACAAGACCGCAGGCCAGCATCAGGTGATGCAACCCACTCGAATGCCTCTCTTAAAGTTCCCATCATCCTTGTATTGCTCCCACTTAAGAGAACAGAAACTTAGCAAAACTCAATAACTTGCCCTACTTTATAGAGCCAAGTGAAGTTTCACCAGCTGCAAAGATAAAGGGGATTGCCACTCACACCACGATTTTTTCCCTCAAAGGCTCAGACATTGCCTTGTCTCTTTCAGGGCTGTGCAACCACATTACCCAAAGAAGCCCTCTCCTTTTCTTTGGAGAACTGGACTTTCAGTCTAGAAATCTGTTCAAAGCATTCAGGGATGTTACTGAGATGTTACTGGGATTGTGTGTGTGTGTGTGTGTGTGTGTGTGTGTGTTCCAATAATAAAACCAACAGGAAAACAGGTTTCCAAAGCTTTATTTTCCCATTTGTTCAAAACTAAACCTCTGTTAACAAAGTCCGTGTCAGTGCCATGTGCAGGAAGAAGATCCGCTTTTTCTCTTAGTGCCAAGGAAATATTGGACGATGATAGTTTCACATAAGCTGAAAAGGTTCAAAGGAGATTCACAGGATGAGTAAAACCAGCAAGGCAAAGCTGGGACTCAGTACAGTGAAGGACCTCAGGGCCAGTTACTCTTTAGTTGTGGTTTCCAAGTTCCAGTTTAAAAGTTCATCCATTTATCTGCCTATCAGTTATTCCAGCCACTGGATACATACAGTGAAGAGTGATCTACTATTCACCAAACACTCTCTCAGACTCTCTCATGGGGAGTGGGTTAAAGCAGCGCTTTAAGTCTATGAAGAGGGTAAGATTGGAGTAATAGACCAAGCAGATGAACCAAACAAGCTGATCTCAGGTACTTAAAGGCACTTTGAATGAAATAGAATGTGAGGATCTAGGTTTACCCTCCCACTAGAAGGAGGGTAGTCAGGGAGATGTCCCCTCAGTTGGCATCTTACATGAGACCTGAAGGAGAAGGAGCCTGTTTGGGGGGGGGGGCAAAAAGAGATCTAGACAGGGAAGCTCAACAACTCAAAGATTCTTCAATGAGCAGGGAAGAAGAGCAAGGTGGGCAATTTAGGAAGGAGTCTGAAACAAGAAGCTATCATGTAGGTTCTGAATAGGGGTTAAAGGCTTAGTGTTGGCTTTAGAAACAGTCTGAATGCTTGGTGGAGAACCACCTCAGAAGGGACCAGTGGTGGCAGTAGTTGTGGTGCTTTGTAAGACTCCTGATGCCTTTGCATTAAGTTGGAAAGAAGACTCCAAAGGCTCAAGCCTGATCTCCCAAATGCTTAAAGGCACTTGATCGATAAAAGGGAGGCTGACATTATTTTAATAGCATCTCTGGTTACATACAACACTGCCAAGAAAATCATTTGATTATTATTTTTTCAGGGGTACAGGTTGGTGTGGCTGCTAATTAGCAATGGCATGCATAGGCCACTCAATATAAGAAGGCGTTTCACTGGGGTTTCTGGGGAACTGTATGCTGGCCTTTTGGTCTCCCCCTAGCACAGAACAGTATCTAGGAAATTAATTCTTCCTTCTGGCTGAAATGCAAAATTGCAGAAACCTTTTGCTACATATGGCTGGCCGCTCTCAAGAGAGCAGACTCCTCTGGTGGAGCATACTTTATTAGAGGCCATTTGTCAGTTTCCATCTATAGCTGTGGATAGCAGGAGAGAAGCCCGAGACTACACAGGCTGAGGTGAATTGTCTTTGGATTCAACCCTAAGCTACTTTGGAAGAGCTATCAGATCCCTGCAAGGTTCTTCTCATAGGGCTGGAGGTAAAGCCGTGTGCTGGGGCTTATGCCACAAGGTCAATCCGCACATAAATCATCATCATAAAATATGCTGGCAGGTATGATGGCGCTGGATGCCTAAAAAGGTCCGCAAGCTCCATCCATTGTTGTCATCACAGGTGGCAGAGGGGAGTGACAAGACACTAGCACGCTGCTAAATAGTAGCTCGGCATAATAAAGCGTGCCATGTGTGTCACAGATTTTTTCGGGATTTCTGGAAGTTTTCTTTCTCCTTTCTTCTTCTTCTTTTTTTTTTCTCCAAGTTCCGCCTTCCCTGCTTTACAGTCAAACTGGCCCCAGCTGTGCATCTCCTTTTGACTCCATCTGTCCTTCCGCTGAGGAGGTGGGGTTCTCTCGCCAAATAGAGAGCACAAGTTTGTCTCCTTAAAGTGACCATATAACCCCCACCTTACATGGAGCCATGGGCAGGCTCGCTGCAGGGGCTGTTCTGAGGATGGAGAGAGCGAGCTTAGGGGCAAGCTACTGGCCTCTTCCCTAACCCAGTACACTTTGCACGCAAAGCCAAGCCAGACAACCCCATCAGCGTCACTGTCTGGGGCTGCGTGTCCATCCGGCTAGCCGTTTTTTAGTCCTTCTACAGAACCGAGGCTCGCAGGTTGGAATTCATCCCGGTGCGAGCCGCATCACGCACGGGGAGGGGACTAAGGAGTAGGAGGCCCAGTCAGAGGGGGCTCCACGGAGTCCCCAGCGCCGGGAGACGCGGGAGGTGGAGTGGGGTGGGTGGGGGAGCGGCCGCCCCTGTAGCAGTCTGCTGCCCGAGCGGCCCCTCCCACCGTTCCTCCCGCCCCGCGCCCCCTCGGCCTCCCCGCCCTTTCTCCACCCCCTTCCCGGCCGGATCCCCTTCCTCTCCGTGTGCGCGCTTTAAATAATTTCCTCCTTTTTGGCAAAAGAAATAATGCACCTGACTTTACCAGGGGGAAACAGCCAGCCGAGCAGAACAAGGAACAGATGTAAAAGGAATAGAAGAAGAGAGAAAAAGCG
The DNA here is from genome assembly GCF_000001635.26 of Mus musculus. Classification (NCBI taxonomy): domain Eukaryota; kingdom Metazoa; phylum Chordata; class Mammalia; order Rodentia; family Muridae; genus Mus; species Mus musculus. The sequence goes on from NC_000069.6 coordinate 83,127,682, forward strand.
ATGGGACTCCCTTAAAGACATCCAGAGGCTGGAGAGGTGGCCGCGGAGGCAGAGGCAGCTAGAGCCGCCCCCGCCTGCGTGAGCTGCGGCCAGAGGACGTCTGCACCAGTTGCAGATGCCACCTTGGGAACTCCCGGGTCTTTTCGTTTGTTTGCCAAAGTCTTTTCTTCCCTGGCTTAATACTGAAGAGGCTCCTGGGTTGCTCTGAGATCCCAATACAAGCTGGCAGCTAGCCGGAGCCTTCTTCCTAAAGAGCTGGAGGAGAAATGAGCCCTGCTGGGCGAAGGATGGGTGAAGGGCGTCAGCCGGCTGGGTCACCCCGTGGGCGGCCCCGCGGCGCCGGGGCGCAGAGCTCCCTGCTCCGGCTTTTCGTCCACGCCTGGCTGTGGGCAGCCTCGGGCTCATCTGCCCAGGTGTTCAACCTCAGCCTCTCGGTGGACGAGGGGCTGCCCCCAGACACACTGGTGGGTGACATTCGCGCGGGGTTGCCAGCAGCTCAGCAACAGGATGGGAATGGCTTTTTTCTTTCGGAGGACTCGGATGACTCCCCGCTGCTGGACGACTTCCACGTGCACCCGGACACTGGTATCATCCGCACCGCTCGGCGTCTGGACCGCGAGCGACAGGACCACTATAGCTTCGTGGCCGCCACGCTGTTGGGAGAGGTGGTACAGGTGGAGATCCGCGTCAACGACGTGAACGACCATTCCCCTCGCTTTCCCCGCGACTCCCTGCAGCTGGACGTGTCCGAACTCAGCCCGCCCGGGACAGCGTTCCGCCTGCCAGGAGCCCAGGACCCGGACGCGGGACTGTTCAGCATCCAGGGCTACACTTTGCTGCAAGCTTCTGACATGCCCCAGGATCCCACAGGACCCTTCTTCCAATTGCGCTATGGGACGCCGGGGTTACCGGCGTCGCCTTCCCTGCCGGTGTCCTCATCACCGCTGGAACCCTTAGACTTGGTGCTGCTGCGGCGCTTGGACCGAGAGGCGGCGGCAGCGCACGAGCTGCACATTGAAGCTTGGGACGGTGGCAGCCCTCGGCGCACCGGCCTCCTGCACGTGCAGCTGCGTGTGTTGGATGAGAACGACAACCCGCCAGTTTTCGAGCAGGGCGAGTACCGCGCCACAGTACGTGAGGACGCCCAGCCGGGCTCTGAGGTTTGTCGCGTGCGTGCTACTGATCGCGACTTGGGCCCCAATGGCTTGGTACGCTACAGTATCCGGGAGCGGCAAGTGCCCGTGGCGAGCGCAGGTGGTGGGCCACTGGGCGATCCGGGTTATTTTTCTGTGGAGGAGCTGAGCGGCGTAGTGCGGGTGCAAAGACCTTTAGACCGGGAGGAGCAGGCCTGGCACCAGTTGGTGGTCCAGGCCCGCGACGGGGGCGCCGAGCCAGAGGTAGCCACCGTGCGCGTGTCCATTGACGTGCTGGACGTGAATGACAACCCTCCTGCCATCCACCTGCTCTTCCTCACCGAGGGAGGTGCGGTCCAGGTCTCTGAGGGCGCCCACCCAGGCGACTACGTGGCTCGAGTCTCAGTGTCCGATGCCGACGGTGACCCAGAGAAAGAAGAGGAGGCTGCAGGGGTGCTTGGTGCACGCCTCCTTGGGGCGGGCAGTATAAAGTTGTCCTTGGAAAGTGGGAACGGAGTCTTTGCGCTGCGGCCCGGTGGTCCACCTGGAGTATTTTTCCTTTGCATCGAGGGCCTCTTGGACAGGGAAAGCCAAGATCTATACGAGTTAAGACTAGTGGCCACTGATGCAGGGTCCCCGCCATTGAGCACGGAGGAGTCGCTGTTGCTCTGGGTCTCGGACCTCAATGACCAGCCACCTGTCTTTAGCCAGGAGCATTACTGGGCCTCCGTGTCTGAAGCCGCTGTCCCTGGCACCTCGGTGGTTTGGGTCAGCGCTTTAGATGCTGACCAGGCGGGCACTGATCACGCCAAGCTGCGATATGAGCTAGTGCAACTCTCAGATCCCTGCCAGTCTGAGGCTCTGTCACCCGAGGAAGAGTGTGTGCCATCCTTCAGCATCAATCCCGACAACGGTTTGATCAGCACCATCCGAGCTCTAGACAGAGAGGTCCAGGAGACAGTGGAGCTGAGAGTGGTGGCCCAGGACCTTGGAGAGCCGCCACTTTCTGCCACCTGTCTGGTGACCATTACAGTGGATGATGTGAATGACAATGAGCCCGTTTTCCGGAGGCAGGTGTATAATGTCACTCTCGCGGAGCATGCTGCAGTTGGACATTGCTTTCTGCAGGTGAGGATATCAGGCCTCTGGGTCCCGCTCAAGGCCGAGGATGGATGCTGAGGATGTAAATGTGTCTGGGATAATGTGACATAGGTGCTTGTGCCCCGTTGCAGAAGCAAAGACACCTTCTGCAGACCCTCCAGTGAGAGGCGAGAGAGCTCATTATCTAATCTCCAAAGCTTTGGGTCATGTCTTGGCCCTGTGATCTCTAAGGTCCTTTCTCCATCACAGTATACGTTTTTCTTGGAATTTTCTTCTGGGACCCCAGTTTCCTTCACATTGGATTTCTCCCAAGTCCAGTTGGGAGGCACTACCCATTGCCCCAAAGCAGATCTCAGGCTGTAGGCAATGCCATACACTTTTGAGAACTTTATATGGTGTCTCAGGACTCAGGGTAGCCTTCTCTTTTTCAAACATTGAAACCCTTCTGAGTGACTATCTACCTCCGAAGTCCCTCTTACTCTCTTTCCCACCTGCTTTGGGAGTTTACCAAGGTTATGGATGACATCAAGTCATTGTAGCTATCACGTTTGTGGGCTGAGAGCCTCCAGTGAGGACTTCAGTGCTGGACGGGAGGAGACTCACTCAGTACACCGTGGTTGTCCCAGGGCCTGGGCTTTGCTATTTGACTTGGGTGTGTTCTTGAGAGTTCTTGGGATCCCTCCTGTGCTATCAGAATGCTGTGTTCTGACTTTCAGGCTGTCCATCCTTATCGCTTCTCTTATTCTTACCTGACGTTAGATAAGCACATTTCCAGGACTGACTTAGTCCCTCCAGGATAAACTGAAGAAATAAGGAGGTGAAAGTTGACTGGCTGCTGGACTGAGTTTAGGATTTAATTAGCACCCATGTCTGTGTAGATTTCAGACCTCTGCTCTGAACTCCCGGCTTTACAGTTACAACGCCTGGGCTTTAGCTTTTATAAAGTACACTCCTGGTAACCTTAGATAAGCGAGGCGCTTCTATATTGTAAAAATGGGTTTTCAGTGTTGCTGATATCTTTTTAGCTTTGTAGTTAACAGTACTCTTATCCCTTCTCTAGCTTCTGGAAATGTGGGTCATGACCATATGGGGTAGTATGAGAGAATATGGGGACTGTAAAAAGTGTAACAACATCAAAGGTGTCTAAATTTCCCAAGATAAAAAATTAATTCAAAATGAACCTTCCATGGAGTCAGAGGGATTCCTGGTACCCCTCATCAGTGTTACATCATGTGACTTCACTGCAGTCTTGCTTCTGAGCACACAGCTTGTGTTCTTGGTATTGCATGTGCTTGCAGATTACATAGCACTAGCGAATGTCACCAGACACACCGGCTCTCAGTCTGAGACTCTCATTTGGATTGTGGTATTTATTTTTTAAATTTTTATTAATTTTTACTATATATAGAAAATTTGCATATATAATATATACCTAGTCAATATATATTTATCAAACACATATTTAATAAATATAAATACATATATCTTACATAATATACTATTATATAATTATTGTTTAACAAAGATTCAGGGTCTGTTGTAGCCAGAGTTAGCTTTGAACTTCCTATGTAAGCTTCTACCTCTCAAGTTGTGGGACTACAGGCTTCTAGTATCTCCATTTTTGCTCTTATAAACATACTGCTTTAGCTACAGAAAACAGGTACTTTTAACATTTCCCCACTGTTATCCTTTAATATGTAGACAACAAATTAGTATATCATTGGATTGTTTTGCATTAGAATGTTTGATTTTAAAAGTTGCTGTCTGAGTTGTTGACTTTCATTATGACTTTCCAATGAATTTTGACTTGGGGTTAGCAGAAAATTTACAATAATTTCTAAAATGGTTGTCTTAGTTAGGGTTTTACTGCTGTGAACAAACACCATGACCAAGGCAACTCTTATAAGGACAATATTTAATTGGGACTGGCTTACAGGGTCAGAGGTTCAGTCCATTATCGTCAAGGCAAGAGCATGGCAGCATCCAAGCAGGCACGGTGAGAAGGAGCTGAGAGTTCTACATCTTTATATGAAGGCTGCTAGTGGAAGACTGACTTCCAGGCAGCTAGGGTGAAAGCCTTAAAGCCCACACCCACAGTGACACACCTCCAACAAGGCCATACCTCCAAATAGTGCCACTCCCTGGGCCAAGCATATTCAAACCATGACAATGGTCTTAGATATACATCTGCAATTTTGTTGTGTGTATTTCTATGAAGCTATATTCTCAATACTGATGATTACAAGATCAAAATGTGGATCAGTTCTGAAAAACACTGAATATATTTGACATCCTGCAGTATCAAACATACAGTCAGGGCAAATTCTCTGTGCAAAATTAAACAAGAACACCCATTGTATTAACGTGAGAAAATTGGTTTTGTCTTTAATACATGTTAAAATTATCTGCCAAACAACTACCTTAAAATAAATTTACTTATGAGTCATTATCAATAGATGGTTATCCTCCATACCTATTTGTATACATAGAAGCCCAGGGTATTATAAAGATGTCACGTGTGGTGCAGCAGTTTCCACTGTAGCTGATCATCAGTTTGCATTTATCCATAGGAGGCTTGATAAGCAGTCATTCCTCACGACTGATATGAACAAGTCCACAAGTGTCAGTGACTAACACCACCAAAGAGTGTTTCATCTTTTTGAACCAGAGTCTGATGTCACAAAGGATAGAGGTGATCATCTGCTTAAGGTGGAGGAAACCTTGACAGTGATGGATTAATCCCACCAATTATCCAGAGATCAGCCATGTAGACTCAGGAATACTGCAGAAAAGGCTGAGACATGGAGGGGGCCGTAGATGCCCAGTGTCCAAAGATAGTCCCATCAGATTTGAACTATGACATCATGATAGGGTAAAGGTTAGATAGGGTAATTCTCAAGACTGCTTCTACTTGGGAGGCTTGATGGGCTTGGCATGATACTAATAAAATACAGCTTCGTTTGCAGGAGAAAATATGGGCTCACTGTGACTGTTTTGATTAGAACCTATCAGTAGAGTTGCTTCTAACACTACAGTATTCTGCCACCGGGGATAACTTTATCCCCTCCCATCTCCACGTGTCCTGGATCCATTACGGAGGCTCATCTGGGCTCAAGCTGCAGCTTTGACAGTTTTCCAGCTTTCCCAGTGCTGCTAGAGACAGTATGAAATTGTGCTGATTGGAATTCTGGAAATTCCAGGGATCTGTATAGCCATTGAAGAGTGGTTGAGACCCTTTACCTTAGACTCTAACGGCTGCTCTTAACTAGCTGCGACTGCCTCCTAAACTCCAGGGTGTTTTCTTTCTGTGTTTTTATTCTCCCTTTCTTCCTTTCCCTCACCCTCTCCTCGGTTTCTTCAGTTGTTAAGTATAGATGCTTACTGCATAATCCAGAACTCACTATCTGCCTTAGACTTTCACACAGTGGGGTTAAAACTGGGTCAAAATAACCCTTTCTCTTCATAAGCTGCTTGTCTTGAGTATTTTGTTACAGTACTGGAGAGCTGAGTATGGCAGCTCTGTGGGCCCTTGCCTCAATGCCTTTATTCCTTTCTCCATACCTCCTCCTTATGGAGAGCCCCTTCTTAATAATATACTACCCAGAGTTCCTGTCAGTGTCTTAGTGTTCTGGTCTAGATTAAGGCTCCTCAAACTTTCCCAATGGTCGCTTCGTTGTTCTGAGGAATTTTTATGAGCTCTGGGCATATAGTTGTATAAGTAGACAAATTAAACATCTACTGATAATACATTATAAAATAATTGATCGTTACACATATACTTTTGTCATTTATTAAAGAAAAAACATATTTACGTAATAAGGGGATGAATGTGCCTGGTTAATTTTACATAAAGAATTAACTCTTGGGTGCATATTTAATATTGCAGTATGTAGAATAGCTTTAGTGTGTTTTGGAGTTGATCCATGGTTTGGTCTTATAATAATCATTGCTGAGAATACTGCACAGCATAAATAATGGAGCACAAGATGGTAGAAGCATGTTTAGGCTAGTTAGAAAAGAAATTCTTTCTTAATCTCAAGCCAAAACCCATTGAATGTGAAAGTCAAGTCAGCAACGTAGTCAGCAGTTTTTAAAGTTAAGCATTCTGACACCAAACAATGCGATTTGTTCATGCTAAGGAATGACGGGAGGAACATATTAAAAGCCTTTGTTTTCTGTAATTAAAACATTATGCTTCTATAAGACTAGACAACTTTGTAAGAACAGCAAAAAGCCCCGCTAGCACACAACAGTCTGGAATGCTAGCTGAAGTGTTTCAGGCAGGATTTGTGGGTGCTGCCTGGGGTCTGCCGGGTGCAGTGCAAGGTGCATTTACCACCAGAGTTGTAGTGACGTTGCCCTTGCCACACGGGTGATTGCTGTCACAGACTCCCTGGACTCATTACATGTTGGATTTTCAGGTAACCTTTGGTGGCTGTTGCACATTTAGCAACCTTAGACTTATGCCAAATGTTTTGTGATCCCCACATTGAATTATGGGACTGCGTGGGACTGTGATACACAGTACAGAAAGCTGTTGTTTTGACAGAGAGGGATTCACTCTGAGACACCACCAAGTTCAGGTGCCTAACCTGAGAGTATTTTTTTCTCAGTTTACCAATGCAAAAACTTCAAAACCTCAGCCTAAAAAAAAAAAGACTCCCTCTGCTGTAATATGAGCTGTGCTCATGGCTTCTACTTACAACCAGATCTTAAAACAGTATTAACCACAGCCCACAGCTCTTATACCAGCGTTACACTAGCATGAGCACAAAACTACTACTTTATAGTCCCAGGAGAATCAGGAGAATTCATCCACTAACTAACTCATTTATTTAATCAAACAGTGTGATGGTTTATATATGTTTGGCCTTGGCAGTGGCACTGTTAGGAGGTGTGGTCTTGTTGGAGTAGGTGTGGCCTTGTTAGAGGAAGTGTGTCACTGTGAGGAGTGGTCTTTGAGACCCTCCTCTTAGTTATGTGGGAGCCAGTCTTCTCCTGGCTTCCTTTGAATGAAGATATAGAACACTCATCTTCTCCAGCACCATGTCTTCCTGGATGCTGCCATGCTCTCACCTTGATGATAATGGACTGATCCTATGAACCTGTAAGCCAGCCCCAATTAAAGATTGACCTTATAAGAGTTGCCTTGTCATGATGTGTCTTCACAGCATTAAAACCCAAACTGAGATAGTCACATCCATTAAATAAAGCATAGCAGATGAGTATTTACCGAGTAGTACTGTTTACATGGCAGAACAGATCTTGGTGCTGGGGACATAGTGGGAATACAATAGGCAGGTCTTCTGGGGCTTGAGGCCCAGTGCTCTGTCTCTCTTCCTTGTCAGGCTCCTGGCCTCTACTTGGTACCCATTGCCCCCTGGTCTGACTTTCCTCTGACACTGTGCTAAATTCTGCCTACCACATCCAATGGGCTCTTCAGTCTTCTGTGACCTTGCTACCCCTGGAGTGTTCTGGACTTGCGCCTGCCTACTTCCCCCTTTCTGGATGCATCTGTCCCCGCACACTCAGGATAGCAGAGACTTTCCTGAATCATCTGTCTTCATTTTACCCTCTTTTTAAAATTTACTTACTCTCGTCTTCAATGTCCCAGAAGCCCCCTTTCCCCACCTAAGGATCAGTCTCTTATAAGCTTCTGAGTCATGGATGTGTGTGTGTGTGTGTGTGTGTGTGTGTGTGTGTGTGTGAGCGTGTGTGTGTGTGTGTGTCTGTGTGTGTGTGTGTCTGTGTGTGTGTGTGTGTGTGTCTGTGTGTGTCTCTGTGTGTGTGTGTGTGTGTGTGAGAGAGAGAGAGACAGAGAGAAAGAGAGAGAGAGAGAGAGAGAGACAGAGACAGAGACAGAGACAGAGATCTGGTGGGTATGCATCTCCGCTGCATGTATTTGGCATCTCAGACCTAACATTTCCCAATTTAAATGTATTTCTTTCCTGCTTCCCTTGCTTTCCTTCCCCCCTCCCTTACCTACTTTAGAACTCACATCTACTCAAGCACTTTTAGCAAAAATCAGACAAAAGCAAACGAAAAAAGAACATGAAAAAATTCTTTCCTGACTATCCTCTAAGGCAGCAGTTCTCAGCATTTCTAATGCTGTGACCTTTTAATGTTGTTCCTTGTGTTGTGGTGATCCCAAACCATGAAATTATTTTTGTTGCTACTTCCTATCTGTCAGCTTGCTGCTGTTATGAATTATAGTCTAAATATTTGATATGCAGGATGGTCTTGGGTGACCCCGTGTGAGATTGTCTTTTACACCAAAAGGGGCTGTGATCCATAGGCAGAGAACCACTGCTCTAAGATAATACAGTGTCTTCTAAGTTCCTTCTCCACATCAACCTGCTTTATTATTTCAAACGTTTTTGTTCCTGTACCCTCTCAATAAAAGCAGTCATGCACTTCGGTATATGCTCGTGCATTTGTGATTGCTGTGATTTGAAGGTGGTCATCCTGTGGTAAAGTTAGAAGGATAGAGAGCAAGGCTGTGTCCTGGGAGTCAATAGATTGGGAGGGGGGCTTGTTTTTATATTGCAAACCAGAGCTGTTTACATCTCACAGTCTCCTCAGAGAAGCCTGTTTAGGAGGGGTTGCCTGGACAGCGTCCACTAATGATGAGTTCTGCCACCCGGGGAATCATGGGAAATGGGAAGGCTGGAGTGTTGCTCTCCGGCGGGGTTAGAAAACACCAGGCTGTTGTTATCCTGCTTCTCGTTCATGTTTTCTTTGGCAACTGTTGCCCTCTAATGAATCTGAGTGTTTAGTAAAGTTGAGAGGCCCCGTGTGTGTTTTCTGTGTGTGTTAGCTTTGCTTCTGTTGTGCTCTGGTGCTGAGCATCACCCTGGGAGGTGGCGTGATCAAAGGGAAGATTGTTCACCAGCCTTGGAAGTCACAGGGGTTGAGCAGTGATCCTGGCTAGGGGTGGTAAGGAACTGAACAAAGGGGGCCCGAGGATCAGCGTGGAGGCCTCGTATCAAGAAGCCATGCCAACTTTAGAAATGAGAGACTTTAGCGAGGCAGAGAGGTGCTTTCTACAATCTCAGTACCACTTTGATTTCCCCCAGGTCTGACCACAATTCTTGGTAAGACCTTCCTTCAGAACTTCTCCTATATGTCATCTCTCCTTTCCTTTCTGCCTCTTGCCATCACCCTGGCTCTGATTCCCGTCTTTCCTTGTGTACTGGTAAGCTTGCAGGCATATTCATTTAGTGGCTTCTTGCTCTTTGATCTTTCTGTTATTTGTTCAGTGGTGTGTGTTACAGTTGTTTGTCAGTAAAAAACAATGGATTCTATGTACCTTGATGGAATCCAGCTTACTCGAATTCAAGTCATCTGTATTTTCTCATGTTCTTTATATAACTAGCTGGAGAACCGTGCTGAAGCTACACAGCAAAGGAGATGCTGCAGGAGGGTGGTGGCTCGCCCTGGGTCTCTCCTTCCTTACCTTGTGTGTTTAACTGGCGCGTATATCAGATGTATTGTAAGGTTTATTCCATCATTGGTTCCTTGGGGTTTGTGGTCTGCTTTGCACTGCTTGTTCTGCATTATTTATCTCTCTCACCTTGACACTGGCAGATACTCTCATTGTTGACTGCACACACATTTACTCAGTGTATACCACCTCCAATGCTTTTATTTCTATCACTGCATAGGTTTGTATTATCTTGGATTAAGTAATTCCTGCCTACGTGCTCACAAGCACAGGGAGATGTTTCCGTGAGAACCACATATGCTTATGTTCAAAATATGTCTATGTTACACTAACTATCATCTTCTCTGGTTTTCTGGCCTATACAGCTTAGGGTCATAGTTACCGGTATGTGTGGTAGGTGCCCCTGGCTTTGCCTGAGGACCTTTTTTAGGTTCTCTGGATGAACTCAATAGCATTCTTCTTCCTCGCTCTCCCACCCAACTCCTAACCATGACCTTTCCTGCTCATGGAATGTGACCACCTGCACTTGAGTATGCACTGAAAGGAGAAGCATAACGTGGAATCTGTGGGTTCTCTGGCTACGTGGCTTTGTCGTCTATGCCCTGGGATTCAAGGTGAATGACAAGTCATGACGGTGTTCATAGCTATGAAGATTGTGATGAGATTCCATACAGTGATAGAAGCTATGGACACTGGGGTTAATCTCTGAATCTCTGGTCTCTTTACTAGCCATCTAGTTCTGGGGAGTGAGCTTCATTTCCTTGTTGACAAAACATAGATAGCATTAATCTACTTGCTTTGTGGATAATGAACCACTACATACATGCGTACTTAGATCAACTCTTGACTCAGAGGAAGTACATAATGCATGATATATACGTGTGTGTGTGTGTGTGTGTGTGTGTGTGTGTGTGTGTGTGTGTGTGCACATGCAGGCATGTGAGGAAGCATTGCTGAATGCATGCACTGCATGTGTGTGGTGGTCAGAGGGAGGCTTGGCAATTCTTCTACCTTGTATTGAGGCATGGTCTCTCTTGCCTGTGCTGCTGCCCTGTCCACAAGATTTCATCTGACTCTCCTGTATCCACCTCACATTTCACAATAGCGAGTGCTGAAATTATAGACGTGGACCATTGCATCTGACTCTTTATTTGGGTTTCCATGATTGAACTCAGGTCTTAAGGCTTTAATAGCAAGTGAGACCCGATGAGCCATCTCCTTGTTCCTGAATCTTACCTATTAATATAGAGTAATAAATCACAATTTTGGAAATGAAGAAACTTGATGAAATTAAAATTAGCTTTTTAAAAATATCTGAAACAGCAAAAATCAGTGCTAATCAAAACTGCTGCTCTTTGCATGGAAAGATGGAAAGGGAGCAAATGTAAGCTGTGCTTTGGGTTTTTAGTGGCTCCTTGTGCTATGACAGTGGATGCTGAAATGTTTCTTCCTTCAGAAATCTGTCATAGCTCCCTCTATACATGCTCACCTGTGCTAAGGAAGCTGAAGAAACCTCTCAGTAGGTCTTTCCAGATGGACAGTAGCAGCCCAGAAGTCTTATGCAGCTCTCAGAGAGGCACATAGCCAGGTTCTGTAAATGCTGGTGGAGGCTGTGATATGGTGGGTCACAAGTCCTTAGGTTTCTTATTTTAGAGTTGTCCCTGCCAGCTGAAGTGGACTGCTGGCACCAAGCCACTCTCAGAGAGTCAAGGCATGATCCTGGCCTACAGGGGGCCTCAGTCTTTGTTCTGCTTCCAGGCAGGGCTCTTTGGTTCTGAACTTCAGCTAGAGTCATAACCCTCAGATGCCACTTCTGCCTCTGCCATTTACAATCGCTGCTAACTTTACTGGCCACGGTTCCTCATCTGCAGAATGGTGCAGTTTTGTTTAAAACATTAATGTAAAGATAGGAGATAATTGATAGAAATTTCTTGGGAGAAAGTGGCATGCTTAGAACTAGGGAACTTAGAGCTGAGGCAGCAGGTCAGAGGTCTTCCATCATGGTATGCACATGTTTACTGATAGTCTGTGGTAAGTTCTTCCCATTTTGGCTGAAGCCCTGTGTGTGTGTGTGTGTGTGTGTGTGTGTGTGTGTGTGTGTGTGTGTGTAAAAATGCATGGTGCTTTCCTAGGGACAGCCATTTCCAAAGAGATCTTCTCTTATGAAGGCTTTGGTAAGTTGTGATCAGTAAGATTTAATTCTCTGAGAATTGAAATCTGACAATAAATTAACTTCATTAACAACTAAACACCAGGCTTCTCCTAATGGGACCCTGGCCTTATAAATTAAAAATGAGCAATGGTGAAAGAAGTAATTTATGTTTTCATAGCACATTGGGGAAATTAGCTAGGTCATATATACAAATACATAAATATATGCATGTTTTTTTGGGAAATACCAGGTTATTTGAATCTTATTGAGTTAAACCCTTGATGAAAATGAAGGGAAATGGAAGAGGAGTGGATGGAGAGAGAGAGGAGGTGAGGGAGGTGGAGGAGGTGGGGCAGAGAGAAGGAGAGGAAACTGTGGTCATGATGTAATCCATGAGAGAATAAGTTAATAATAATAAAAAACGAGCATGTCTTGAAAGTGAAAGTAGATCAGTGGGCATTGTCACAAACATGAGGACATCTATTTAGTGCCTGGTACTCAACAGCTGGGAAGGAGCCTGGTCTTGTCAGAGAAGCCATGAGATGTAGTCTTTTAAAGAAATTTGATATTCAGTTAGCCTACCTAAAATGGGTTTTATCATGGCATTTTCCTGTTTATGTAACATACATTTATATATGTGTGTGTATATATATACATATACATACATATCTCTATCTATCTATCTATCTATCTATCTATCTATCTATCTATCTATCTATCTATCTATATATATCTAATTGAATTTTATCCATATTTGGTCCTCATTAACCTCCCTGTTTCCTTGTCTTCTCTGTATATTTCTAAATGTATATGTATGTTATGTAAAGCTATGTGTATGCTCACATATTTGGTAGATTTTACATATGAGAAAAATGGGGGTTGATATTTTTTCTCACCCAGCTCTGTTTTTACCAATTCCTCCTTTAAGACCCCCTCAAAGATTCACTTCTCCCCTCATGTCTTGTGTTTGTATATAAAAACAAATATATGTGTATTTTGGTATTTAAATCTGGAGTTCACAAATGAGGGAACATGGTTAACATGATGATCTTATGTTTTCCTGCAAATGACATGACTTCACCTTTTTTTGACTGAATAATACTCTGTTGTGTGTATTTATCACATCATCTTTTCATCTATTGTTGGGGTCTAGGCTTCTCTTTGCTATTATGAATAGCAGGGCAATTAGCACAGATGTGTAAATATCTTTGTGGCAGATGGCTTGAATTCCTTCTGGTATAGACCCAGGGATGGGTTATCTAGCTTTTATGGCAGTTCTAGTTTTCAGTTCTTGCACAACTGCTATAGGAATCCACAGTGTTGACATTTCTACCAACAGTGGATAAAGGTTGCTCTTTTGCCATATCCTTGACAGCATTTGCTGTTTCCATGGTGACAGCCATCCTGAATGGGGTGAGATGGAAGCTCCAAGCAGTTTTTGTTCTCATTTGCCCATGTCTAAGGATACTGATTGTTTCCCCCAAAATGTATTGCCCATTTGTATTTCTTTTAAAAACAATTAAATTGGGTCTGATTTTGTGACCATACCATACTGCTTTTGTCTCTGTTACTCTGTAGTATATTTTGAGAGGAGGTGCTGTTATCTGTCCAGCCTGGATCTCCTGCTACATTAAATTGGCTCTTCAGGATCTTCTCACCTTCTATGTGGAATGTTTGGTTTTCTCAAGTTCTATGAAGAATGTTGTTAGGATTTTCATTGTGATTGTGTTGAATCTGTAGATCATTTCTGCCCTCAGTGTTTTAAAGTTTTCATTATAGAGGTCTTTTACTGTAAATTGGAGTTTTTTTTCTTGATTTCTTACTTGGTCAGTTTGTAACTGCTCTATAAAAAAAGCTACTGAATTTTTAATGTTGATTTTGGATCCTGCTATTTTACTCAAAGTTTATCAGATCTAAGAGGAAAAACGAGAAACATGGTAAAAAATTGCATAAGCAAATTTATATAATTTCAGAAAGGGAAACAAAAAAGGAAACCATGAAAATTTTCTTTCCAAAGAAGAAGGAAGAAGAGGAGGAAGAGGAGGAGGAGGGGGAAGAGGAAGAGGAGGAGGAGGGGAATCATGGGTTCCAGTTTAACCTTGAATAATCTAAAGCTTCTTTACTTCTTAAATCTCAATCAATCACAGTCTCTGGCTACCGACTTTCAGTTTCCTTAGTCTTTGAGTTTATTTTGTTTTTTTAAAGCAGACTTTTGCTATGTAGCCATGGGGCCTGGAATTTAATATGTAAATCAGACTGGCCTCCACCATGTCATGGTCTTCCTTTCTCAGTGTCCCAGTTGTGTGTCCTTAGATCCACTTGGGTTTTATTTAAAAAAACAAATATTTGTGTGTGTGTGTGTGTGTGTGTGTGTGTGTGTGTGTGTGTGTTGTGGAATGTGACATCAGGCTTATATTTGGGAGTGAGAGGGCAACTTTCCAGAGTTGGTGCTTTCTTCCCACTGTGATATTTGGGGATCAAACTCAGGTCTTCAGGCTTTGCATGGGCAGCGATTTTACCTGCCGAGCCATCTTATTGGTCCTGAATTTTACGTTTTGAATCTAGAATTTCCCTTCTTGTACATAAGTCCTCTTTTCTAACTGGGACTCCTCAGTTCACCAAATTAACTTTTGCTCTTTGGTGTCTGAATGTATGTCACTGGTAGTGGACCAGTCTAGCTATATACAAGATATGTTATGACTCCGGATAAACTACACCATGCCACTGGGTGCTGTGGAGGACAGCTGGAGTAATCTCATGAGACCCATCTATTCTATCATAGCTGTGTGATGCCAAGTGGGGTCCCAACTCCATTGGACAATTCTCTTGTGTTCACTCCAACCTTTCTTCTATAGCCTCTCTCTTTCAGCATACCACCTGTTCTTTGTGCAGCTTATCATGTGTCCTACTAAGTAGAGCCTTGCAGATGGAAACTTGCTTGTGTTAATCTCTGCACTGTCCAGTCCCTGAGGACTACATGGCTTTTCTGTATATAACCAAACCCACCCAAATTCAGACTGCACAGTTCATTTCTCCTGTTTACTCAGACATGACTTATTCATTACATCTTTTTCCTCTATTTTGGCCACTACTTCCATTTATGTTTCTTCTTAGCTTGTAAAATGCATCTTCCAGGTTTGAAAGTGTTTATAGATTAAGTTTGTGGGTACTTTTCTCCTTGTTGTCTCAGCTGCTTAACTTGGTGCCTTGTCATGACAGACATCTCCTTCTTGTTGCGCCCCCCCCCCCTTTTTCTACTTGGCTCTAGTCATATGTTAAGACTCCTTCTCACTGATAGAAAAGTTCTGGAAATCTGTGTGCTCTCTGTTCAGTGTCTAGTGTCTGTTGAAATAGACCTAGCACCCTGGTTTAGCCTGTGAGCAAGAATGTCTTTGTTCACATATGCTGGAGTTAAGAAACTGGGAAGAGAATGTAGTTGCTAAACTGCAAGAAAAGGTGATATATGAAGCCATGGCAGTACATACCTGGAACCCAGAACTTTGAAGATGGGTTTGGGCACCAGCAGTTTTTAGATAGCCTGAGCTACATGAGACCTTGTTTTACAGACTGAAATTATATATATATGAATGATTACTGCTCATTTCTTCTTCTTCTTCTTCTTCTTCTTCTTCTTCTTCTTCTTCTTCTTCTTCTTCTTCTTCTTCTTCTTCTTCTTCTTCTTCTTCTTCTTCTTTTCTTCTTCTTCTTCTTCTTCTTCTTCTTCTTCTTCTTCTTCTTCTTCTTCTTCTTTTTTTTTTTTTTTTTTGTTTTTTTCGAGACAGGGTTTCTCTGTGTAGCCCTGGCTGTCCTGGAACTCACTTTGTAGACCAGGCTGGCCTCAAACTCAGAAATCAGCCTGCCTCTGCCTCCCAAGTGCTGGGATTAAAGGTGTGCGCCACCACTGCCTGGCTATTGCTCATTTCTTAATGTTATATGTTGATAGGAGCCATTTGGTTTACTAATTTATATGATAAAGTTTGAGCCCATTGAAATAGTGTGTTCTATCAAGCAGAAGAAAATAACTTCTTGATTATTGCTTGAATGACTTTGGTACTTTAAAAATTCGGCATAGCTCTCAGGCTACAGCCCTGTCCTGTCTATGCACCAGAACACTGTGTCTGTCTCAGTAATTCTTCTTCTAATTTCTTTCTTAAAAGCCCAGGTCGTTAATTTCATTGTAGGTTTTTATCATTTTCCTGTCAGCATGCATAGCTCAGCTAGCCTGCTGATGAAGTGTGTGAAAGCTTTTAGGTAAGGCAGAGGAGGAGGAAGAGCTCTGCTACTTCCTATTACTTCCATGTGTCCTTGCTTTGGAAGGAAGAGGAGTATCCTAGTGAGCCAAAGCTTGGGCTGGGGTGCCGGACAGAAGTCAACTTAAACTTCAGCTCCTCCTCTTAGCAGCCCTGGAGCAAGTTCCTGAGCTTTGTGGGCCTCAGGTTTTGTAAATCCATAAAATGGGGACGATACTAGGACCTACTTTGTAGTATTAGTGTATGGTTATGTGTGATGATGCTTGGGCGGTTCACAGAGAAACTTCTGACCATGGGGAGACCCAAGAAGAAGGGTCATCATGTCCAGTTTCAGTTGAGTTTTAGTTAAACAGAGGTGAAAAGAGAGAGTAGAAGAAAGAAAATCAATTCTTTTAAGAAGCCCTAATGTCTAGATATGGAAAGGGCTAATGACACAGTCTTGTCTCTTACTTGGGGACTCAGTTCCAAAGGTAGTTTGGCTCTTACCTCAAGCAGTTAGACAGGAACCTTACAAGCTTCAGGGCTATCCTGATTCTCTTGGTTTGAAGTAAAGCCTTGGTGTGGATCCCTGCTTCCTCGCTGGTAATATTTGAGTGTCAATCCTTTTTGTAAATGGCCAATGACACAATCTTGTCCCTCATTTGATCCTTCTCTGTCTGTTACCTGGGCACTTCTCTAATTTTCCAAAGCCAAGAACATTTCCTAAGAAAGAGGTGCTACAGGTCTAACCTCATGGCTCTTCATCTGCTGAGATGAAAGTGAAGATACGGAGCATGAAAACCTTTGGTATCCTAGGATGGTGGTTGGCTGTGTCATTATTCTGTACTGGCTATTCTGAAAGTGAGGTGAAGGGAAGAGGTGCTTTGGGTTTCCTTTTAAAGAAAGATGACATCATTGATAGTATGTCATAAGTCCTCTCCACCAATGTTTGTTGATGTGTACTATTGGGAGCATGGAATTAAAGTTGGGAAAAGAATGGCATTTACTGTAAGGAATCGACTATCTGGACAAATGACTTGGATTAAAACTCATTCGAATTCCTTCTTACAGGGAGTGAAACTGCACATCATCCCTAACGAATCATTTTATACTTAAAATGAGGTAACCTTAGAAATGTTATCGCAACGAAATATCAATATAACATTTGTAGTATTCTTTCTATATGTTGTATATCATACTTGATATCTTGGACTTTCTCTACAAAGTATGCTTTCTTTGTAGGAAATGAAACTTGAACTTTCTATTTTTAAATGATTATAATCCTTCTTAGCAGGGTAGTACTGCATTGATGATATTAGCGGCTTACATCAGACACGACCTGCAGATGAGAGAAGATGGGCATCTATGTGATGCTTTGAGGACGTGTGTGTGGCAAAAGCAAGAAAGACTGACGGAGTGGCTTTGTTCTCATGAGGCCAGTGACAGGGAAGACCAGAGTGCACTCTAGATCACATGGGGCTTTGATGACAGCTAGTAAAATCTTTTGTTCCATCCGGAGCGGGGGGGGTCTACCACCTTTAAAAGCCTTATTTTAGTTTTTGAGACTACTCTCACATTTCTTTTGATCTTGATTTTAAGAAACTTTGTAGAACTAGACATTGTGTGGATGTGTTTGGAAGAGATAAAACATTATGTGTAGCCTTACTATAAGATGGAGTTTAACTTTTAAAGTTGTTTCCTTGGAAACATCTCATGTGGTACATACCTCCGATTTCTGGATTCAGAAATCTGGAGGAAGTTAGTGTTTATACTCAAATAGGCTTTTTTTTTTGTCCATAAGAGAGAGCATTCTGAGCTTATGCACTGTTTACTGTCCTTTGAAGTACAGATTATTTTAAGTATGAATTAAAAATAATACAAAGACTGCTCTTTCACAGTATGTATAAACAATAGCACAATATTTCATCTCTGGCAGACCTATTTCCTGGACTCATCTTACAAGAGGTCTTTTTATGTTGCCTTTCTTGTGCAGGGTCGCATTGTCATGGTTGTGTCTGTCCTCCTTCCATGGCTTCTGCTAGTGTCCAGCAGAACAGGGAGAGGCGACAGGAAGGACAGTTTATCAGTTAATGTTTGACAGTATCCAAGGAGATGTGCTCTCTTGGCTGCATTCAACGTTTCCATCAGTGCCTATTTCAGTAGTCTCCTAAAGCCACAAATGAATTCAGCATGCTTTGAACTTGAGAACACATACACATACACATAGCAGCAAAGGCTGACTGGTTGAGGGTGCTAAAGGGTTTAAACCAGAGGTCTATTTCAGTTTTACCCAAGAATAACAGATAGCTCCATGTATTTATAATTCTAGAATTTTGGTTAGAGAGTTGATAATCCTTCAGAAAAATGCAGAAAGATGAGCTAGCTCCATGAACCAGCTGCTAGTGTTTCCCATCACATTTGGCTTTCGTGGAGCCACATAGGAAGTCTATGCACCAAGGTCATTGAAGAAGATCTGTCCTTAGCAAGCTCTGCTTAAGTGCAAAGTTCTGCCTAAGATTATTGAAAATCATGAAGACTGAGTTCTAATGTGTCATGGGAGCATTAATCTAAGAAGGGATTCAGTCTGGGTGTATTGATGCATGCTTCTAATCCTAGAATTTAGGAGGTTGGGACAGGATGGTCACATTTGAAGCTAGTAGGTCTACACGACAAGACCTTGTCTAAAGTACAAACAAAAGAGAGGAAATATGGTTTGCCCTTGGCTCTGTCTCCTTTTGTAATTCAAGGCTCCAGAAAACAAAAATTTCTTGACTGTTTGTAAGGGGATGGCTCCCCTGCCTATATTAGACAAAATATAGTTTCCTTGACAATTGCTGTCCTTCAAAACTGCCACAGCTTTAATATCCTCCCTCTTGTTTAAAACTTTGCATGGCTTTGTACTGCTTGTAAAATTTAGTTCAAATTCCCACCCCAATCTACCCTACATTCTTTATCCTTATTTTGAGGAACTCTTTCCCATTCTCCCATATCTTGAAGACACCTTGTGCTTTCTTCCCAATATCTTTTGCTTTGCTTCATTCATTCACCACATTCATACATGTTAAGGTACTTCCTACCCAATGTGATGGTATTTGGACACAGGGCTTTGGCAGGTCAATAGGGTTAGATAAGGTCATAAGTATGGGACCTACAAAGAGGAATTAGTGTTCTTTTGTGTAAGCAGAGGAAGTGGGCAGAGTTGGATATTCCCACTGGGCAAAGCTTCAGCAAGGAGGCAGATGTTTATAAACTGGGAAATATCCCTCACTAGAACCACATGCTGGCACCTTGAGCTTGGCCTACCAGCTTCTAGAACTGGGAAAAGGAAATATCTACCACTTAAAGCCTCCTAGGCCATAGAACTTTGTTTTGGTGGCCTGGCTAACCGAATTAAGACACGCTGGTGCATACCTTGCTGTGTAATGTGCTGTCTCCATCCTTTGCCGCAGACACTCCTCCCTTGGCTAACTCTTATTTCTTCAAAGCTATTGCTTCTTAGGGGCTTAGAAAGCATTCCTAAAATGCCTCAAAGTGCCTAAGTTCCATCCAAGTACCACACACACACACAGTACTCACACAAATGTGTGTACACACACTATACTTACACAAGTGTGTACACACTACACACATGCATGCGCACACGCACGCACACACACACATGCACACACACACACATGCACACACACACACACTATACTCACACAAGTGCATGCTCACACACCATACACACACACATCCCTCCCTTAGGAAGGTTTCCTTGGCTGGGAGGTGCTCCCTCCACCCCAGCTGCTAGCTCGCTCTCCCTCTTCTAAACACCTGCATAGTATACATGGTTTGCAGTAACTTTGTTTGGCAGCTCTCCTGGCCTAGGTAATGGCTCAGCATCTGCTTCCTTGCTTCTGATTAGCTATCTGGGATGCTGGCAGAGACCTATCTATCCTGCTCACTGATAAGTGCTTCCTAAATTGCCTAGCACACAGTAATCATAAAATTTGTTCAATGATCAGTTGAAATAATCTGTTGCAGGGTGTCCTCCTAATGAATGTTGGTGGCTTCTGGAACTGGGTGGGGGGAGTCTCACAACGTGATTGTAAAGTCTTGCATGCTCTGGTGTCCTTCTGATAGCCAGGGCAGTCCTTGCAATGGCTGCTGTCTGCCTTTTGAGGCAGGGAGAAAGTAAATATCCCCCTCCCCCGGGGTGGTTATAGTTGCAATTTATTTCTAGACAGATCTTTTTATTTCATGTAAAAAAGATGGTCTTTGTCAGGGCCTTTTTGCTGTTGTCAGAGTGTGATGCCACAAAGGTTGCCCATTAGCAAAACCATCACTAGTGTGTTCTCGTTTTTTAAAATGTCTCCAGTTAACAATGTGCTGTGTGGTCCTTTGTTCCAACTCTGCACAGCTCTCATTGTTATAAACAATATTGGCTGGATGCTTCCAGAGACAGCAATATTTTAGCTTTCAAGTTGATTCTGTCTATTCTTGAGCTTGAGAAATAAATCAATTCAAAACTTTAAAAACAAAAGAATAATCACAGGAGATGCAGTTCAGCTTGGGTTTGGAGGAAAGCCAGCACCGTGAAGCACTTCTCCAAAACCTTTTAAGTCGAATATGAATTGACTTATTAATAGTTATGTGCTCCGTGGGAGGTGGAGAGTGGAGAGAGTGCAGATACACTGCAGTCTGACTTGCTCTGAATTTTTTGAAAATTTAAATTACATGTGATTTTTGATGGATGCATAAGAAGTAAAACAAAACTATTAATGTGGCAATGTGTGATGTTTCAGCACATCTGTACATTGCATAATGTTCAAAAAAATCAGGTAGAATATACACATTTCCTCAAATAGCATTTTTATGGTATATGCGTTTAAAATCCTCTTTTCTACTGGGAAGTGTGGTTTATTATTATCTACAGTCACTATGATGTGCACCAGCATGCCAGAACTCCTGACTGTCGTGGAATCTTCTCTTAGCACCACAGACATACTCACTCAGTCACTCAATTCTCACCCCTCATCCTCCCCAGCCCTGCCTGGGAGCTACCAATCTCCTCTCAGCTTCAAGGTTGAGTTTTTTTAGGCTCCACATATGTATGAGGTCGGCTGTCATTTGTTTTTCTGTAGCAGGCTTACTCTCTTAACACTAAGATATTCAGTTTGTAAATGACAGGATTTAAATCCTTTTGTGGCTAAATAGTATTTAATTGGATAGCTATCTATCTATGTATCTATGTATCTACGTATCTACGTATCTACGTATCTATCTATCTATCTATCTATCTATCTATCTATCTATCTATCTATCTACATCTATTATGTATCTTATCTCTCTGTATCATCTATCATCTATCTATCTATCTATCTATCTATCTATCTATCTATCTATCTATCTATCTATCCACCTATCTATCATCTGTCTGCCTGTAGGACTATCTGTTTGCCCTCTTATCCTGTATCTACATCACATTTTAAAGTATATTTCTCAGTTGATGACTACTGTGAACAGTGCTACAACGAGACTTAAGTTCAGAGACTTAATTGGCATACAGAAGCAAATGCATCCATACATGTACACACACGTGCCTGTGCAGGAATGAGATTGCTGCAGCATATTACAGCACTCCTTGATTTTTTTGAGGACCTCCATGTTGCTTTCCATAATGTTAAATATTAATCTCCATCAACTCAGCACAAGAACTCCCCCTTTTTACAATCTGTCCCATGCCCAGTGATTTTGATCTCTCTGATGACAGCCATCTTTACTGGTGTGAAGCAACAGTTCATGATGTTTTAATTTCTATCTCCCTGCAGTTTGATATGCAATTTGCATATTGTATACAATGAACCTCGTTTTATTCATCTAGAGAATAGGGTAATAATAGAGAATTTGAGGTACTTTGGTGATTAAAATACAATGTCATTAAAGCATTATATTGAACCATTAGGTTATAAAAAAGCTGTAGCTATTTGTCTTTCTTTCTTTCTTTCTTTCTTTCTTTCTTTTTTTCTTTCTTTCTTTCTTTCTTCCTTCCTTCCTTCCTTCCTTCCTTCCTTCCTTCCTTCCTTCCTTCCTTTCTTTCTTTCTTTCTTTCTTTTCTTTTCCGAGACAGAGTTTCTCTGTGTAGCCCTGGCTGTCCTGGAACTCACTTTGTAGACCAGGCTGGTCTCGAACTTAAATCTGCCTGCCTCTGCCTCCCGAGTGCTAGGATTAAAGGCATGTGGCACCACGCCTGGCTGTAGCTATTTCTTATGTAAGAGACCTGGGAATTCCTGCAGATAGTGGTCTCAGCCTGGCTTTCACCAGGTTGGAGCATGTACTACAGAAGGGCCTCTGTGCACTGGATTCATGCCTTTATTTGAATCCATGTACTCTTGTCCTAACAAATGATGGGATTAGATGTGGTCCTGAGTAATACATCCCAATCCTGAGGAAAACCAATTTAAGATATGGCTCCATTAAATCCAAAACATGAGGCTAATTCATTCCTTTAAGACCCCAGCACATTCAGCTTATCAGCTAAACGAATCTACTTTTTATATTGCTCTCTGAGGATTAATTTATAGCTTTGGTGAGAAAAATTCCGTTGAGCTCTTTTGATACGTCTACTGAGGCAGATACACTACAAGACCCTAAGCTGCTCAAATACCACGCCTTATGGCCTTGTGTTTAAGTGGTGTTTATTTTCTCCTTTCTCCTTTGGAGGGATTTGCTGTTAAGTTTAGAAAGCTCATACGTGTGTACTGTCAGCTATACTTGTTACTTTAACATTTAAAGACTTCTATTATTTTAAGTTATGAGTAAATATGTATGCATGTAGAGATGTGCTTGTGCACACAAGTTTCATGGAGGCCAGGGGCATTCTGGGTCCTGGAGTTGGAGGTATAGATGCTTGTGATCCATCCGACCTGAATGTTGAGAACCAAACCCAGGTCCTCTGGAGGAACAGCAGGAGTGCTTGAGCCACCTCCCCAGCCCCATCTCAGGTATTTACAAGGAATACAGAAACGTTCTATCTCACCTCCTTGCTGAAACTATAGCTAACGTGGCAATTATGCTAAGGTGATAGCGGCTTCGAAAAGTAGTCATATATTAATTTTATTATAATTGGAATGTCAGAATAATGTAAGAGGTAATAATATATAAATCATTGTTCTATTAATTTATAACTTAAAGAAAGCTGAAAATACAATATTAATATAAAATTCATTATACAATGTGCATTATTCCTACAGAGGAAAAACATGCTTAAGATAATTGCGTGACAGTCATCTATAGGATGGAACACAGGGCCCCCAATGTAGGAGCTAGAGAAAGTACTGAAGAGCTGAAGGGGTCTGCAACCCTATAGGTGGAACGACAATATGAACTAATCAGTACCCCCAGAGCTCATGTCTCTAGCTGCATATGTATCAGAAGATGGCCTAGTTGGCCATCACTGGGAAGAGAGGCCCCTTGGTCTAGCAAACTTTATCTGCCTCAGTACAGGGGAAAGCCAGGGCCAAGAAGTGGGAGTGAATGGGTAGGGGAGCAGGGCTGGGGAGAGGGGTATAGAGGACTTTTGGGATAGCATTTGAAATGTAAATGAAGAAAATATCTAATAAAAAAAAGAAAAAAAAGATAATTGTGTGAGAAGTGGATGCTCACAGTCAGCTATTGGACGGATCACAGGGCCCCTAATGAAGGAGCTAGAGAAAGTACCCAAGGAGCTAAAGGGGTCTGCAACCCTATAGGAGCAATAACAATATGAACTAACCAGTACCCCCCAGAACTGTGTCTCTAGTTGCATATGTAGCAGAGGATGGCCTAGTCAGCCATCAATGGGAGGAGAGGCCCTTGGTCTCTGGAAGATCATATACCCCAGTAGAGAGGGATGCCAGGGTCAGGCAGTGGGAGTGGGTGGGTTGGGGAGCAGAGCGAGGGGAGGGTATAGGGAGCTTTGGGGATAGCATTTGAAATGTAAATGAAGAAAATATCTAATAAAAAAGATAATTGTGTGAATAGTCTTAGTAAGTACTTCCTATGTGTCACATAGTATTCTGAGGCATCTGGGGTTATATTTTCATGGTACCCTGTGGAAGGTGTTCCTATTATCCTCTAGGGAGAATTCAGAATAGAGTTGGTCAGTGACTGTCCAGGGTCCCCTCAGGTAAGAAGAAGAGCCAGTTGTCCAGGCACCTGAGGGTAAGGTTCCCTGGACACATGTAGAAATGAAGACTTGAGTGGAGGCAGTGTATCTTAGGTGATCCTGAGAACAGCACCAGGAAGAGAGCGTGTCGATCAGGGCTAGGCTCGGAGGATAGTGAGTCACCATATAGACTGCAGACATAGCAGTGACCTTAGCTTCCCTTAGAGAAGTCTCTGGCTAGAAACAGGCTTCACATCTGTCCTCAGCTGGCTTATGGAGTGCCTTTCAGTAAAGGGCACACCATTGCTATTATCTAAGGGCAGCCTCCAGGTAGATTTCAGTATCCACCTGGAGGAATCCACCTGTGTGCTTGCACCACAACCCATCTCCAGCTGCCCCCCTCCATAGTAGGAGAGAGACACTTTGCAGATTAAGTTAATTAAGGCTCTGGAAATGAGATCAGACCGGCTTTGGGCTTTGGGGTAATTCCACTGACTGATATTATGGAAGAAAGGAAAGGGAGGCTTGAGACAGACAAAGATCGGGGGAATCTGTGCTGCTACCACCCAAGAAATGCAAATGGATTGTTTGCTCAAAGTCTCTAGAGGGGGCTTAGCCCTGTTGATACTTGACTTCATTTTTTTTTTTTTACCAAGAACTGAGTGAGAGAGCTGGGGAGATGACTCAGCAGGTCAGAGCATTTGCTGGGCAAGCAGGAGGACCTGAATTCAAGTCCCTAGACACTGGTCAAAAGTCTTGTCTGGTCTCCCTGGACAAGCATTAAAAACCTTGTGTGTTCCTGAGCATGTCTATGATTTTCAGGCTGTGATGGCCAGAGATGGGAGAGTCACAGGGTTTTCTGGCTACTAGCCTGGTCCCAGGTTCAATTTTAGTCTGATCTCAAGGAAATTAGGTGAACCATGATAGGCAGGACACTTGGCATCCTTTTCTGGATTCTGTGCTTGCCTGTGTGTATGTACACATGTGCGTGTACAGCCACCCCTCTCCTCTCCCCCCCCCCTCTCACACACACACACACACACACACACACACACACACACACGCACGCACGCACGCACGCACGCACGCACGCACGCACACACGCACGCACGCACGCACACACACAGGACTGATAGAATAAGTTTATGTTGTCTCAGGCTGATTAGTTTTGGCTGTCTTACTATGGCCACCCAAGGAAACTAATCCTACAGGCCTTGTGCTTCTTGGTTGGTTGCCTCCCATAAGTTCATCCCATGTAGAAACTGCTCTCCTTGGACTCTGACTGACTGGTAGTTTTCCTGAGGATGCTCATAAGAAGAAGGGTGGAATGCTAGCTCCGCTGTCACAGGTGTGTTAGGGATCATAGTACGTATCTTTTACCTGCTCTGCCGTCCCTTGTCTGTGGCTAACATCTTTCTTGGTCAAAACAATGTGACTGGGAGTTCATTCTTCCTAAAACCTCTGAGCCCCTGTTTACTCTAACATTACCATTGCGTCTGTCTGTCTACTGCCAGTCAGCAGACTGTCACCATAAAGTGTTGCAGCACCTCTCCTGGATGTCATATCTGTCCTCTGTCTGAACACTTCCGATATTTTGTATTGATTTAATGACTTCCAACAGTTTGGAACTTTTTTTCCTTGCCTGGTGGTAACTTGGCGCAAGAAGAATGAAGAGACCAGACAGCAGCCTCAGCAATCTAAGGTGTCCTATGGGGAAGTACTTTGTGCTCTGGGGTGCACGGGGCAGAGGGTGGTCTGTCTTTTGTCCTGGTGCTGGTATGCATCACCAGCTGCACTGGAGGGATGTCTTGAAGTTCTCATGGACTTGAGATTTTTGCAGCAGTGGTTGAGCTGCTGAAAGGCCAGCATGTGCTGTCTGCCACTCTCTCGGCTCAGAGAGGTTCCACTGTACTCCAGATCCCATGCTTGAGTAGCAGTCGAGTTGGGACTCACTGCTGCTTTTCCTTATTAGTGTGTTCCTTGAGTCCCATGAACTGGACTTAACTATTAACATGAGTTAAGCGGTGTTTCAAAAACCTTCATTTTTGTTGAGTGATTTTCAAATTCCGTTTATACCAAAATTCTGTCTAATGATGAAACAAACTCATGGATGATCTTATTCTGTGTATGTAGAATGTGATTGTGTGCATGTGTGTGTGTGTGTGTGTGTGTGTGTGTGTGTGTACATTCTGCAAGTTGGGTCATCTCTAAACACCTCTATATACTGTGCAGCATTTCAGCCAGAGAAAGGCCCATCCATAGACAATGGTAGTTCCTTAGGAATATAATGGAGCCGAAGAGTTCCATTGTTTGGTGACACAACCGTTTAACATCATATGTAGCTTGTTTCTCACTGTGCTGGTGCTTTGCTGCAAACCAACTTGCCCTACAATCATGTAATATTAAAGTATACATGCCTGTGCTACAGCACACACTACTTGACAATAATAAAAAACTCTGCTACTGGTTCATACATGTATTATGTATGCGTTTATGTATGTATACACGTATTTGTGATTATCTCAGAGCATATATATGCAGAAAGACAGAGTTGAACACAAAGCAGTGCACGGTGTTTCCCCGGCAGCAACTTGCTTTGCTCTGTGGTTACTGCATCGATTGGACATGCCCCTGTGTTAAGTGATATACAGTTGTACTTAACATTGTCATCACACAAAGTATCCTTGCATTTCAGAAAGAGACGGCGACAAAAAGGCACACTGGTGGAAGTTCAGAGAGCAACTAATAATGAGGTCTCCATGCCCAGCTGATCTCCATCAGAAGCCCAAGGCTCAGGGTCCATTGCATAAGTAGAGGAAGTAAGATCATAGGAACCAGAGAACCAGGAAATCAGCTTCAAGACTGAGGGAGTGTGGGACACACATGGGAGGGGTTGGAGGTAAAAGAATTAGACCCATGATACCTCGATAGTACGATAGTATGGTTGCCTAAACAAGACATGAGCTGTAAGAATAAGAATAGACATGCTAACGTGGAAAGGGAAAACCTCGCAGAGCCCTACCTTAGACAAAGAACTACAGGCAACTGACAACTGCTGAGGGAGAGCTAGCCTTCCCCAGGGATGAGTTTCAGACCTGGTTATCCAGTGCCAAGTGACCAGCCCTGAAAACAAGTGCATGTTAGCAACACTTTAAAGGACTGAGCTGGTTTGTATTTGTGAATGTGTGTGTGTGTGTGTGTGTGTGTGTGTGTGTGTGTGTGTGTGTGTGTGTAAAATTAAGAAAAAGAGGCCATGAATTTGAGAGGGAGTGAGGGGAATACATGAGAGGGGTTGGAGGTGAAAGAGGGAGGAGGAAATGTAATTATATTTCAATTAAAATCGTGAAATGAAAAGAAAGCTCCCAAAGGAGGGAAAAGCTCGAGCCATAAACAAAGATTCTCTGCTTCTGTCATTGATAGCCACTCATTAAAACAAATATTATGATCTGGATTTAATTTTCAATCTTTTAGTGAAAGAATAAAAGCCTTTCTCTTGTAGTAAATCTTAACAAAACATTTCCTCCCAGTGCTAAAAAAAATTAGGGAGAAAACCAGGAAGGTTCTAACCCATAGCCAAAAAAGAAGCATTTTATCATTATCTTTCAAATGATTAAAAATGCTCCTTCAACATCAGATATAGGCAGATGTTCAGGGGTTACAGCAGTTTAAGATTGGCTAGGTTACCGGTAAGGTGACAGTCATGTCATCTGTCATTAAGAACATAAGAGGGTTCATGCTCTTATTATGGTGAGACCCAGGAAGAGGCGATTGGCAGGAACGTTGCTTTCAGACTGCTCACTAATCACAAATGTGGAACTTGGAAGAGGCCTCAGAACAGGGAGTTATGAGCATTGTCAAGGGGACGAAGTCTGCAAGAGCAGAGAGCCTTTTAAAACTGTGGAGTGTTTACATGTGTGTGACACTATTGACAGCAGGCCAAAAGACTGCTCAGTGGCTTCATATCCCAGAGCTTTGTTGTCATGTTAATTAATAACTCTCTGCAATGCAAGCCATCTTCTTGCCCAAAGCTGTGCTGGAAATAGCAGGTTGTTTTTGTTGCTACTCACAGGACATACGGCTTGTGATGTCTGTGGTAAACTTTTTCATGATACTGTTGTTAAAACAGGACATGAAGGTATTTTCAGCCTGCAAGTGCCTGAAGTATTCAAGCCATTGCCTCTGCAGGCGTGTGTGTGTGTGTGTGAGTGTGTGTGTGTGAGTGTGTGTGTGTTTGTGTGTGTGTGAGAGTGTGTGTGTGATGTGTGTGTGTGATGTGTGTGTGTGAGTGTGTGTGTGTTTGTGTGTGTGTGAGTGTGTGTGTGATGTGTGTGTGATGTGTGTGTGTGTGATGTGTATGTGCACATGTGTGTGCATGTGCCTGTCAGTGTGTCTGTCAGTGTGCCTGTGTGTGTGTGCGCACACACATATGTATATGCACACTGGGGGCAGTTCCCTCCTCTGCCTCCTCGGCTAGCATTTTCTCCTACTCTATCATTTGTCAGGATTTGGCACAGATTTTCATTAGTAAGAACAATTCTTCCAGGGAAAAGTTTAGTCTCAGCCTTGAAGCATTTTTAGGGAATGGAAAAGACGAATCAAATGTTCGTGTGACCACTATGCAGCTTCAGCTGGGGGTTGGGGGAAGCAGAAAGTTTGTTCCCTGAGAGGGTTGTCTCAAGAGGGCCAGTGGATATGATGTTTGACCCTGGATTTATTAACTGAGAAGTAGAAATTATCTGTGACCGAGGAAAGCCAATGAGATAGGAAGACAAACCATTTCTAACTCAATTAGAAACATAACTCTTTTCACAGCTGACCTTGAAATAGAAGGGAGCCTCATATGTAAGGTAGTGAGATGCCTTTCACACCAGCTATCCTGAAAAGAGTATTATCAAAAACAGTTTCTTTAAAACTGTATAATTCTTTCAGACCTGTGCTGGAATAAATAGCTCTTAGGAGCCTCAACAGATGTAAATAATAGGTAGTAATCTTTGTAAGAGCAAACCTGTCAATTGTGGAATCATTCCGATACACAAAGGAGCTGTCCCAGACGCTGTGAACTTGAAACAGTGTTACTGTGTAATAACTCAGTGATTCGTAAGGCACATGGCAACAATTATGAGATCAAGTCTGCACACAGATAAATGAGTAAATAATGTTAAATTCTGAGCCAATAAATGAATACCAGTTTCAAGCTTCTTTTATACCACTGCAAAGTGTCTGGGGGTCATACAGTTGAGGGTATTTGTGGTGTTGGGAGAATTTGAACCCAGGGCCCTACATATGGTAAGCATATGTTTTACCTGCCAGGTCTGTCATGCTACAATTCAGTGCTTCTGTGTTGGGAACAAAGTAAAAAGGGGGCCCCTAGGGGCCCTGGGGAAGAACGGAAGGAAGGATATGCCCACACCCTGCCAGAGTTTCCCTATTCTCTGGTCAGTCAGGCATGGGAGGGCTGCTACCTAGCCTATCCACTCATCCCTGGGTGGGCATTCCTCTATCCCACTCTTCAAGGGGTGGCCAAGGGGAAGCCCTGCCTGGGGAACCCCCGGAGATACTTTGCTAAAGCCACCAGGGTTGTGGGAGAGAGGGAATAGGGGAAGATGTTCCCAGCACTAACCAGAGTGCTCAGCGGAACTTGAAGGAGCAGAGCAGAGATTCTATGGTTTTAGAGCTCTATTATAGAAATGCAGGGGAAAGAGAGATGGTAGGAGAGAGAGAGAGGGTGAGAGAGAGAGAGAGAGAGAGAGAGAGAGAGAGAGAGAGAGAGAGAGAGAGAAAGGAGAGAGGAGAGGAAAGAAGAAGACAAAGAGAAAGGGAAGAGGAAAGAGAAGTGAGAGAAGTGAGAAGTGAAAGAACAAAGGAGTAAGAGAGCATGGTGGGGGCTGAACAGCCCTTTTTATGGTTTTCACTGTTGCTAGGTAACTGGGGAGGAGTTTAGCTTGAAGGTCAGAAGCTTGGGCCATTGCTTATGTGACTACTGACCATGCTTCTCTTGTGGGGGCTGTGGTGGGCAGTAACTTAGGCAGGGGCTAGAGTTCCAGGAGCATAAGGGAACGCCTACCGTGTCATGAAGGTGAATTATGACCATCGGGGTTCAGACCTCAGCTCGACTGGAGACCAGCCTGCAATTCCCCACACTTCTGTAGAGCTTCATCCAGGTCATTTTTCTTCACTTCTAATATGGTTGCTTACATCCAATGTCTGTGCCTGTGCAGCTTTCAAACTTTAACTATTACAATGGAGGGCATGGCAGTGAAACCTTCAGGATTCTGTTCTATTAAATCTTGGCAGGTGGTGAAGAGGCTTGGAGAATTATGATGAATTCAATCTATGTACAGGTGATCCTAAAACTTTTAGGGCCCCCACAAAAGGAATTTTCTTGAGAGATAAACACATAAAAATGACTATACACAGTGGTGTTAAAACTACTTTCAGTAACCATTGAAAACTGTGTATGAGCCACAGTGTCAGAAAATATTCTCCAATGTGAAAATGTGTCAGAATTAGTTGACATCAAAAAATTATTATTTTAAATGTGTGAGTGTGCATTTGCATGTGCATGTGAGTGTGAATGTGGAGTGTCCTTAGAGGTCAGATCCCTTGAACTTGGGGATACAGGCAAATGTGAGCCAGTTTGGGTGCTCTGAAGTGAACTTGGGTCCTCTGAAAGAGCAGCATGTGCTCCTAAACACTGAACCATCTCTATTCCTCTCATCTCCTTTCCTTCTTCCTTCCTTGTCCTCTCATGCCCATCCACCTATCCATCCATCCATCCATCCATCCATCATCCATCCATCCATCGTCCATCCATCCATCCATCCATCCATCCATCCATCCATCGTCAATCCATCCATCCATCCATCCATCCATCCTTCCATCTATCCATCCATCATCCATCCATCCATCCTTCCATCCATCCATCCATCCACCATCCATCCATTCATCCATCCATCTACCCATCCATCCATCCCTTTGTCCTTTCACTCATTCAACTATGACTGGATGAACTCTAGATCCTTAACCTTGTAAAGATATCTGTGATACAAGATGTGGAAGTGAACAATGTTCTGAAGTGTTTTTCTTGTGAATGAAGTCAGTCATAAAAGAATAAAAAATAAATAAAACAGTAGACTGTAATAAGTCTAGAGAGCCTACACAGTGACATGCTGGGCCTAAGTGCATTCTCTTAGTGGGAAGAGAGGACTTGTCTAGGTTGGCAATGCACAGTAACAAGTGAGGGATGAGACAGTATGCTGATACTGCAGGAGGCAGGACAGAGGACATGGCATGGAGAACAGGAGAGAACAAAGAGTGTCCAGGCTATGTTGAGAGAGAAGGGAAGGCCAGTGCTGTCGGGGAAAGAAGAAGAGATGTGGCCATGTCCTATGGACATCAGAGACCGTGATCAGAAGCTTGCATTTACTACGGCTATGTTGGAGGGCTTAGGAAAACTACCAGCAGCTGAATTATGTAAAGAGGCAGGAGCTTCTTGTTCACTGCACCGCCGGCCACCAGTTAACGAAGACACAGCAGAGGAATTATTCTTCATCTCCCATATGGGGGAAAAGTTTGAAATCACATCTCTGAGTCATATAGTAATAACCCTCTACTCCATACAATGCAGCATCCTGGAAGCTGGGGGCTGGCTGCAACTGTTTATAGTTGTTATATGGCATTGTATGTTATAGTTGTTATAATGCATTGTATGAT
This sequence comes from Mus musculus, assembly GCF_000001635.26. NCBI lineage: Eukaryota > Metazoa > Chordata > Mammalia > Rodentia > Muridae > Mus > Mus musculus. The sequence continues at coordinate 83,159,582 of NC_000069.6, forward strand.
GGTGCCTTGTAGTATTCCTATTTGCAAGAGTTTATTGAAAAAGGCAGCACATTTAGGATGCCCCAAAGTGAAAAGCAAAATAGAAAATTGCATATTGCCTTGGCTGGGGAGGTGGCTCAGCAGTAAAACTCTTGCCATACAAGACTGAGGATTTAAGTTGATCTCAGATCCTTGTAGAGAAGATTTAGTCTCAGACTGCCCACATAGAAAAGCTGGATGTGGTCAGTGCTGTGTGTTTGAAATTCCAGCACCAGGAAAACAGACATAGGCCCACTGGCCAGCCAGCCTACCCTAATAGCAAGTACCAGGCCAAGAGGGGAAAACTGTGTCTTAAAAACAAGGTAGAAGACACTTGAGAAACATGTGAGGTTGGCCTCTGACCTTCCTGTGCATACCCCATATGCTACCTGCTCACACATGGATGTACATCCACACCCACAGGGACACACACATAGACATTTAACAAAGATCACCCGAGGGGTTTGTTTTAACACCTGTCTATACTGGCTTGTACAGATTCCTTCAGAAAATCGTTTATAATTGTGTGTATGTGTGTGTGTTGCTCTAACTCAAGGCACTGTACATGCAATGCAAGTATGACATGCTCAGCTTTTGTTTATACAGATATAAGCATCTGTCTATCTGTCTGTCCGTCCTTTTTCTCTTAACACCCCCACATCCCACATGCCCTTTCTCTTCCTAGTGGAAAAGCCTTGGTGTTTCCAGTGTCATCTACAGAGACTCTCCTCATTGTTCCATAGTTGGAAGGCTTCCACTGAGTACCGTATGAGATCTAGCCAGCCTTCCCTGGGTTTTCTCTTACCTTCTGCTTTCAGGCAGTGTGTGCAGTGAGTAGCCCTCTTCATGCCACTGTGTATGGGTGAGAGTGAGATGGGATAAACTCTCAGGATCCCAGCTGCCAGGTCAAAGTGTGCTTCCCATAACACTTAGCTTTGGAAATGTGTGCACATTTCCCTGTATAGAGCCTGTGTCATTTTGCTTCTCCAATAACAGTGTATGTGTGTGTGTGTGTGAGTGAAATTCTTAGACTTTTGTTTGTTTTACTGGGTATTTATCGTTGAATTTATGATTTTTTTTAGTCCTGGGTCCCTAATTTATTAACTTGTATCATTTTATATTGTATGCATTTATAAGACACTGGAAAGTCACTGCATTCATTGGTGAAGGAGGAATTGAATAAGTAGGTAAATTTTATTTGTTTAAGTCATTTCACTTACCAGCTTTGTGTTATGATTATTTTCTACATTTTTTCTCCCTCCCCCAAGACTGCGAGCCACTTAAGAACAGTGTGATTTATGCTTTATTATTACCAGAAGATCAATGCCAGGTGCATATGTGTTGTGTAATAAACAGCTGCTATTTTAACTTATGGCTTACAGCAGAGTAGTGGTACTTCTAAACCTAGAGGCCTAGAATGAGTTCATAAGTAGAAGAAGTTTCTGTGAATAAGTACAAAGAAAGACTTAGTGAATATGGGAATTTTAAAAAGAGAAATCTTGTGTCAGTAGCAATAAAACATCATTATGGGAAGGGCTCACCATGCCTTGTTTAACTGGATGCTATTATAACATAAATTAAAACGGTATTCTGTCAGTACATGACTTGAGAGCAAATGAAACCCTATACTGAATGGCAGATGAGAAATAGAATGAAAACATTTATGAGGAAAAGTGTCCCACGAATACGTTTGAAGATAAATGTCAAGAATTGGCAAGCCAAATGAATAATTTTGCAGGAGAAATTCTGCACGAAGGATCTCAGCACAGCACAGGCACTCTGAGAAAAATCTGCAATGGCCTTAAAAGCAAATGATGACAATTTCCTGTCTATAACAACATATAACTGTACCTCAGACATCCAGCAACGTTGCTCGACAGCTGACTCCTGATTGTTTTATGACTCCTGTCTAGATAAGCTCTAAGAACATTCCAAAACATCGAACATCTAATGTTACTGCTCACAAAACATGTATGTACAACAATAAAAAGAAGCCCAACCAACGCTATCATTGGGTAAGCATCTGCAGCTGGAGCACAGCCTGCATTGAGTAATTCTTCTCATGCAAGACAACACATGAGAGGACACACAGCCACCATGAAGGGGAGCAGGCGGAAGAGGCTGCGCTTCTGGGCTAGTGCTGGCCCTGCATCCCAATGAACTACCTAGTCAGACTAATTTAACTGTGTACCTCCTAGGCATTACACATCGCGACAACTAAATGAGCATGTTTCTCCAACATCTTTTCATGCTATTCTGTATTCTTGGCATGGACATGGGGCAGAATGATTTCATCAGGTGACAGGGATTATGATAATGAATACCAGTATCCGTGTGAAGATCTGCAAATGCATAGGAAACATCTAAAGATGGAACTGCTTTTGAAAAATTTTGATTAATAAGCCTGTTCTTTTCTAATGAGAGACAGAAAGGGGGTGGGTGGTTTCAGAAGGGAGGGCAAGTGGGGAGGACCTGGGAGGAGTAGAGGAGGGGAAACTATAATCAGAATATACTGTATGAGGAAAAAAATCTATTTCCAAAATGGAAATATGAAAAATATATTACAAAACACATTTTCACAGAAATATTACTTGCCTTATAAATAATATTTAAGATTAGCTTTAAGTATTTTAATCATGTATTTGTTGTAATTTAACCTACATGTATTTGTTTCTATTCAGCTTTTCCTAGAAACAAGTAAGTATGCAAATTATTCTGCTTGGAAATATGTTTACGTCTTCCCTTGTGGTAAAATTACAAATATCAATCAAAATTGCTACTAAAAATCTTAGCAAAAATTGGCTAATATTTTCTTCAATAGTTTTATTATTTTATCAATTTTTGAGAGAAGGCTTCTATATTTTAAATTACCATCCTGGCTAAATGCCTGGAATTGAAGACATTTAAGGCCTAGGTTCAGTGGAAAAAGAAATATGTGATATTTTGTTAATAAGAAATATGACATATCATTTTAGGCCTGGGAATCTTTCTCATTTATTTGAGAGACAAGCTGAATGTGTAACATTATAGTATGAGCTCTATTGGCAGCATCGACCAATTCAGCTGTCATTGTGTGTGTGTGTGTGTGTGTGTGTGTGTGTGTGTGTATGAAGCATACAAATAAGTTATTATTCTTTACATTAGTACCTAAATGGATTTTAGGTTCATGCACACGTTTCAAAATTTTCTTTTTGCAAAAGTCATCCTAGATTAGAAAGATTGGTTTCTGTGTGTGACTGGAATGGTCTGTGTTGTGTGTAACTAGAATTGTCTCTGTGGGTAACTGAAATGGTCTCTGGGTGTAACTGCAATGACCTCCTGTAGATTTTCTCATTTTTTTTTAAAACCAGCAATCCTAAGTTTTTAAAAGTTGTATTTCTAACTATTTTGTGTTGTGTGCATGTATGTACATGTGCCACAGCACATGTGGAGGTCAGAGAACACCTTGCACAGTCTGGTTTCTCCTGCCCCTGTATAGATTCCAGGGTTTGAACTCAGGTCGGCAAATTCATTGGCAAACACGTTGTCTTTTTTTTTTTTTCTTTTTCTTTTCTTTTCTTTTTTTTTTTTTTTGAGACAAGGTTTCTCTGTGTAGCCCTGGCTGTCCTGGAACTCACTCTGTAGACCAGGCTGGCCTCAAACTCAGAAATTCACCTGCCTCTGCCTCCCAAGTGCTGGGATTAAAGGCGTGCGCCACCACGCCCAGCAAACACGTTGTCTTGCTGAGACATTTTACTGACCCTAAGCCAGCAACCTTCCTTATACAACCTTAATAAACGTTGCAATAAATACTTGAAACACGTTTCTCTCTTTTTGGGTCAGCCACTGACATCATGGTTAACATCTAATACCTGTTGAATACAGGAAACGGATATCTGAGCTCTTTTGGAATTTTGTTGGTGAAGTTTCACATACGTGGCAAGCAAGGGATGCTGTAATAAAAAGAAGAATTATAGGAAAATCTGTTTAAATCTTAAATTTCCTTTTGTATAAGAAATGGGACATACCACATTTATATCTTGAGCTTAAAAAAAGTTTTGAATCTATTGCAGAAACTCTCTCCAGAATAAATTATCTTGCACTGATTGATAAACTTTCTTGAGTACTAACAGTGCAGTTTTTAATTTGGCAAGGAATAATTCAGGTTTCATAGCTGCCATTCCGGTCTCCTTAACATGATTTACTTTGATGAAATGTTGCAAGCATTTAAGTAGGTCAGTTTCCCATAGGTCTTGCTGGATATGCAAGAATGTGAGGTTCTGACCACTCTACTTGGATTATTTATTGCTGTTGCACTTACAGCAAGCGACCTTGAGGGATGAAGTCAGTTCTCTGCTAACAAGAGCGTGCAGGCTTATTCATGCCTTTGTACAGCACTGGCTTCTCAAGTGCTTTATGTCTAGCATCATCTGACCCTCACTGGGCTGGGCTTGGGGATGGGGCATGGATATGTTGCCTGTGGTCCCTCTATTTTCTATGGGTGATGGGCCTTTCATCTCTGTTGCGGGATCCTGTAGCTTGGGTACATTTAAGGCGACCAGATCATGGCTGATTCCATGATTTGGGAACAGCGGTTGTGTGGTTGTGTGGTTGTGTGGTGACTCTTCTCAGCTATTGTGGAATCTTGAGCTTCTACACTTTGTCTAGTGTCCTAGTAAAATGTGAAGTCCTGGTCCAAATGCACCACTGTGACTGAAAGAAACAACGTGGAACTGTATGTATTAAAGTTAATCAATTATGACTTTTTGTTTTTGAGTTATCTATTGATTTACTATCTTATCATGGTTTGCCTTCTGCAGGCAGATAAAAACACAGCTTTTAAAGCCTGGGTCACAAAGTTGGCTCCATTTTCAGAGCTTTATGGATCTGTTGTTTGTTTTGTTTTGTTTTCCCCCTTTATGCCTTTAGTATTTTTCATCTTGGTAAACTTTGGTTATATGTCTTATTTTGAATTGATTTGAGATGGAAGGTGGTGAGGTCCGAGGGCCTAAGACTCACCCCAGAGACCCTATTTCATGGAGTCTCTTCACTGAGTGTGTGGAGTTGGCGCTGTAACTTGCTTTTATCAGCCAATGGCAGGAGGAATTGATTGTCTGTCACTTCTGAGATGGAGTTTGAAGGGTAGGGAGAGGAGCCTATGGTGAGGCCTTCCTGCACGTGGTTTGCACACTCCTATTGGTCAAATACGTCAGATCTATATGACTGTGCTTAGGATGAGACACTGGGGAAGGAGACATAATCTGGTGTGGGAAAAAAAACATCCTATAGTTTGCTTATACATCTTTGAATTATTTGACTTTTTGTCATTTCCTGTGTCATTCTCCCAATTCTATTACTAGATGTAGGGTAGATTGTACATTTTGCAATCTTGTGTTAGTTGTAAAGAACCATACTAATTTATTTAGGAAGGGACTAGAGGCACAGTTAAGAGCTTATTCTACCCTTGCAGAGAACCCAAATTCAGTTTCCTGCTCCCACATTGGGATGATTAGAACTACTGGTAACACACGTTTCAGGGAATCTGATGTCACCTTGTGATCTCAAGGCTACCAGCACTTATGTGTATACATAGCCTCATATGAGTGAGCCACACATGCATGCACGTGCGCACGCAACATACACACACACGCACACACAAATAAGGCAAATCTTGAATAATTTTAGGAGCTACAGATCACCCCTTTCTCACGTCCTTATGGGATATTGGTTTTGTATACTTATTTCTTTCAATAATTCCCATACCCCAGCTTCCTTTGTACTCTTTCCACCTGTATGCTTAACATTCAACTCTAGAAGAAACTCAAATTCTATCACTTAATCACTGTAAGATCTTTTTTTTTATGTGAGATATTAATTTTATTTAAAGTTTTTTTTTCCATTTTTTATTAGGTATTTAGCTCATTTACATTTCCAATGCTATACCAAAAGTCCCCCATATCCACCCACCCCCACTCCCCTGCCCACCCACTCCCCCTTTTTGGCCCTGGTGTTCCCCTGTACTGGGGCATATAAAGTTTGCAAGTCCAATGGGCCTCTCTTTCCAGTGATAGCTGACTAGGCCATCTTTTGATATATATGCAGCTAGAGTCAAGAGCTCCGGGGTACTGGTTAGTTCATAATGTTGTTCCACCTATAGGGTTGCAGATCCCTTTAGCTCCTTGGCTACTTTCTCTAGCTCCTCCATTGGGAGCCCTATGACTCCTAGCTGACTGTGAGCATCCACTTCTGTGTTTGCTAGGCCCCGGCATAGTCTCACAAGAGACAGCTACATCTGGGTCCTTTCAATAAAATCTTGCTAGTGTATGCAATGGTGTCAGCGTTTGGATGCTGATTATGGGGTGGATCCCTGGATAAGGCAGTCTCTACATGGTCCATCCTTTCATCTCAGCTCCAAACTTTGTCTCTGTAACTCCTTCCATGGGTGTTTTGTTCCCAAATCTAAGGAGGGGCATAGTGTCCACACTTCAGTCTTCATTCTTCTTGAGTTTCATGTGTTTAGCAAATTATATCTTATATCTTGGGTATCCTAGGTTTGGGGCTAATATCCACTTATCAGTGAGTACATATTGTGTGAGTTTCTTTGTGAATGTGTTACCTCACTCAGGATGATGCCCTCCAGGTCCATCCATTTGGCTAGGAATTTCATAAATTCATTCTTTTTAATAGCTGAGTAGTACTCCATTGTGTAGATGTACCACATTTTCTGTATCCATTCCTCTGTTGAGGGGCATCTAGGTTCTTTCCAGCTTCTGGCTATTATAAATAAGGCTGCTATGAACATAGTGGAGCATGTGTCCTTCTTACAATGGCTTGTGCTGTAAGATCGAGAATTGACAAATGGGACCTAATGAAACTCCAAAGTTTCTGCAAGGCAAAAGACACCGTCAATAAGACAAAAAGACCACCAACAGATTGGGAAAGGATCTTTACCTATCCTAAATCAGATAGGGGACTAATATCCAACATATATAAAGAACTCAAGAAGGTGGACTTCAGAAAATCAAATAACCCCATTAAAAATGGGGCTCAGAACTGAACAAAGAATTCTCACCTGAGGAATACCGAATGGCAGAGAAACACCTGAAAAAATGTTCAACATCCTTAATCATCAGGGAAATGCAAATCAAAACAACCCTGAGATTCCACCTCACTCCAGTCAGAATGGCGAAGATCAAAAATTCAGGTGACAGCAGATGCTGGCGTGGATGTGGAGAAAGAGGAACACTGTAAGATCTTGTACGAAGTATTAAGCCAGCAGTTCTGCACTCACGTCTCTCTGTCTCCCTTCATCTCCACATAGTCAATAATCATGATTTCCTGACATCCAGTTTTCAGTGTGGACTAGGAGTGATGAGATCATGTTATCATTGATTTTATGTGATGGTGATGAGGAATAATAATAATAAGCTACAGGGAAACATTAATATGCTGAGCTGTTACATCCTTGCAATGTGCGAGGCAGGAAGGACTGAAGGGTGGTATCCACTTTTCCATAGTTTGAAGCAGGAAAAGGTCAACGCTGAGGGAATCGGATGATGATTGTGAAGCCAAACACTCCGAGGACAAACATTAGATGCATTATTTGTAACTTGGGAAGAGGGAAGAAATAACCAGGAGACATAGGAGTGAAAGCTCCCTGGAGAATAAACGAACGAGGCTTGTGTTTTAGAGTAGGGAAGAGGGTGGGTTGAGACGAGCATGTCCCTGCCAGGTGGCTGCGGTCCCTTTCCTGCCTCCGAATTTAGAAAGCGTGAATGACCTGCTTCTTATGCTTTTGATTAGTTTAGCATCGAGTACCGGAGTACAGGGCATTGAATGTCACGTTTGACCTTAGGGAAAGCTTCCTGGGAGGTTTGGAATGGGATTAAGGGTGGGAAAGGCTTCTTTGGATAAACTCTCCTATTTCACTCAGTGGAGAGTTCACCGATGTACATATTGTTGTTTGTTTCTCTCTAAATGAAAACTACAGTTATTTCCAGGCAGATCTGATACAACCAGATGGTAAGAGTATTAAGAGCACAAGGGGAAAAACTGTATTAATTTTAAATGTCTTAGACAGATTGGCACTGCAGGCACAACAGGCAACAAGGGGGGAAAGAAAGTGATATTTCATAGAAGCAAAATGCAATGGGAAAAACAACAGTAGCAAAACCTCTAAGCTATTAGATAATGGGCCTAAAATCTCTTTGAATGCCGTGGGTTTGCCTGCCGGGTGACTCTGGGATGGGGTGGAGGAGCTGCTGCTTGGCCTCTTTGTGATGATCAGTGAGGCTGTGGGAGAAGCTTTCTGAAGACTTGGTGTGTGCTGTACGTGACGGTACTGATCCACGGTTCCTCTCTGACTGAGTTACTTCTCCTTCCACTGTCTGTTGTTCTTCAACTGGAGTCCATCAGAGTAACATTGGTAACTCAATTATATCTTTTTAGCTCAGAGTTGAGGCTGAGAGTAGGTTTGTACACACTCTCTGGGTGTTTTCAGGCTCATGGTTTATGATCTTTGTTGTTACTATGACTTTAATCGAATGATGACTACACCTGCAACTTTTCCCACGGTGATCATCTCCAGTTACTGGTGGGATGTAAGTAACTATCTCTTGATATCTTACTGTGTGCTAGACAGTGCCATTCACTGCATATAAAATATCTGATTTAAGTTTTGTTCCAAGAAGTCAGTCCTGTGATTGATCCATTATATAGACGTGGAAATGGAGGCTCAAAGAAGAGTGAAATAATGTACCTAAGATAAACAGACAGCAATGACAGTCACAGTGCCTGTGCTGGGAATATTAAGGAGGCTTACAATTGTCTCCATGACAACTCTTTTTTTTTAGGAAGAAGTTGTTCCACCTTACACACATGAAAATCTAAACATTGACTAAGTCATCCAACAGAAAGTGTATCCAAAAAAAAAAAAAAAAAAAAGGAGAATGGGAGACCATCAAAATAGAATTTATCATTTACATAGCCCCATATGTCTTCTTGCTTTGTTTTGTTCCCCCTGTGAGCATCTCTAAACCACTGGAGATATTTGCAAGTTAAATCAGAGTGATTAAAGATAGCTTAAGATGGAGAAAGTGATCTCAGATTTATAGATGTGCTCAATCTGTATATAGCTGTAGAAATGCACCACTGGTCCAGCAACATTGGGGTTTCCCAGCTATTCACGGTGGTGGTGGTGATTGCTATGCAGTGAAGTCCTGGACAGCTATCACTTCAATGTGTCTAATTAATTCATTGTCAGGCAGGATTAATGATGGGAAGGCCTCAAGTGTTCATTTAGTCTCTAATGAGTTAACAAGGTACATTTATAACTGTTATATCTAGACTGAGTTTTCTAAATTTGAAAAGATGTGGAGTGGACGTCATAGGACCGTAGTGGGAGATGCCCCCGTGGCTGGGAGACTTGTACTGCAGGCTGAGGGAACGCTGGAACTCCTAGGGGAGATCTAACAAGAAACCCTTAGTAAGGTTTCCTGGGAGAGGTGCCCTGAAGGTCATCAAGGCACGGGGAGAGCAGGAGGGAGCAAGGTGTGGGGAGCTGATGTTCATGGCTGGTACAGTGTTTTTGAGGTCAGTGACCTAATGTGCATGGCTAGTCCAGTGATTGTGGGGACTTTTTTTTTTTTTGAGAGAAAAAAAAGAGAGACAAAGTTTCTGGTGTGAGAAACTTTTCATACTTCTTTAAAATTTTCTCTTCTTTTCTTTTTTTGGTTGGTTTTTCAAGAGAGGGTTTCTCTGTATAGCCCTGGCTGTCCTGGAACTCACTTTGTAGACCAGGCTGGCCTGGAACTCAGAAATCCGCCTGCCTCTGCCTCCTGAGTGCTGGGATTAAAGGCGTGTGCCACCACGCCCTGCTAAAATTTTCTTTTTTAACTGTTCAGTATTGTTTTGGCTCTCTCTTTTTTAAGTTCTATTTTATTTTTAATTTATTTTTTACACTCGATATTCCATTCCCCTGCCCCCATCCACCCTCCTACTGCTCTACATCTCACACTTCCTCCCTACCCCACCCATCTCCACATGGATGCCCCCACCCCACCTGACCTCTCAACACCCTGGGGCCTCCAGTCTCTTGAGGATTGGGTGCATCATCTCTGAATGAACACAGACCTGGAAGTCCTCTACTGTATGTGTGTTGGGGGCCTCATATCAACTGATGTATGCTGTCTGTTTGGTGGTCCAGTGTTTGAGAGATCTCGGGGGTCCAGATGGAAACTGCTGGTCCTCCTACAGGATCACCCTTCTCCTCAGCTTCTTTCATTCTTCCCTAATTCAACAGCAGGGGTCAGCTGCTTCTGTCCACTGGTTGGGAGCACATATCTGCATTTGATTCTTTCAGCTGCTTGTTGGGTCTTTCAGAGGGCAGTCATGATAGATCCCTTTTTGAGAGCGCTCTATAGCCTCAGTAATAGTATCAGGCCTTGGGACCTCCCCTTGAGCTGGATCCCTCTTTGGGCCTGTTGCTGGACCTTCTTTTCCTCCGGGTCCTCTCCATTTCCATCCCTGTAATTCTTTCAGACAGAAACAATTATGGGTCAGAGGTGTGACTGTGGGATAGCAACCCCATCCCTCATTTGATGTCCTGTCTTTCTGCTGGAGGTGGGCACTATCAGTTCCCTCTCCTTACTGTTGGGCATTTCATCTAAGGTCCTTCCCTTTGAGTCCTGAGAGTCTCTCACCTCCCAGGTCTCTGTTGTATTCTAGGGGGTTCCCCCCAACCTCCTGTTTCCTGAGTTTGCCTGTTTCCATTCTTTCTTCTGGCCCTTGGGGCTTGAGTCCTTTTTTCTCACCCAATACCAGATCAGTTTTCCCTCTCCCCTCCACTACCCCCCCATTCCCTCCTAGGTCCATCCCTCTCTCTTTCCCTCCCTCCCTACTTGTGACTGCTTTTTTTTCTCTCTGCCAAGTGGGACTGAGGTGTCCTCACTTGGGCACTTCAGCTTTTTGAGTTCTGTGGACTGTATCTTGGGTATTCTTTACTTTTTTTTTTGGCTAATATCCACTTATTAGTGAGTGCATACCATGCATGTCCTTTTGGGTCTGAGTTACCTCACTCAGGATGAAATTTTCTAGTTCTATCCATTTGCCTGCAAAACTCAGGATGTCTTCATTCTTAATAGCGGAGTAGTATTCCATTGTGTAAATGAACAACATTTTCTGTATCCATTCTTCTGTCGAGGGACACCTAGGTTGTTTACAGCTTCTGGCTATCAAAAGTAAGGCTGCTATGAACATAGTGGAACACGTGCCCCTGGGCATGGTGGGGCATCTTCTGGGTATATTCTTCAAGCTTCACTACAGAGCAATAGTGATAAAAACTGCATGGTCCGAGACAGACATGTTGATCAATGGAATAGAATTGAAGACCCAGAAATACAACCGCACACTTACGATCTCTCAATCTGTGGCAAAGACGCCAAAAATATACAACGGAAAAAAAGAAAGCATCTTCAATAAACGATGCTGGTCTAACTGGCAGTCTGTATGTAGAAGAATGAAAATAAACCCATATTTATCACCTTGTACAAAGCTCAAGTCCAAGTGGATCAAGAACCTCAACATAAAACCAGATACACTGAGTTTAATAGAAGAGAAAGTGAGAAAGAGCCTTGAACTCATTGACAAAGGGGAGAAATTTCCTAAGCAGAACTCCAGTGGCCCATGCTCTAAGATCAAGAATTGATAAATGGGATCTCATAAAACTGAAAAGCTTCTATAAGGCAAAGGACATAGTCAATAAGACAAATCAGCAACCTACAGATTGGGAAAAACATCTCCACATCCGATAGAGCTAATATCCAAAATATATAAAGAATTCAAGAAGTTAATCACCAAAAACACCAAACAATCCAATCAAAAAATGGGATATAGAACTAAACCGAGAATTCACAACTGAAGAATCTTGAATGGTTGAGAAGCACCTAAAGAAATGTTCAAAGTCCTTAGTGATCAGAGAAATGCAAATCAAAACGCCCCTGAGATTCCACCTTACACCAATCAGAATGGCTAAGATCAAAACCTTAGGTGATAACACCTGTTGGAAAGGATGTAGAGACAGAGGAACACTCCTCCATTGCTGGTGGGATTGCAAACTGGTACAACCACTCTGGAAATCAATCTGGAGGTTCCTCAGAAAATTGGAAATACATCTACCTGAAGACCCAGCTATACCATCCTTGGGAATATATACTGTGTTTCTTCTTATGAAACAAAGCTGGTGACGTCTGAAGAACTTAGAAGGCAGGAGTTTTGTCATGTGCATATATGCTTTTCTTTACGGATTTTAGACAAGGTTTCACTCTCAGGGGAGGAGCTGCTTTCTAAATTGCCACATACCTCATTTCCTCTTGTTAGGATAACTAAATTGCTTCAGAGAAAGAACAATCCCCACAAATCAGAATTGGCTTTTATTCTTTTATATGGTTGACAATGATTTCTTTTAACCTGTGATGAGACTCAAACACTGTATGTTAAGTACTCAACAAACCCATCAGTTTGAATATTCAGTATTGTTTTGTGGTCAAATCACTGAACTGTGAAATTTTTCCTCCAGCTCCTTCCGGTTCTTTCCCATCTCCCTTCCTATCCAGAGCCACATCTTTTCTCTTTCTCCTTAGAAACAAACAGGCATCTAAGGAAGAATAAGATGAAATAAGATAATGTAAATCCAGACAGGTCAGAAGAGGACAAAACAAAGACACAGAAAAAAAAAAAAAACCCTTATAGATGCAGAAGCACAGGAATTCACTAATAACACATAATTGAAGCCATAATAAATTTTCAAAAAACTTGTGAAGTTTCAAAAGATGTCCTAACACAACATTATGAGACCAAGAACTTCCAAAAACGCTGTTGAGTTTGTTCTGTGTTGGTCATTTACTGCTGGGCATGGGCCTACTTACTGTTAAGAGTGGTTTGTATTCCCAGTGAGACCCTCTTGGGGGGTAAAAAACTAATTTTTCAGATTTTTTTTCTTTCAACTTCTCATTATACCCATGCACACACTTCTAGTAAAGTTAGACCCTTCCATGTAATGAGAGGATCCTTTAACATCTATTCAAATGCAAATTTCCCGATTTAATCCAATGTGGGCAAAAAAATGGTAGTTTATATCAAAATCGAGTTGATAGACTCAGGCCTGACCTGATCCCCCAAGCATCATGGTTTGAACTTCAGAAGAAACAAGGCAAAGCTTCTAATGTGGAGGCTGTGGAACACTTAAGAGTGTAAAAACCAACATGCTAATTCACGGAATTGAGGCTTGGAGGGCTACTACTATGACAGCTTTTCCAGTTTTCCAGTTTGTCCTTTGGAAGCCTGGGGCTTTTACCTAGGGAGTTTATGAATCAAGTAACTTGATTCTATAATGAAAATTCCATTTTTAGGAAATATGGGGCTGTTTTTGTTCTTTAAACAGGAAGTTCTATTTAGAGTTTCAGCAAAGAAACCGTTCTAAATGAAAGTATTTCAGTTTGAAATAGTGTTGCTCTGATTCTCTGCAATTACCTATTTTTTGTGTTAAGTAGTTTTCCTTTTCTGTTTACTAATTTAAATTATTAAGAGAATGCATCAATGTTTACTTTGTTTTGTTTTTGTTTTTAGAGACAGGGTTTCTCTGTATAGCCCTACTGTCCTGGAATTCACTATGGAGTACAGGCTGGCCTCGAACCCAGAGATCCCTCCTCCTCTGCCTCCACCTCCTGGGAATCTGTGGTTTTCATAACTTATGTGTATGAACATTTATTTGTGGAGGATAAATATCTCTCAAAAGTTCAACGTAAAGACACAGGCATGTGGATTCAATTATATTAATATAATCATGTTAGTGCTATTATAATTCTGTATCCCGTTTCAGTAAAATGATTTTCTGGGTCAGCGTTCCTCCAAGTGTGGTCTTTGCTCCAGTAGCATCCCAGTTACCTTAGAAATTGCTAGAATGCAGCTTCTTGGTAGCAATGGGGCTGCAGATGTAGAAGCTGTCAATAGGAACAGAAGAAGGCAGTCTGTTTCAAGTTGATCTCTTGATGATTCTGAAGACCTTAGAGAAATCACTGTAATTTAGTATTACTTGCCAATTTGGTGAGCTTTCTTATATGCCAGATATAATAGATTGCATAGCTATTCTAAGAAACCACTGGAGCTGCTTGCTAAGTGGTAGATCACTTGTCTGTGTATATACAAGGCCCAGGGTTTAATTAACATCATTATCATATACAATCACAAAATAAGGTACACTACACCTACTTGCTTGCTCCATTAGTGGAAGTCCTATGTAGTGATTTGAATATAAGTAGCCCCATTGGCCTACTGGGAATGGCACTATTAGGAGGTATGGCCTTGTTGGAGGATGTGTGTCACCGGGGCCTGGGCTTTGAGGTTTCTGAAGCTCAAGCCAGGCCCAGTGGCTCAATCTCTCTTTTTGCTGCCTGCCGCTTTGGAAGTAAAACTCTCAGCTATTCTTCCAGCACCATGTCAGCCTGCGTGACATGAAGCTCCCCACCTTGGTGACAATGCACTGAATCTCTGAACTATAAAGCAGCCCCAATTAAATATGTTCCTTTATAAGAGTTTCCATGGGCATAGTGTCTCTTCCTAGGAATAGAACATTGACTAAGACATCTTCTCAGGTAGGGAAACATTAGCACAGTTGTGGTGATAAGTCCAGCAGAAGTTCTGATGGCTGGTTCCTGTGCTCTCCTGTGATGGGTGCCATGGATACACATGTTCGTTCATGTTGTTGAATTTGCTCCTGTCTGTGTTGATATTCTCTGTCAACCTTTGAATTCATGAAGGACAAAGAAGGAAACCTCAGAAATTAGATTTACTAGCATCTGCTGCACTGCTGATGACACCCAGCAATTGCTCCCGAAATGTTTGCTCAGGAATGAGCACAAGGCTTGAGGCTCTATCTCAGTTGGTAGAGTGTCTGCCTAGTTTGCACCAAGTCCCAGGTTTGGTTTGAAGTATTGCATAAACATCTTCAGAAGTTCAAAACCACCCTCAGCTATATGCTGTTAGAGGCTGGCCTGGGATACATGAGAGACTCCAACAGGGAGAGGGAGAGGGAGGAGGAGGGGGAGGGGGAGGGGGAGGGAGAAGGGGAGGGAGAAGGGGAGGGGGAGGGGGAGGGAGAAGGAATATTCAAAGCCCTATCTCTCTCAGGTGCTGAGGGCTTTAAGGGTCTTTGAGGGGGTCCTTCTTCCTCACATTTAGGGTTG
The DNA here is from genome assembly GCF_000001635.26 of Mus musculus. Classification (NCBI taxonomy): domain Eukaryota; kingdom Metazoa; phylum Chordata; class Mammalia; order Rodentia; family Muridae; genus Mus; species Mus musculus. The sequence goes on from NC_000069.6 coordinate 83,174,818, forward strand.
GTCAGTCTAAACAAAGACAGGGAGGCTGATACGGCTACCACTTTTAGCCAAATATATCCTGAACCAACTTTGATCTTGTTGCTGGGGAGGAGGCCCTACTGGTAACAGAAAAAGTGTGCCAGGCTTTTGACTCAGGTCAGGAGGACAAGGGAAACGCTGTAAGTCCGCCATCTTTATTTTCTAGCTGTGGTCCTGATCTCCATCTGTCTGTAAGTGCTATCAATTATTACTCCCTCACGTTTGTGAAGTTTCAGGGTCATAAAATTTATGATTTTCCCCCTCATTTATATAACTTTTAGTCTTGCAAAGGCAATAATGGGGAAATCTTTTGTGGATAAGAAACACTTGGGCAGCCACTAATAACGCTTTGGAATATTGTGTTAATTGAAAAAAATATGGTGCATGACATTCTGGAAAAAAAAAAGAGAGAGAGAAGGAATGTGTAGCAGAGTTATTATTTGGGGCCTCCAGTCTGCCACGTGGTAAATCTCATTTAAATCCCTCACAAATTATACCAACACCATGTCCTTCTCTGCAAAATGGAGTTAAGCAAATCTCATCACAGGATGACTTTGATAATGAAATGAAATAGTGTGAAGGAAAAGAACTTGGTGAATGAAGCTGACTCTCAGCAGAAGTGGGAACTTCAGTTGAAAAATATCTGTTCAAGGACAGGAGCCAAGCAGTCGCTGAAAGGTCTCTACTTCTCCCATCCCCTTCTCTTCCTTCCTACTGCAGTTCCCCTGACAATAGGTGAGACCAGAGGATTCTTCGTTTATATAAAATGGCCCAGATCCAGTTGTTCTCGTGAGCTGCATTGGATCTTTTTCAAGTAGTTTGTAACAGAGCTTAAAGGTTTGGTAAATTAATTATAAATTCTGAGCCAGAAACCAGATGCCAAGGAAGGAGCGCCCATGACAGGCCTGGACCTGGTGAACCCGATGGGTGGCTGAGGTTTGCGACTGTGTTCCGAGAGAGTTTATTAGCCTGGGCTTCTAACATGTTTCCAGACAAATTGAGTGTTTACACATTGCTGTTATTTAGAATTTTTGTCATCAGATTCTCTCACAGCTGTGTCACATTTACATCTTGGAAACAAGGCCCACAGTGTCACACACTCTGATGGGGAATAGCTAAAAAGCTGCAGCTTAGCATAAACACCGAGTCAGCTATATTTCTCTTATGGAATCAATGAGGGTTGTAATCCCTACAGATTAGGTCAGACCATGGGGTTAGCTGGGCAGACCAATGCTGACTGGAAAAGCAATTGTGTCACGAGCTCATGACACTTCTTAACATTTTTTTTTTTAATTAAGAATTTTATACACGAACACTATTTACATCATTTTCACCCTTACTCTTTTCCTTCAAGTTCCTCCTGAGCCCCCCACCTCTTTTTCAATTCATGACCCCTTCTTCTTGTATTATTATTGTTACATCTATGCATATATAAATACATCCTGCAGTCCTTTTGAGTTGCTTGTACACGGATGTACTTAGGGCTGACGCCTTGTGGTTGGATAACCAATCAGAGGGCTTGTCCCCGGCGAGGCCTGATCCTTCCTCTCCCAGCACCCATCAGTTGCCTGTAGCTCTTCATTTTGAGGAGGGACCTTGTGAGATTTCTCTCATCCACATTAGCATATCAAATGGTATTGTCATTGTGCAGGTCCCTAGGTAGCCATATTGACTGAGATGAGATTTCATGGGTGTGGAATTCCTGACATATCTGGAAGATGCTATCTCACAGCAGGCATCTGGTCCTCTGGCTCTTACAAGCTTTCTGAACCCCTTCCATGATACTTTCTGGGACTTAGGTGTATGGGTTGTGTTGTTGATGCATCAGTTGGAGTTGGAGACCCCATGGTAAGTTTTCTGTATTGTAATCCACTGTGGCTTTCTTTAAAGATTTTCATCTGGGCCGAAAGAAGCTTCTGTGATGTGAAGTAGGGACTGTAGTTCTCTGTGGGTATAAGCATAGGTCTTTAGAATGCAGTTAGGAATTATACTGTTTAGAACAGGAGCAGGAGGAGGGGTTCCTCTAGGATCCATGACCTCTTCAGCCACAGGTATCTGGCCAATTTTACAGTACTAGGCATAGGTTTCCTCCTATTCAGTGGGCCTTATGTCCAATTAGGTGCCTGTTGGCTATGCCCAAGCTATAGTGCCACTACTGCAACTTGGGGAACATTTTGTACAGCAAAATGCAGCATGTCAAATGGTATTGTTATTGTATAGGTCCTTGTTTAGGTAGCCATATTGATTGAGATGAGTGTGGAATTTATGCAGCTAACCATAGCTGCCAAGAGTTCAAGAGTGCAGTGGCCATGCCCTGCCTGGTAGTTGGAATTCCACAGCACTCCACCCTCCAGACAGCTTGTGCATTCCATTCACCCTCCTCTTCCAGGACGCTCCATGTGCTTTCAAGGGTGTGATGCCAATATCCTATTTAAGGCTAAGCACTAAAGAGTCATTTATTTTCGACACTTTGGCTTGTTGTTTCTCCAGAAATAGCCACCCACTAGAAAAGCAAGTTTCCGTAACCACAACTAAGAGCAGCACTAAACTGTGGACATAAGCATAAGTATTTAGAAGACAATTTGACAGATACATCGTGCTCACTTGGCGAAACAACAGCAGTGGCTTCCCCACTAGGGCTTATAACTTTCCCCAAACATGGACGTTTGGCCAGTTTTATGGTAACAGACATAACCTCCCTTCTGTGAAGCAGGGCCTCGAATCAGTCGAGAATCAGCTAGTTATGCCAATAATAGTCTGCCTATGATTGGCCCAGTGGGTAGGTTTTGCTTGGCCCCTCAATGTATTTTTGAAGTGCTTTGATTTATGACTTCCTTTGTTCCTTTACTATAAAAACTGCCTGAAACGTGCCACGTTTGAGCATGGGATTTGGGGAAACCTGTACCTCTGTTCTGGGGTTATGTTCAATCATTTGGCTACAGAACAAACTGTCTCGTACTGTCTTTGAAGTAAGGGCTGTGCTCATCAGTCAAGACTTTCTAGCTAATATTTACCTCACGCCAATTGTCTCTGTTAAATAACTTACTAGTTTCTGTCTCTGAAAGCTAAGGGTTAAATTAGTGTTTGTCATAAGAATGGTTTTAAAAAAATCAGTGAATGTGTAGCATTATTGAAATGTACTGTGCTGGGCATAAACAGTAATAGAATTTCATTCTTATAAATCTGTATGAAAACCAGTCGACTCTGTGTTTGGTGGTTAAGTCAACATATGTGTTTTGAAGATCAGGCTCCTTCCCACGATTTGATGTCTAGACTGCTTAGTTGAGGAGCTTGCAGAATGAGTTATCAGAGGGTGGAAAGGACCGAGGCTACCATCCAGGTCTGACTTCTGAGAGGAGAGAGGGACAGATAGAGTGTGGACCGTGAAGAACACAGGGCTCTGGTAGAGTCTTGACTGGGCCAATGGTATCCTAGTGCAAATGCCCAGTTGTTGGAACACTGTGTAGGAATGGCCCAGTTTTTGTACCCACCAGGCTGTCATTGGTTGGGATCAGCTGAGGAGACATTGTTCCAAGGATCTTAGTGCAGCAGTTAGATGCTGTTGACCTGTGCTCTCAGAAAGCTTTCTCCTGTGGGAAGAGCCACACAGACAGCTCACACTCCGACTACTGACATAGGGCAATGTTATCAATGGTGATACTGACCACAAGGCTACAGTATTGACATTGGAAGTGTTCACTGATGAGAACTTCATCACTGGTCATTGGGAATAGCTACAGTAACATTCATTTTATAGGAAACTAGAGTAGGCAGAGCTAGGCTACATTTTCTCTGTAAGCCTGGTAGCTAATCCCTTATAACGTGAAGGCTTGTATTTTAATATTTGTGTTGTTCTATGTGTAGAATCACGAAAGGAACTCTAGCCATCTTTAAAAAATGCCAATAGCTTTCTTTAATTCTAAATATAACATGCATTCATTTTAGACTAATGCGAAATATAGAAAGCTTTAGAAAAAAAACAGAAATGACTCTAATTCCATGGTAGAAATAAGTACAGTTAATGTTCTGTGGCAGCTGCTTTACGCTTTACAAAACATGTTCGCACATAGCAGGGATTGTTAAAAGGTGTCTGGAAATATCGACAGAACCAGTGGGAAGGCTTTTGTTGTTACAACAGCGTTCCAGCCCCAGACACAGCTCATCCGTGGCTGTTTCAAGACTCATGGTGTTAGGCACAGGTGAGAAGCCACAACAAGTGAAGGAAGACCCAACAGAATAAGGTGACTCAACAACAAGGAAGCTCCAGCTACTTTTGGAGGGCGGCCTCTTCACAGTGGCTCCCCAGGCCTAGAGATCCAGCTCAGGTCCTTGTGCTTATGTGGCAAACACCAACTGAGCTATCTCCCTCTGTGGCTTTTAGTAGTCTGACTTATTGTGTCTTAGGAACCTACACGATATCTCTGCAGAAAAACTCATTCTGAGTGTTACCGCAGATGTGTGTGTGTTCATATGTGAATGAGAGAAAGAGATAGACAGTCCCAGACAGAAAAGGAATGTATGTAGTTAATGTCATAATCAGCCCTTCATTTTGCCTATTTCAATAAAAATTATATTGAAAGTTTTTTCTCCAATAATTTAGTTTTTCTTCAAAGCACAGCTTAACTGTGGATGTGGCTGTTTCATCATATGTGTGTGCTGCCATCTGTCTGATTCTTTGATTTATGTGTGCTTAGGCCTTCTTTCAGTTGCAAGGTGTGATGAACGTATTTGTATTTAGGTTCTTTATTACACTTCCATTGACTTTTAGATGTAAATTCCAGCACTGGGATGGCTGGGTCGAAGAATGTCTTCATGTAAAGATTTCTACACCATCGTCCATGCTTTCAGGAAGCTCACTCCCTTCTGACTCCTAGATTCTCCTCTGACACTGCATCTACCTGAAAAAGAAACAAAAAACATGGTCCTTCCCCATATAAAAATATTGGGCTATTTAAAACTTTTACTAGGAACATGAACATTTTCTCCTTGTTTTTCTCTGGAGTCTTGTTGAAACTTCTGTTTTAGCCATCTGTCCATTTCTTTCAGAGTCTTGTCATTAATTATATTCATTAGAAAAGTGTTTTTTTGTCATATAGCACAGGTATCAACATTTTGTAGTTATTCTTCATTCTTTTCAGAGTTTCCCTTTCTCTTAAATTCTGTTTATAATTGTTTTCAATGTCTGGAAGTTCCAGACCCTTATCAGTCAGATTTCTCTCTTGTTTCCTTTTAAGATTTTTAAAATCTTCCATCACTGGATGAAAAAAAGCCAGTTAAGTGCTTGGAATAAAATAAGGTTGGGATCTCAAATCAAACCACATGCCAAAATCAATTCCAGTTGGAGCATGGAACTTTAAATATTGCTTACTATAAACAGGGATTTGTTGGTTCCCTTCATTGTCTGGCTTGGTGCTGCTAGAGTAATCCACAGTGCTGACAGGAGAGCATGGATTTACATGGATAGGTCCTTTGTGGAGCCTGGTCCTGTAGCCTGCAGGCATCTGTCCTGCCTGCAGGGACCAGAATAGTACAGAGTGGAGTGGTTTTTTGGATACCTTGAATTTGCCTAATATCCTTGTGTTGGTAGAAATTGTGAGAAATCGCTGTAATTTCTGAGGTTGAATCCTGTTGAGATTTATCTGTTCTTCATACTCTCCCCTAGTCCCCATGCCTTCTCATTTCTGCCCTCAGCCTGTCACATTATCACATGGTGATCCCCTTTCCCTGCAGGGAGCAAGGCTGAAATCTTTGAGGAATTTGGACTGACTTCTTAGGTTTGGTTTCCTACCTTTGTACATCCACAACAGTCTCAAAATGTGGCCATACCCAAGAGACCATCTCTTGCTCCCAATTGTGTCCCAAGAGTGGACTTCAGCTGTGGCTCATGGTGAGCTGAGCCAGGCAGGGTGATTGTTGTAGCTAACCTGGACTATGGCCACTGGGCTTTTATTTTTATTTTTATTTTATTTTATTTTATTTTATTTTATTTTATTTTATTTTATTTTATTTTAGAATAGTTGATCTCCTTTATTCTTGAAGTGGAGTGTTTGTCCACATCTTTCCAGACATGTGTGTAGACATCATCCTGGGGATTCTGTCATCAGTAAATGAAAGGACCCACAGCTTTCAGCGTTCACCACACTAACGTGTGTAATAACGCACAAACACTGTTTCACTTTCTCCTACCAGGACATTTAGGTAGTTCCTGCAAGTGGATTTAGACTTTTTAATTTCAAATGTGTGAAGTGACACTCAACTTTTAATGTTACAAGCTTCTTTTGCAAAGTGTGCAGGAAAAGTTTGTTAGAGGGTTAATTCTGCCTTCTCTTGAAAAAAAAAAGCACAAATATTGCTATTCTTAGTGTGCTGTGTAGGGGTTATTCTGAGCTGTGATATTAAGTGGTACGACAGGTTAAATGCCATAAAATGAGCAATTGGACCCACGGGCTTTGTGTTTGTTTTATAATCTGTCAGGAGTGGCATATGACTGTCTAAGTTACTTTTCTGTTGCTGTGATGAAACACCACAACCAAAGCAACTTATAAAAGAAAGCAATTAATTTGGGAGCTTTCACCTCCAAGGGTCCAAGAGTTCACCATGACCATCAGGTGGGAGCATGGCAGCAGACAGACAGGCGTGGTGCCAGAGCAGAAACTGAGGGCCCACATACTGACCCCACAAGCATGAGGTAGAGAGAGATCTAATTAGAAATGGCATGGACTTTTGAAACCTCAAAGCCCACTTCAGTGACAGTCCTCTTCCCAGAAGGCCACACTTTCTAATTCTTCTCCCAAACAGTTCCACCAACAGGAATCAAAGCTCAACTACACGAACCTAAGGGGCCATTGTCATTTGAACCACCACAGTGACCTTGTTAATGTTTGGGGAAGGAGCTAGCAGGAAACTGCTAAACAGGCCATCCTGTCCTTTTGATTTTAACCTTACCTTGTGCTGAGATCTTACTTGATGAACATTTAGATGAATATAAGTATTTTCAAATATTTTCCCTCAATTTATAGAAATCCATCCGCATTCCTTTTCCTCTCAGACTTCCTTTTCCACCAAATCTCTGGCTATAGTTCTAGTAACTTTCTCATCCTCTGACCTACTAACAGGCTTCATCCCATGAATCACTGTAGACTTGGGCCCTGGCCTACTGCTCTCCGGGCAGAATGGACATCCAGATGTGCTGTTTGATGTCCTCCCACCGGGAGGATTTTCCTTTACTTCTTTTCTTCACAGAATCCCAGAAGTGAACTTCAGGCTTCAGCAGTCCATTTCCAGCTGGTGTTTGCATATTGTACAGAAACAGCTAAAAACCAGGTTCAATTCACTTCCCGGGGCCATAAGGTCATAGAGGATTGGGGAGATATGGTAGCAGGAGCCAGTGTCATGGGCATATAGTCTACTTCTTCACATGGCTTGCTTAGCCTTCAGGGATATTTTGAGCCTCTATATAACATTTTCATCTCACAAAGGAGTCCTGATGTGCATGCCTAGTATAATGGTTTGTCATTAGTCAGGGTTCTCAAGAGTAGCAGAAGTTATAGAATGAATATCTATCTATCTATCTATCTATCTATCTATCTATCTATCTATCTATCTATCTATCAATCAATCATTTATTAGAATGATTTATAGGCCGAGGTGCAGCTAATCCAACAATGGCTAGGTGTGAAGGGAAAAATCCAAGAATCCAGTAGTTGCTCAGTGTACGAGGTTGGCTGCATCAGCTGGTCTTCAGTATATGCCGGAATCCAGAAGAAGTCAGCTCTACTGCCAGTGAAGAAATGGACTCGCTAGTAAGGTGAGGGCAAGTAGGCAAAGAGCAAAACTTCTTCCCATGTCCTTACATAGGCTTCCAGCCGAAGTCAGGGCTCAGATTAGATCTGGTTTAAAGGTTGGTTTTCCTGCCTCAAAGATCCATATTAGAAGTAAATCTTCCCATTTCCAATTAAGCAGAACTATGTCACGGGCAAGCCTTCTATTTTGGGGTTTGAGTTCATTCTAGGTGTAGTCAAGTTGACAGGCCCAAATAGCCATCACATCAGGTTAGACCACAGTCATTTCATCTTGGATATGGTAAATTGGTGGCCTACAGTGAGCTATCTCTAATAAAGGATCAGGGGAACAATAAGGCGGGTGGGGTGGTTCACGCCACTAGCGTTGGAGATTGAGGCATGAGGATTTCTCAGTATGAGGCCAGCCTAGGCTGTATAACAAAATCTATGTAAAAATAGTAACAACCAAAGCGAGCAAAACCAAAAAATGGAGGGAGATTATCTTTGATCTTTGAAAGACAGCAAGGCTTTACTCCCGGTCTGAAGGCTCGAATTTAGGGTTCAGTGACTCACTGGGGGGCAGGGGTTGGCAGACGCCCTAGGTGTCTTCTTCACATATCCCTGGAATTTAGACCACTGTGCCTGCTGGGTAACACAGCTACTGAGCAGAGCGTCCTGCACAGATGCTGTGCCTGTTGTGGAGGCTTCTGATGCTCTGGCTCTACTCCAGCTTAGTAACTTTTTTTTTCTTTCAGAGATAGGGTTTCTCTGTGTAGCCCTGGTTGTCCTACAACTCACTCTGTAGACTAGGCTGGCCTTGAACTCAGAAATCTGCCTACCTCTGCCTCCCAAGTTCTGGGATTAAAGGTGTTTACCACCACTGCCCAGCACAACTTAGCAACTTTAAGTGGGCTGGACATGGTATCCCAAAATTCCTGGAAGAGTCACTAGGCACTGCATACAATTAGTTGTAGGAAGGACCAGATGCACCATCACTCCCTTAGAGAGGTTATAGTTACACGTTGCACACACTGACCCCTAGAATTTCACTGAAGTGGAAGGCTCCTGAATTTTTGCTTGAGCAAAGCAGTTTTTTATTCAGGATTTTCCTTTCATATGGTATGCACTCCTGCCACTCCCCAAAGACCCTTTACCAGAGACTCTGCAGTTATTATTAAATCAGGATCTTTCTCTAGAGAATATGGAACAGTTAGTGCATTAATTACAGAATAAGTGTAATGATTTCTGAGGTTGATGCAGAAGGCCTGTTGGGAGCATGTCTCCCTTGCAAATATGTAGTCCAAATGAGAAGTCCAATCTTCCCGAAGGGACCCAGTTTTGAAGAGCCTCCAAGTTTGCTGAAGATCTCACTGGATTCCTTAATTCTTTCCTTCTAGCTGTCTCCAGGGGCTGCTTCTGCTGCCTCAGCCAGGGAGAACAGTTCCTCTTGGTTGGCTTTGCTCTTAAAGATACATTTGGGTTTCCTGCTGTCTGCAAGTACCCAAAGAATAGGAAAACGCTAAGTCTAATGCTATCTTTTGTGGGGAGGAGGTGGACAGAAGGAAGGAAGGAAGGCTGTGATGCCCATGTATTAATGACCTTGTGTAGTGCAAAAATCTATGAGGTTACGAGCTAATGAAAATACAACACTGGGGATCACAAAGGCATAGGAGCAGTGCCACCAGGTAAACTTTAGCCATGCCCGTGTTTAATATGATAACATCCGAATACCCTGTTTGCTACAATCTTAGAATACACTAAAGTCTCCTCCTCATATCCTTTTGTCCTTTTCTGTGGATGAAGGGTTTAGGAGGAAACAATTAGTTACAAAGCCAGTTTAATTATGCTTTTCTTTCTTTTCTGTTTTTTACTTAATTATTTTCAGAAATGGAAAGGACTTAAGGAAAAGTCATGAACGAAATAGAAATCAATGAAAAATGAGCAGTGAATTTAAACAACAGATATAATGATGGCAGTTTTTCCTTTGGGGGAATGTTTCAATGATAGACAGAGACACGATTCTCCCATGACAGGGTTTAAAGTAAGGAGGCACATAGCAAGCAACAAGCCATTCAGTTGGAAGTCAAGATAAGATTAACAAGAACAACGTGGTAATGTGTGAGTTTACACTAAAGGGCAGAGAGGCCAGTCTGAGGATGTGTTTATCTGACATCCAAAGGCTGAGTAGAATTCTGGTAGGCTAAAGGAATAGAGAAGAGGCCCCAGGCAAGGGTGCAGGACAAATTCAGTGAAAGTTGGAGAAGAAACCAGGTGTGGCCGGAGTAGAGAGACTAGGGGCAATGCTAAAGACTTTTGTCTTTATACTCTCACATTTTGTGGATGTGACTGGTGGTAGGAGCCATGGACACGGGAATCCGTATCTGGGCAATCAGTAGAAGGGAAGGAGGCTGGTGATGTTACCACCTTGGAGAATCACAAATGTTCTCCAAGCCAGATCTGGCTACCCATCCTCAATGAGCCAACGAAGAGAGACAGATCAAGCGTAGGACGCAGAGAAAGATTTACATATTGTGTTCACATTGCAAAGAAGGACAAAGTGACCCAGTGACTGACTCCCCAAGGCCTTCTTTGGATCTTGAAGTGAGATTAAAATTTGAATAGAGGGCCAAGGACATGCACATGCACGCAGTCAGGGTCATAATTTGGGTCCATCCACCACTGATCCATCACTGTCTAGGCTTCGGACTCATCCTAGAAGGTAGCCTGGAAAGTGGTTAGACCTGTGTGAAACCTTTTCTTGGGAGACAAATTCTCCTTCTGCCTGGTGCTTTCTATTCTCCCAGCATGAGATTATTGGGGGGAAAATGCCATTTCTTTGGAGTCCTCTGTATCAATAGTCTCATATTCAGATGAAAAAGTGTAAGTAATTTTAGATTCTCTTCATCTTCCTTGCCTGTTGCAGTGAGAGATTAGATGTAAGGAGTGACAGGATTTCTGCGTTACTAGCCTGGGTGAGTGGAATACATTTATAAATTTATATTTCATACTGAGGACTTGTCTTATTATGCCAGCTCATGGTTCAGAGTTCTGTACTTGACATGCAAAGTAGCGAGAAAGCAATGGTCTCTGCATGTAAAGTGATGATGTCATAGGCTTGAGTCATGCTGCTCTTGGGGGGAAAGTCCCAGTGATGGATGCCTGGCAATGGCAGGAGGTGTTTACTATAAAATTGGGAAGGGGCTTCTCTGAGTCAAGAAGGCCAGGGGGGTTGAGGAAGAGAGACAGGAAGCGAGCACGGAAACCATGCCAGAGGCTGAAGATGAGGCAAGTGAGATGAGCACCTCGGTGTGGAGTTGAACTTCACAACGTGGTCCCTGAGGCTTTTTTTTTTTTTTCCATTTTTTATTAGGTATTTAGCTCATTTACATTTCCAATGCTATACCAAAAGTCCCCCTTACCCACCCACCCCCACTCCCCTACCCACCCACTCCCCCCCTTTGGCCCTGGCGTTCCCCTGTACCGGGGCACACAAAGTCTGCGTGTCCAATGGGCCTCTCTTTCCAGTGATGGCCGACTAGGCCATCTTTTGATACATATGCAGCTAGAGTCAAGAGCTCAGGGGTACTGGTTAGTTCATAATGTTGTTCCACCTATAGGGTTGAAGATCCCTTTAGCTCCTTGGGTACTTTCTCTAGCTCCTCCATTGGGAGCCCTGTGATCCATCCATTAGCTGACTGTGAGCATCCACTCCCTGAGGCTTTTTTAACAGAGTAGAGGAAGCTCAAGAGAGCACATGGCAGAGGTGGGAGAGAATGAAGTCATCAAGTGTAGACAGTTTTCTGGAGAACTTTGCCTGCTGGACAGAAGACAGATGGAACAAATGTGGATGGATATGGAATCCCTTTTGTTTAAGGGCGACATGTTTTATGATCACATGACACCAGATGTTCAGAGATTGGCTCTTGAGAAAGTCTCTCCTTATTTACAGTTGCTTATCCATCAATTTCCATTCACATGAATACTGTATCAGAAGGGCAGAACCTTCAACTCAACTGACCTATGGAAGTCTGAACCTTTCAGTGAAGACAGTTTTTACATCAGAGGTGTGGCTGATTACTGTGATTAGAATACCTAAGGTCACCTGGTGGCATGAAGAGGTCAAATGATCTTCCTTCAAAATCTAAATGGTTAAGAGCAAGGGAAAAAAAAGGTTGAAATTCACTGTAGAATATCCAGATCTGTTTGAAAATGACTTTAGAAGCAGTGAAGCTCTTAAAGAGAAGTACCTTTAATCATTTACAGTTTTAATTCTCCTCAAGGTAACCATGGAGTTGTGGATAAGCACATACTTGGGAGAATAAACATGGAGAGATACTATGAACCATCTGCAAAAGTTTCTCCCAGTGAGAATATTGTAGCACTTTACAAAATTACAGTCTTGGCACTGGTATATTTACTATTTAATTTTCCACTTACTCGATCCTCTCGTTTTATTTGTACTGTGTTAGGAGGGGTGTATGCTTGTATGCATGCATATTTGTTAGTATTAGTGTTTTTATTTTACCACAAAGATAGGTTCCAGGATGTATCACCTCACCACAGTAAAATATTGTTTGGATCAAAATAGTACTAATCTCATACTCTGGACTAGTTGGCAGTCCATAACGGACATGTGAAGAGATAGATAAGATGACTAAGCAGTTTGTTTGCTTCCTTCTCACTGGGAGGCACACTTCTTTACTTCTGGAAATCTGATCATTCCAACATGACTTTGGGAGGAAGCAGTGAAGGACCCACATGAAACCAAGGCATTGGGAGGGATAGGCATGGCTTGTGGAGATGGAGCACCTGGCTGGGGGTCTGGCTCTGACCTTTGCTCTATAGTGACCTTAGGCACTCACGTTGCTCTCTCTGCCTCAGTTTACCCTTCTGCACAGTGGAGGCGACAGCACCCATCTCCCCAAGTTGTTCTCAGTAGTGAGCCTGTAAGTGAGACTCACCCTCATTGCTTATTCAGAGCCGTTCCTTCAAACCCACGGTGTCAGTGAAAGCCCCAGACACAGAGCTCATGCCTAATTCTTTGTTTCATAGCAAGTAAAACTCTCTCTTGAGGTAGCTTTGTGTGTGTTTAGCCTTTGGTATGAATGTATATATGTTGTAGTCTGTTTGACTCTCAGGAATGTGTTGTATAGACACTCCTAAAGTATTCTTTTGACTCTGAATCATGATAAAAGCTTTAGGTATAACCACTTTACTCTTCAAATAGTTAATGTGTGCTCTTATGGAATGGGCTTTCAAATCCCCTATTTCCTGATAAATCTTATTGTTTTATTTAGAGTTGACACCAGATATGTAACACAGGAGAGTCAGACTCACCATGGACTAGAAGGTGAAATGTTCAGACAGGAAAATGAAAGTGAAATTAGAAAACAAAACAAAACAAGCAAACAATCAAGAAAACAACCCATCGAGGTGTTTTTCTTACCTTTAGAAACTTTATTGGTGGAAGTCTTGCCTTCATTATACCTGGAGACATTTTAGAGCTGTTTTTTTTTTCTTCAGGGACAGATTAATACATTGTTACAAGAAGGATTTTATAATCAGTTTTTCTTCTGCTCAGATGTGTACAGGCTCAGTCAGAGGCAGGCAGCCTGTGTTTTCATTGTAGGACTTATGTCAACTACCTGGCCCTGTCCTCAGTGTGGAGTGCTGAGGGAAGTGCGGATCAACTACTGTAAAGATCAACATTCTCTCGGGCTGGAGAGATGGTAACACAGTTACCAGCACTTGCTGCTTTTGCAGAGGACCTTGTTTTTGTTCCTAGCACCCATGTCAGGAGATGCACCACCACCTGATAACTGGAGATCCCAAGGTCTTCTAGCCGCTGACATTACCTATGCACATATGGTACACATACACTCAAGCAGACACATACTACTCACTGCCTTACATATTCTTGGAGAAATGGGAAAATGAGTTTGCAAGTTATTAACACCGTTCTAGTTGTGGAGAAAATGATATCATTAAATAGATAAATTCTGAAAGAGGACTTTGAGAACATTGGGAACACTGCACAGCAGAGAAATCTCTGGACTATTGGGCAGCTCTGATTTTCACTTAAGGTTGTGATACAAAAATTCTGAGAGAGTTCAGACAGAGTAACTATTTTTAATAATCATATTTCTCTATGGAAATATCTATAATAGTATTAGTTACTTTTATCATTGCTATAATATAAAACAACCTACAGAAACTGATTTTGGTTCACAGCTTTAGCCTATAGTCCATCATTGTGGGGAAGTCATGGCTGCTGGAATCCATGCAGCAGGGCACATCGGATGCCACCCAGGAAGTAGAGAGGTGAACTCTGGTGCTCAGCTCACAGCTCCTGTTGATTCAGCCCAGGATCCCAGGATAAAGAGTAACGGCACTAACATTTAGGGCGAGTCTTCCCAGCTCAGTGAACCTAATCTAGAAATTCTTGTAGACATATCCAGAGTCTCCTAGGTGATTCTAAGTCTTGTCAAGTTGGCAAAAAAATATTAACCATGGCTGGTTAATTTTGGAGTCATGGAGCCAAGGGATTGAGAAGGAGGATAATTTCTTTTTTCTTTTTTATTTTGACAGGGTTTCTCTGTATATCCCTGGCTGTCCTGGACCTCACTTTGTAGACCAGGCTGGCCTCGAACTCAGAAATCCACCTGCCTCTGCCTCCCAAGTGCTGGGATTAAAGGCATGCACTACCACGATTCTTATGGTAGATCACAGAACTAAAGTCACACAGGGAAAGAAGCAAAGCCATGTGGAAGGAAATAGATGTTTGTGGGTGTGTACTTGTGGGCAGGGACAAAATAAGTGAAGAGGAGGTGGGTCTGTGAACATGAGGGCTTTGAACAGACCGTGGCAGCAGGAATTAATATATGTAGATGAAACGATTAATGGAGAAGAGAAGAGAAGAAGAGAAGAGAAGAGAAGAGAAGAGAAGAGAAGAGAAGAGAAGAGAAGAGAAGAGAAGAGAAGAGAAGCATAGTAAAAAGTTCTAAGGGTGAGGAAGGGAGGGGTTCATTTATCAACAGTGTCGAGGGTTGTGACAGGAGGAGGCAGACTGTGTATTTGATGACATGCTCCTCAAAGAAAATGCAGGTTTTTAAAATTTTCTATTTAAAATGTATTTATTTAAAATGTATTTGTTTATTTAAAATTTTATTTATTTATTTATTCATTCATTTATTTATTCTTGGATACTCTCATACAGTATTTTATCATATTCTTTCCCTCCCCCAACCACCCCACCCACCTACCCACCCATGCACATTATCCCCCTCCCTCTTAAAATACAAAAGTAAAAACAAAACAAAACAAAACAAAACAGCACTAAAATACATGGAGGCAAGCATGGCCAACTACTTTGAACATGGAACCTGCTCTGGAGTGTGGTTGATACATCCATCATTCCTTGAAGAAAACTGATTTCCCCTCTGCCAGTATTATCATTTGCAGATAGCTTCTCAGCTAGGGGTGGGACTTTGTGCCCCTGTCACTTCCCCTGTGCTGGGATTTTTTTCTGGCTTGAACTTGTACAGTTGAAGTCTCTATAAGCTCATATGTACATCAGCTTATTGAGTCTGGAAAATGTTACTTCCTTAAAAACATCCTCCGGCTCTAGCTCACAGTCGTTTCACCTTCTCTTCCACCTAGATCCTAAAATCTACATAGATCAAAAATCTACAGAGGTCTCTGATGAGGGTTGGGAGATGCGATGATCTATGGATATAGCAATCTGTCATCAAGAGTCATTTTGTTGCTATGTTAATTTAGCAGAAGAATACTAGGCTAGTAGGTTTTCTCCTAGGCCCCAAACCTATTTATTCGCTGGTTCTTGATATCATCTACAGTATGGGTTCCATTTCATGGAGTGGGCCTTAAATCCCATTTTAAAATGTGTTTGATTACTCTTCTGACATTCCAGTGTTGTGCCACTGAGCATGATACCTACATATCATGCAGGCAGATTGTTATTATCACTTGGATGGTTTATAGCCGGGTGATACTGATAATTACCTTTCTCCCTGCAACATGAATAGAAACTTCTAGCACCATGAATGCCAGCCAGTAGGAATAGAGTTTCCAGTTGAGGACCAGATACATTTGTCCATGTTCTAGGCCATTAGTATGGTATCTTCAGCAGTAGGCTCTTACTGCCAAGTTATGCAGGATAGCTAATAACATTGCCAATAACCGATAGTGTTTAAGGGGGTAACTATGGGAACATTTAAACTAATGACACAAAAAGATGTAACTCATTCCTGTTACTGACATTTTTGTGCATGTGCACGCATTTCTAGGTGGTATAACATATGATGTTTAGTTGGGGTATTGTCTCCTCTATTATAAGATAGTTATTTAAATTCCTGCTATATATGTATATGTTTTAGGAGACATCTACAATAATGGGTTTTCATGGGCTTTTCAAAAGCTTTTAGTGTCAATCACTCCTCTCTCCACTCCCTCCACTACCTTGACCTCCCATCTCTCACTCCCTTTAATCCTTCATACCACTACATAGTAACCTTCCTTGGATGATCCTCTTCTTCCCCAAGCTCTGGTGTTTACTTGCTACCTAAACTCTGTGGGCATTTTAAAATACACACACACACACACACACACACACACACACACACACACGCCTCTGAAGCTTAAAGATATCATTAACATGCACCATTTGTTTTTCTAGGTCTGGGTTACCTCACTCAGGATGATTGTTTCTGTTCCATCCATTTACCTGCAAATTTCACAATTTCAGTTTTTGTAATAGCTAAATAATATTCTACTGTGTAAATGTACTCCATTCTCACTAGTCCTTCACCAGTTGCTGGATACGAATAGAGTAGCAAGGAAATCGGAGGAGCAAGCACCTCTGAAGTAGGATGGAGAGTCCTTTGGACATATGCCCAAGTGCTATAGCTAGATCCACTTCTAGCTTCCTGAGGAACTGCCACACTTGTTTCCATGGTGGCTGTCCACAATTTCCCTGACATCAACAAGGAATGACTGTTCCCCTCATTCCACACCCACATTTGCTTTATTAATCTTGGCCATCCTGACAGGGTAATATGGACTCTCAAAGTAGTATTAATTTGCATTTCCCTGATGGAAAAAAGTTCTAAAAGTGTTTCCTCGCCATTTGAGTTTCATCTTTTGAGAACTCTCTGTTCAGTTCTCTGCTACACTTTTAATTGGGCTTGCTTTGTGCCCTACATCAGGGACGTTTTTCTCTCAAGGTGAGGCTTCTTGAGTTCTTTGTACACTTTAGATATGAACCATCTGTCAGATGTGTAATTGATAAAGATATTTTTCCTCAGAAAATGAGATTTTTAACGATGGAAAACTAGCCTGAGAACAACAAAGAGGATCTGCATCCATCTGAAGCCCAGTGTCACTGGGAGTGTGAAGAGCCTAAAACAACCTTTGCCTATGGACATCAGGAGGGAATCAGTGTCCTGGTATGCAAAGCCTTCCAGTACCACCCAGTTCCCATGAACACTTAGATGATGAAGAGAACATTTGGGGAACTATTCAAAGAAGGTGATAATTCCAATACACAGTGGAATTACTTGGATTAATCAATAGTGATGAGTTTGGGTCAATAAGATGTTGAATCTAGAGCACAATGCTTTGCCTTCCTGCTTGGGGAACTTGCTTACAGGACTGAAGAATGATGATGCTATTTGTTCTGAAGGTCACCATGTAGAGACATGTTCAGAGAATTATAGCTTCCTTGGGACTAGTCATTTAGACTGTGCTGACTAGAAGCGAATGGAGCAGCTCTTATATGTTTGCCATCTAAATTTGTCACCAGTGGTAAGACTGAAAAGTCACCCAGATGGCCCAGATGGCATTTGAAACAGGGAATGAGTACTGTGTACCTGATATAAAGGGATATTTTGCTTAGTACAGTGGCAAGTAAGATTATCTATTTATTTTATCTGGTGATTACAGATTGCTAGTTGTGCCAAGGAGGGCACATGCCTTCTCAGTCGTCTGTCTAATCAGAATGTGACATCAACACAATCTGTTGTGCCCATGACATGCAGTCTCCCTTCTCTATCCTTAGAGCTGCATGCCTTTGCAACAATGCTTGTATTGTTTATAAACATTTAAAATAAAGTGTTCCATATGTACACATTGAGACTTTCCAACAGACAACTGTCATAGACAGTCTAGTAGAGGACATAGGAATTTCATGGTAAAAATTAAAGGCTTAAATAGACACCAAGTGACTAGTGTTAGGCTCTCTTATTTTGAAGAAAGGATCTTTCGTTCCATTCTCTACCTTTAAACTAAACACAGGAAAGACACATTCTTGAATTTTTTACTCATGCCATACAATTTGTTAATAATCACCATAGTAACAGATTTAGTATTTTCTAGTTTATTTTTTTCACATATTACATAGTTTTAGAAATGGACTTTCCATGTGTTTGACCTAAGCATGTTAGGGATAAAATAGAAAATTATTTACTGTGTGTTACTCAGGAAATATAACCCTCTTCCTTCCAAAATTAGAGATCCAACAGGCTGTTCTCGTCAATATAGAAAACTTTTGAACAGTCCACATCATCATATTGAAGAAATTTTGGTTTTAAGTTTTAAAATATGATAAAGCCAATTTCCCTTTGGCTTTCAAGTCAGTGAGGTTTCCTATGCTAGTTTAGTTGTGACTACATTGAAGACTTAGCATCATGCTTTTAAAGCACTCTGGTATCAAAGAGCCATTACTGCTATAATATCTCTGGTTTTGCCCACATCAGCAAAAGTTTGAGTCATTGTATAAAATGCTGGCAAAATTCAAAGAGATTTCACAGAGACTCTTAACCTTCTGGTGAGATGTGTGTGTGTGTGTGTGTGTTTGTGTGTGTGTGTGTGTGTGTGTGTGTGTGCATGTGTGTGTTTCATAGATAGCTCCAGTCATGCCAGGTTGCATGGATAGCTCCAGGCATCCCAGACTCTTCCAACAGCATATGTAGAGAGAGCCAAACATGTGAAAGACATTATTTCATGAAACCCAGAAAGTCCAAATTGTGCGGCAAGAATGGGGATCACTTGTGATTTTTAAAATATGGTTCTTTTTATATCTTCTCTAAAAAAATTAATTAAATTATTTTCTTTATTTTATGTAAATGTACTTTGCATGCAGAAGCCTGAAGATGGCATCAGATCCTCTGGAACTGGAGTTATAGATGGCTGTGAGCCACCATGGGAGTTCTAGGAATCGAACTCCCATGCTCACAACCACTGAACCATTTCTCCAGCTCCTATATCTTCTTTAGTCCCAAACCTCTTAGGCTATACGGACAACAAGGGTACAATGTAGTTGTTTTCTTATAAGTAATGGAATGTCTTGCAGTTTTTGTCTCATTAAAGTTGAGATGCAAATATGCTAAATCTTAGAGTTTCATTTAGACTGTAAATTTCCAGTCGTGGCAACAGTTATAAGGGGGCAGTAAAACAAAAATGTGTGAGAATGTGTTTTGATCTTCAAAGGGTCATGGTATATAAACAGGCACGGTTATATCTGTGGTATTAACATTTTATTAGAGGTGAAAGAATGCTATTTTCTGTACAATATATTTCGATCATATTCTATCCTTTCACACAATTCCTCCCAAATCCTCCCAAACCATCCAACTTTCACCTTTCCCTCTCTCTCTCTCTCCCATCTCTCAACAACAACAAATTGGAAATATAAACAAAGAAGAAAAACTGAGAAACGTTGATACAACATTCTGAGATACAAACTCAGACTCACAATGCAATGTGAGCCACCACACACCGATATAAATGTAGATAGGTTTTTGAAATTAAATTCTAGTTGCATATTTCCTATGGTTTGGATATGTTGACTGCTGCATGGGCTGACTGCTGCATTGTGAGCCTGTGGTACTATTAAATGTCCCGCTTGAGGGGAGGTACTTGGATTATCAGGGGTGTGCCCTTCAAAGATATATTGGGACTGGACACTTATTCTTCCATTTATCTTTGCCATCCATCTTCTAACAGGGTGGCATCTTTTACCATAATGCACTGCTTCAGGGAGATGGTGGCCCCCTGATGTAAGGGGATCCGAAATAATCTTTTCCTCTCTAAAGTGCATCATATCTGGAATTGTTTTTACAGTAGCATAAAGATGACTACCATGGTATTCTCCAAGTGTAAGTTGAGTGGTTTGCTGAGTTTTCAGCACGTCAGCCCGGAGCATCAGGTTCTAAGGCAGGATCCCAGCTGGCTTCTCCGTCCTTCCTTTGCTCTGTCCTTTCCTCCAGGAGCTATCTCTGTCTCCTGGGAAGATGAAGAAAGTAAAGCAGTCAACCGAGCATGCTCTGTCAGTCCAGACAGCTGTGGGACCGCAAAGGAAGACTGACTAACTTAGCAGGAAAGTGTTTAGACACAGATTCAACACAGCGAGGTCATGAGGTACTGGGCAAACTAGATGGGGAAACAATTACACGTTTATTCTTCAAGTAGCTCCAGCTGAAGCGTCACTGAGTTGGCACATGTGCTATCAGACCTTGGACTTTGATATCAAATGAAATCACAGATTTATTTTCATTGCATACTGCAGTTGCCAAACTTCTTGTGGAATGCTCCTTGTGGTTATAATTACTTTGAAAGTATTAGTCCTTGCTTAGATCTCATTGCTTAGTCTGTTAATAGGACATGTGCTTTATAAATTTCAGATTTACAAACTTAAAGTTGATGTTTGATAGATATTATAAAGAAAAGAGAAAATGACTTCATGGAATGAATATATGACATACAAGAGAACCATGCTCATAGGTAGACCAGGGTTGTGGTGTATTCCTGCGATTATTAGACAGGACTTAAGGAACTACCTAATAGAAGAAGCTAGAAAAATGACCATGGCATATATAAATACTGGATGTTAATATGACCAACAGGTATTAATTTATGGCAATCATTTAATAACATTTTGGCAAGTTGTCATAAATTTAGAGTCAAAATGGGAAGTATAGAGTGAAAATGACCTTTTCATTATGTTGGTATTAGTTGGTAAATTATTTTGTAGAGCAATTGATAACTTTCAAATTTTGTTGCCATTTTGAAATAATATCATATGTAGTTAAGGCTTGCCTTAAACTCGTGATTCTCCTGATTGAAACTGCCCATTGCTGGTAATATGGATGTGCAAGCATGCAAACTTCAGTCTTTGGTAAAAAAAAAACTGACTGTTGACTCTGAGACTCAAAGTTAATACATTTTTAAAGTGTCAGTATTTTTTGCATAGAGATTTTACACGTAAGCAGCATTTTCACTGTGAAGAATATAGCAGGACTTCAGTGTCCATGAGTGGAGAAACATTAGTAAATCCACAATCACATATTTAAAAACATATCCTATTTTGTGTGTATGTGTATGTGCCCGACTGTTTGTCTGTGTACCATGTGAATGTAGGGAACCTTGAGGTTAGAAGAGGCCGTAGGACTTCTTGGAGTCTCAGGTGGTCATAGCCACTGGGTAACCACTGGAACTGATCTCAAGTCCTCTTCAAGAAGATCAAATGCTTTGAACAATGGAGGAATCTCTCCATCTGCCATAGTCACCTTTTTATAGCATCATGATGGCAGACTCAGACACAGCTGCATATGCTGACATGGAAACTCTTGTCAGATAACACCACCACACGAGAAACCATGGGGAAAATATGTAGGACAGTTTTGTTGATGTCAAACAATATCCCCTACACCCGAAAATTCAAAAGCCATGGAGAATATGTTGATGGCTTTGGACCCAGCTCTCATGGGATCCCATTTGGCGGCAGGAGAGGTGTTAGAAGGGGGAGTGACGGAGGGCTTATTAACCATCTGTAATGTTTTATGATGAATTTTTATTTATGCATAGCAGCATAATTAAATAAAAGGAAAGTAAAAATGATTATATTTACTCTAAAAAACAAAACATTCAGAATACTTTAAAATTAATGTACCAGAAAATATACATGCCTTTTGGAAGGTGAAGCATTGCATTTTAACTATACTATTATGCATTAAAAAACACTGATTGGGTGGGAATGGTATACCATCATTTTTATATTAGATAATTCAATATGCTTTATAGAAGTTGGTGAAACTTATAGAGGAGAAGCGGAGAACAGCCTCGAAGATATGGGCAGAGGGGAAAAATTCCTGAACTGAATAGAAATGGCCAATGCTGTAAGATCAAAAATTGACAAATGGGACCTCATCAAATTGCAAAGCTTCTGTAAGGCACAGGACACTGTCAATAAGACAAAATGGCAACCAACAGATTGGGAAAAGATCTTTACAAATCCTAAATCTTATAGGGGTTAATATCCTATATATTATATATTGGATATATATATATATATATATATATATATATATATATATATGTTAATATCCAATATATATTGTGTATATATATATATCCCTATTAAAAATGAGGTACAGAGCTAAACAAAGAATTCTCAACTGAGGAATACTGAATGGCTGAGAAGCACCTAAAAAATGATCAACATCTTTAATCATCAGGGAAATGCAAATCAAGACAACCCTGAGATTCCACCTCACACCTATCAGAATTGCTAAGATCAAAAACTCAGGTGACAGCAGATGCTGGTGAGGATGTGGAGACAGAGGAACACTCCTCTATTGCTGGTGGGATTGCAAGCTGGTACAACCATTCTGGAAATCAGTTTGGTGGTTCCTCAGAAAATTGGACATAGTACTACCAGAAGATTCAGCAATACCACTCCTGGGCATATACCCAGAAGATATTTCAACTTGTAATAAGGACACATGCTCCACTATGTTCATAGCAGCCTTATTTATAATAGCCAGAAGCTGGAAAGAACCCAGATGTCCCTCAACAGAGGAATGGATACAGAAAATGTGCTACATTTACACAATGGAGTACTATTCAGCTATTAAAAACAATGAATTTATGAAATCCTTAGACAAATCAATGAATCTGGAGGATATCATCTTCAGTGAGGTAACCCAATCACAAAAGAATTCACATGATATGCATGTGATAAGTGGATATTAGCCCAGAAGCTCAGAATACCCAAGATACAATTTGGAAAACACATGAAACTCAAGAAGAAGGAAGACCAAAGTGTGGATACTTTGATTTTTCTTAGAAGGTGGAACAGGATACCCATGGAAGGAGTTACAGAGACAAAGTGTAGAGCAGAGACTGAAGGAAGTACCATCCAGAGACTGCCTCACCTGGGGATCCATCCAATAAACAACCACCAGACCCAGACATTATTGCAGATGCCAACAAGATTTTGCTGACAGGAGCCTGATATAGCTGTGTCCTGAGAGGCTCTGCTAGTGCCTGGCATATACAGAAGTGGATACTCATAGTCATTCATTGGACAGAGCAAGGATCCCCAATGAAATAGCTAGAGAAACTACCCAAGGGGCTGAAGGGGTTTGCAGCCCTATAGGAGGAACAACAATATGATCTAACCAGTACCCCCAGAGCTCCCTGGGACTAAACCAAAGAAAACACATAGTGGGACTTGTGTTTCTAGCTGCGTATATAGCAGAGGATGGCCTAGTTGGCCATCAGTGGGAGGAAAGGCAGTTGGTCCCGTGAATGTTCTATGCCCCAGTACAGGAGACTGCCAGGTCCAGGAAGTAGGGAGTGGGTGAGTTGGTGAGCAGGAGGAGGAGGAGGGGATAGGGGATTTTCAGAGAGGAAACTAGGAAAGAGGGTAACATTTGAAATGTAAATAAAGGAAATATCTAATTAAAAAAAAAGAACTATGTTCAACACCCCCCCCCCAAAAAAAAGAAGTTGGTGCAAAGCTAGGGAATGACCTATTGGAAATTAAACTTAACAAACTGATTCAGTAAGTCCTCTACAGGAACAACAACAAAGCCTAGATAAGAATACCCAAGATACTCTTGAAAAGGTAGAACATGATGTATAACCAGACGCTAAAACTACTGTAAGATTTAGATAAGGAAATACTGAGCTATTGGTCCACAGTAAGACCTGAAGATCCATGGAACAGTATTGAAAGCCTGTTTGAACATCCAGTGCAGTCTTCTGGATATTGGTGTGTGTGTGTGTGTGTGTGTGTGTGTGGTGTTTATGTATGTGTACCTATATATGTTTCCACGTATGTATGTGTGTGTATGTGTAGGTATCTGTATATATGCATGAGTGTTGTGTGTGCATGTGTGTATATGTGTATATGTATGTGTGTGCCCATATGTCTGTACATGTGTGTATGTTGTGTATGCATGTTGTATGTGTGCATGTGTGTGTGCATGTGTATATGTGTGTATATGAATGCATATGTACGTGTACATGTGTCTGCATATGTGTCTTCATATGTGTACATGTATTTGTGTATATACATATACGTGTATATATATATATATATATGGAGTGTCTGCGTGTATGTGTATGTATGTGTGTATGCACGTATATGTGTGTGTGTGTGTCTGTTGATGGCTCAGATTTGGCCTTCCTGATTCTTTATTAGTCACTCAGAGAGAAGCATTGACCACCCCACCTCACTCTGAGCATCACAGAGCACTTACATTAATCTGCTAGTATTTTTGGTACTAGTCAGCCACAGTGAGGAGATGATTACTGCTTGGTTGGGTTTACCTGGTAAGGTTTTTTGAGTGACAAATGGCTTAGTATTCTAGTTTATAGTTCAGCCTCTTCTAGGAGGAGGCCTGTTGCAGAGCAAAGCATATAGAGGAGTGAAGGAAGGCTTCTTTCACATGAACTTCAAATATCCCTTCTATAAACTATAACCTGTATTCTATAAACTCTGGAAGTCTGGTGAACAAAGCAGCCTCAGGATGTGGCCTGGGTAGTGTAGGCAGAAAGGGCATAGAATTGGGTGGAGAAAGATCCAGGGCTCAGCTGCAGGGTAGAATTAGGATCCTTCTCTCATTCTGTTGCTCCTGGGTTTAGCATGAAAATGTTCTCCTGGGCACCTATTGCATGCCATCCCTCTGCCCATTTTATCACAGTATTTAGCTTTCAGTTGAAAATGAATTAGTAATTGAACCATCCTCCCAACCTCAGACCAGCATTCCTTCCTCCATGCTGTTAGGTTTATTGGAAACAGTTGTGTTGTGACTGAAACAAACTGGTCTCTTGAAGTCAATGTGGCTTGCACACCAAGAGTCCCATAAAAATAACTTACATTTCGAATTACCAGTTGACAAATTGCATACATATTTCTATGTAGTTGCACGTAAATTCTTTATCAATACCCAGTGCTAAAGACAGGCTTTGTCTTCCTAACACTGTGAGATAACAAGTCTTTTGTCACAGATTCTTACTCAGTTAATTGGATCCCAAGTTCCCTGTAATGATTCAAATTCAAGCTTTGGTTTAGTGTCGAGTACCTACTAGCACCAGGTGAAAGCTGCTTGCTGCTGTTTTTCAGTATTGTAAGGGTGTCAGTGCCATTCTGTGCTGCTTCAATTGCATTAAATATTTTACAAGTGTGTGTGTGTGTGGTGTGTGGTGTGTGGTGTGTGTGTGTGTGTGTGTGTGTGCAATTTGATGAGGGAATTGTAAAATAACTGTAAACACATGCAGAGCTAAGAATAACCATGGCAGTCAGGAGGAGACAAGGTCTGGGGACTGGTGCTTTGGGGCCAGAGGCTAAGAGTAAAAGCGTGGGAACCAAGACAGTGCATTGCCAGGACAGGAAGGGACAGATCAATGGATGGAGCAAGATTGTGAATGCCCTGAAACAAGTTCACATGTGGCCTCTCAATTTCCAAAGAGGAATTACAGAGCCACAGGGCAAGATGGTCCTTTTCAATAAGTGGTGCTGGGACAATCAGAAATTTAGAGGGAAAAATGCCATAGAATCCCCCAAAGTCACTAGAAGATCCTGAAATTGAGCACCCAGTAATTAGATTAATTAGATGATGCCGGGGGCAGATGTGTCGTGGAGAATATTGATGAAGGCTGCAGTAACAGCTCAGATTTAGATGTAAGCACATACATGATCCAGATTATTTTCTGGGAGAACAGATCCAAGAATTTTATAGCAATATCTCTGGCATAGAGATATTCATGTGGGCCATAGCTACCTCCTCATCCTGGGGCTCTCACCACATTCCCTCAAGGAGCATCTTGACTTTATTCTGTCTAAGATCTTCCTTGTGCTTAACCAGAACCCATAAGGGATCCTGAAACTGACCCAGGGAGAACTTTTGTCTTCTTGACACTCTCAAGGCTTTCCACAAATGAGCTTTGCCATTTTTTTCCATCTTAACTGATTCAAAGTTCTTAGGTGAATCTTAAAACCTTTTTCCAGCCATAGAAATTTTATAACAATTCTGTGACATCAACATATCAACATAGCTGGCTTATGAAAAATGTTTTGTAATCAACATAAAGGCTTTGGGTTATCTTCTTATGTGCTATATCATTCCTTTAAGTCGTGAACTATATATATTTACTACATATGACCCCTGTACTAAAGGACAGAAATCATGACCAATTCAAAGGACACTTATACTGCTGTCATTCATTGCATGATTACAACAACCTCTGAGTCCATCTGTACTCATGTGTCAAGTCCTTCTTAAATGCTTCATATCATCTAATTCATTTCCATAGCACTCCATGCCACAGGTCAGGGTTAAGACCCCAATTTTGCAGATGTAGAAGTTGAAGCATCCAAGATGAATGGCTTCCTCCAGATAACACAGTCAGGAAGGAGCAGGGCCAGAGAACAGGCCCAAGAGAGTTCTATGCTGGAACCACTCACACACTCTGCTTCTTATTACACTCAGAAGGAATCAATTACAATGGAGACATTTTAAAGTTCTATGGCAATGGAATCCAATCTTGGTTAACTTAAGCAGAAAAACAAGTCTTGGGCGGATATTGGGTAACTTTAAACACTGCTTCCAGTCCCTGGAAACTGGAGTTAAAAGAGTATGGTCAGGAACTAGGGCACCAGGTCATGGGGCAGAAAAAACATGCTTCTGCTTAGATGGGTTCTAAACTACTCCTTGTCTGCTTCGTGACCTCAAAAATGATTTCTGGTAGAAATGTCTACTTGGCCCACTTGAGGACACCTGTCCATGCCCCATCTGCCGAGACTGAGGAGAGGAAGTAGCTGGATTCCTTTGCTTCTTGGCATGAGGAATTGAACTTGGCTCATTGTCAGAACCCAAACTGAAGACTTCCTCATAGAAAGAAGGGGACAGGCTAAGCAGTCAGAAAGCGAGTGAATGCCCCAGATCTTGCTCCCATAGCTCCAGTGCTGACCCCCTGCTTGGAGACAGCAGGTACAATCTTCTATGCTAGAAACTCTTCTCTCTCTCTCTTCCCCTTCCCCTCTCCCTCCCTCCCTTCCTCCCTTCTTTCTGCTGTCTCTCTCTCTCTCTCTCTCTCTTTCTTTCTTTCACAGGAAATAAAAGACTCAGTTCAAATACAACTGCTGGGATAT
Source organism: Mus musculus (assembly GCF_000001635.26). Classification (NCBI taxonomy): domain Eukaryota; kingdom Metazoa; phylum Chordata; class Mammalia; order Rodentia; family Muridae; genus Mus; species Mus musculus. The sequence continues at coordinate 83,202,073 of NC_000069.6, forward strand.
GCTCTAAGTTTAAGTATAAAGATTTCCCCTGGTGACTAGAACAGCCATAAAATGCACCCCCAGAGTCTAGCATTCAATAGCATTTCTCCTCTTTCTTCCCAATTTCACCACCTCAAGTTCTCTAAGTCTCCCAGTGGCACTATTTCAAAGCCTTTTCCCTTTTCTTTGTGTTAATATCCATCTACTTACCAGTTGTTGGCAGTCTGTGTACTTTTTCACATCTAGAAGTGGCTCTGTCTTTATTGTTGCACTTGTCTCCGGCATGAATTCATTTGTATCCAACTAAGCTTTCTATCTCTGGTTTTTCCCTCTTCCAAATGCCTTTCCTATGGCTACCATGTTAAGCTGCAGCCCTGTTCAGGCTGTACCACTTCCTGATGCATATGATTCACTGGGTGCAGTTCCTCGAGTTTGAATCTGAAGGGTGACATAACCAGGCTCCAAAGTAAATCTCGAACCTGGTTTCCCCATAAACCGTCTGGTATGAACATAAGTATTTCTAGTCAAACTACTTATTTATCTGATACTTAGATTATAATGTGTTGTGCCTCTTTGAGGTGTTATCACAGAATTCTAAGTGGAAAAGTCTTCTTTCCATTGCACAGATGAGGACTCAGATTCACTTAGGCCCTTTCCTCAGGTCTCTAAGAGTATGCAACAGAGCTTTTGATGCTCGGAAACTCTTGTTCCTTCCAGGACACCAGATCTCCTCTTTGCATTGGCCATTTCAGTTTTCTCTGTCCAGTACGCCTTTGCTCCTTCCTCTCTTCCTGTTTTTTCCCCTCTTCTCCTTTTTCTCTTCCTTGTCTCCCTCCTCCCCCTTTCCTTCTCCTCTTGTTCCTCTCCCTTCTGGTTGTTTGGACACAGGATCTTACTCTATAGCCAGGGCTGGCCGGGAACTCACTATGTAGCCCAGGCTGGTTTTGAACTTGTGGTCATCCTCTTCCTTGAGCCTCTTGAGCACCAAGAAGAGAGGTGCGTGATCCACCATGCCTGACTCATTTATTTTTATGGGATTACAATTTTCCTTGCTCCTTAAGACTTAGCTGGCAAGTCACAATTACAGGGAGTCATTCTTGAATTGTGTTAGCTTGGAGTGGTTTCCTGTGGGCATTTTCTTTCTGTAGCAACACTTTGCAGCATGGTTCTTTACATACAAGTCTTATGGGTAACTGCATCCCCTTGTAGCCCCTCCCACTTTGTCTCATTTAGAATCCTCTCTGATGAGTGGCGTGCACCATCATCAGAAGATCGCAAACACTGTGGTGTTAAAGGATGGACAAATGGTTGACTGTCACCAGCTAAGGGCAACTTTGTAGACATTCTTAATCTTCTGTTATCTGCCACCAAGAAATAATTAAGACCAGTGATAAAGCATGCATTTAGATGAGGGTAGAGCTTCTTTTGCTTATCATTTCTTGGGTAGTTCTACAGTGATGGGAGGGCTGAGGTAGGAGTAAGGAGTGTCAGGCAAGGCTATGGCTCCAGGAAAAATCTGGCATGGTATTGAAGTCTAGGTAGGCTACCCTACACTAATCCCAGGATTAAAAGAGAAACCAGGTCAGTGAAGCAAATAAACTAAGACCTGGGTAAGTGCAGGCCAAACAGAATGTCCCAAAAGTCCACGTGGGACTGTCACAAGGACAGCAGATTTACAGGGGCAGAGCAGCAGCTACAGAACATTTTAGCCAAGTTAAAGTTTGGATCTGGCATGACTATTAAAGGCTCATGTATTAAAAGGCTTTATCTCCAGCTTGGAGCACTGTACGAGATGGGGGTAGATGGGACCTTAGGTCTACACTGGAATACTCTCAAAAGAGACATTGGGACCTCAGGCTTTCTTTTTCTGCGTACTTTTCTGGTGTCAAGTGGTGGACAGACCTGCTTTGTATATTCCCCCGGCATGATGTAGTATGTCACTATAGGCACAAAGCAAGGGAAACCATGGACTGAACACTCTGAAACCATGAGCCAAAATAAGTCTGTCCCAGTTAGGATTATCATTGCTATCATGAAACAGCATGATCAAAAGCAAGCTGGGGAGGAAAGAGTTTCTTTGGCTTATACTCCCACAGTACTGTTCATACTGGAAGAAAATGAAGGCAGGAACTGAAACAGGGCAAGAACCTGGAGGCAGGAGCCGATGCAGAGACCATGGAGGGGTGCTGCTTACTGGATTGCTCCTCATGGCTAGCTCAACCTGATTTCTTATACAACCCAGGACCACCAGCCCAGGAATGGCACCACCCATAGTGGGTTGGACCCTTCCACCTCAATCACTAACTAAGAAAATGCTCTCTGGTTTGCTCTTCTGGAGGTGTTTGGTCAATCAAGCTTCTCTCCTTCCAGATGACTAAAGCTTGTGTCAAGATGACATAACACTAGCCTTCATAAACCTTTCCTCTTTTGAATTTGATTAAGTCAAGTTGATTGGTTACTGTGGACGAAAGCTAACACACATAGTTAAAATGGAACCTGATTTTCCCTGCCGTTGTAGCTGTCAGATTTGGGGTGTGCCCCCCAGCAAAGAAGCAGCTTGACAAAGTGACTGGGGCAAGGGCCAATTAGGAAGGAATTGGCAACATTGCCCTTTAAAGCCCTGCTTAGAAGTCAGTTATGCTTGATGTAAGCACTGCACCTTCCCATGTTACGTTGTGGGTATGTGTTTTGTTAAATGGAGTTCTGTGAACCAGCGTGCCCTTCCTATAGATACCGTGAAGATGTGGGGCATTGGAATGTGGGTTCTTGTGAGGATACCTCCCCAAATAAGTCAATTGCTTGTCACCTCAGGCCTCTAGTTTTAAAAATGGGGCCCTTTTCTAGAACCACCTGGCCTCTATGCCTAGTAATGATGTTGAGTTCCTTCTAGACATTTTCCAGCAATGCTTGGAAACACCAGTGGTATCGGTGGATGACATCATTCTTTCACGGAGAGCTGCGCTTAGCTTTACATTGCTAGAGGTTCTACACAGAGGTAAATTCTCCAAATGCCACTGGAGGAGCTGAAGGGAACTCGAGTCTTCACAACACAGGGTACCACAGATTTCCTGTCCATTAAACAGGTCTAGTGCTTTGAAAAGTAGTTTGTCCCTTCTTCACTCAGCGGTGACTTTGGGACGACTTTGACAGCAAGTCTCTTTACTGAAGGGACAGAGTGTGGCAGGCCCTGTGGCACAGTGAACAATCACTGTCAGCTGGGCTTGGGCAGCATCTCTGCAGAGCGTCCTGTTTATCTGCGATTGTCAAGGTATGTTTATCAGGAAATCTGCCTTCTACAGTGCAGTCTCCCCTCTGGCTTGGGAAAGCTGTTAATTAAAAAAGAAATAGAGCTGCCACGAGTGAATTATTGAGTTCTGGGCTTATCTTGCGAGGACTCTACCTGTTGTAGATGTCATTATCACAGGGGGAGGGGGAGGGACAGCAGCCAGAGCCTGCCAGCTGCCAAGGACTTGCAACAGAGTGCACAGCTTTCACAGATAAGGTAATCCTGTATCTGAAAGGGAAGGGATGTGTGACGATCTCCATGCTCCTCCCTGTCACTCCTCTGATATGATCAGGCTGGAGGGAAAGCCTTACTTACACAGGCTCCTGGACCTATTTACTGAAAACCTACAAGGTTTCCACAAGCTCCATTTTCTGAAGCCAGCTGTTGTTGCCCACAAACTCTCCTGCCACTAATCCAGGAATCTGAGAGATCTTAATTTGAATTAGCATTCAACTGAGTGTCTGCAGAATTCATTCTTCCAGGAGGAAGTGTGTTTTCTTTGTTTCTGTTTATACCTTGCTGTTTGTCTTCATTCTGTGACACCCATACACTTTCTTCCCAGCCATGACAAACATCCCTTTTCTGTATTCGTATCTTCTCATTCTGTTTTCTTCCTTACAGTCATTGTACAAAGCCTTTTATCTTCCCATTTTCATACCAAGTGTTTGCTTACAATCTTAGCGTCATCTGGGTTCCTTTATTTCATGTTTCTATTTTTGTATTTTAATAGGTTTTTTTGAGATTATAATATTATATAATGTCCCTTATCCTTTCTTCCTCCAAATCCTTCCACTGTTCTTTGCTCTCTTTCAAATTCATGTCCCTCCTTTTCTTTTTATTCTTGTTGTTATATGCATACATGGACACACACACACATTTGCAAACATGTAAATACTTCTCAGCATCTATAATCATGTGAGACAATTTCTATAATGTTTCTCTCTCATTTATACGTCTGTGTGCATGTTGGTTCGGTTTCTCCAGAGGACTCTGGCTAGTATGTGTTATGATGATTGGTTTTCCCTAGAAGGCTCAAAGTAAGTTATTGGAAAATTGCTTCCTGGAAGCCAACAGCTGGTCTTCCTTTTGTATCTGCAACTCCTCCTTCTGTTTGCTGTCTTCAACCAAGGGACTCAACCTCTGGATATGCAACAACCCTGTGACTACTGTTGTGAGTCTCACTACTTCTCACCAGGGTGGATCCAAAGTTCTCTGTCCATCACATCCACCCATTTCCAGGTCCCGACTCCTTTGCTGTCAAAGATGTTCTTAAGGGAAAACTATAACCCACTCCCAGATCAATGGCCAGCCTCACCTGTCTTATTTCCATATACACCTTTCACAAATTCCTAAGTTTTTGCCCATGAAATTTTCAATTCTGGCTTTGTTTGTTTGCTTGCTTTGTCTGGTTCTCAGTCTGAGGGACACATTTCCAGCCCCAGCTCCAGAAGTCTGAGGGACATGTTTCCAGCTCCAGCTCTGGAAATCGTCCTTAGTATCTTCAGACTGAGCCAGGAGCTTCCTCTCCTTTGAGAACTGCACAGACTTCCTAATTGGACCCTGTACTTTTTGTTGCTGATTATCATCCCACAGAATAGAGTATACTTTCGGTTCCTCATAAATTTACAATGTAGAACTTGCCATTCCAGTAGGTGAAAAACCTGCTTCAAAGACCCAAGACTGAACCGTACTCTGTGTTCCACAGGAAAACAAAATGGGTTTGGTATTGACAAAATATAGCTTGAGTTACAGAAAAATCCCATTTCTAAGTGACAGGAGAAGCAGTTTGAGCATGGGAAGATGGCTCAGTTGACAGAGTCCTTGTCATGGAAGCAGGAGACTCTGCATCTGGATCCTTCGCACCCACACAACAAGCTGGTTGTGTCATGCATACAGGCAGATCCCTGGAGCTAACTGATGAGGTGATCCAGCCAATCAGTGAGCTCCAGGTCCAGTGGGAGAGCCTATCTCAACACCCAAGGTGGCGTCTGACAGAGGGAGAAGCCCTGTCTTAACGTCTGGCTCCATGTGCCATGCACCTGCACACTCACACAAAAGCATGCGTACTGCCTATATCATATACGCGAATCACATTTACAATAATTGCTGAAAAGCCAAAATTCATACATTTATTTGCAAATTTAATATTTCAAAATGCATTCACTGCCTTTGTAGCTGCTGTGTGCACACATGCTCTCTCTGTGTGCAGTTGTGTGCATACTTATTTATCCCTGTATTCAGGTATCAAGTATGAAAAAGTCACTCACGCAAAATATTTATATTCATTCTGTGTGAACACCCTTATTTAGTCCAATTTAAAACAGAAAAATGTATATAAAAGTATTTTGAGGTGTCGTCTCATGATTCTAAACTTGTTGATTAGTATATGTTCACGTATCCACGCCAGTGAATTTCTTCCTTTTGTCATACCTGGGTAATTATGTATTGAAGCATGTGCTATTTTATTATGAATCTCTTTCTTACTATTTCTTCTTTATATTGGCATTATATATCAGTAGGAATTTCATATTAGGGCAAAACAGAAAATAGTACCAAATATTTGAGTAGAGAGACTAATTTTATATCTTTTCCCGGGAGCTCATGGATAAATGTCTGTTCATCTTAGACAGGGCACTATAAACAGACCAGAAAGGTTGTCATACCCAACTCCTGTGTGGGGAGGCTCTCTGTTTGCTGGTATGACTCTCAGAAGGGTGGGTAACTGCTAGGCCACAGAATCACCCTACCCAGCACGGGTAAGGTCTCACAAAGGCCCCTCTCTGCAGTTTCCTGCTCACCTTCCAGACAGCTCATGGAGAAATTCTTTCCTCTCAGCAACTGTTTACTTTTTATGGAGTCTTGGGGGAGGGGGCGTGTAAACTTGTAAGTTCTGCGAGCATCCTGAGCCCGAGCTCCCCCTTTCCTTCAGGAGGGAGTCTTCAGTTCTGAGGAATTAACTGTCCAATAAGAGCACAGCTTTGGGAAAGGACAAAGACAGCTGTTTTATTGAGACAATAGCTCACTAAGTTGCAAAGGCTAACACTGAACTCCCTGTGCAGCTCAGGCTGGTCTTGAACTCCCCTGCCTCAGCTTCCAAGTGCTAGGGTGGCAGCGATATGCCACCAGGCCTGACTGTTGTCCACTTTTTACAGTAGCCGCATAATCTCATATTCCATTATGCTGACTTTTCTAAATTAAACATTTTAGTGGATACTTAAATCCTTGGTTGTTTCTGTGTTCTGTCATTTTTCTAGAGGTAGAAGAAACTAAAGAGAGTTTTAGTGACTGGGGAGACATGACAGGGGTTTCTGAATGAGAACAGTCACATTCTGGTCCTAATCAGATAAAGATCAGGGCTTGGGACATCCTGCCTCTGTCATTAATACAGAGGATAGTGAGCACACTCTTGGGGGTCCCCAAGGCTCACTCTTATGTGTGTGTGGTGTTCATGTGTGAAGTGAAAGATAAGCATTTGCTCGTCTTGATGGCTTTCCATTTGTCCTGATAACTGTTCCCCTGTAAGAGCTTCCATACATAGTCACTGAAGGGTCTCCTGTCAACTGGCAGGATTCTTACGTAACAGAAAAGATCGAAATTTAAAGTACAACAAAAATAATAAGACTTGCACATGAAAAGGCCATCTTTAAACTGAGGACAGCTGGTTAGTCGCCTTTTCCCTATTGGGACTCTCTAGTGATCGCTCATGCTGCATGCTGTTCTGCTGAACAGAAAAACAAAGTTGAAATAGGAGGGCTAAACACATACACACACACACACACACACACACACACACACACACACACACACACACACACAGAGAGAGAGAGAGAGAGAGAGAGAGAGAGAGAGAGAGAGAGAGAGAGAAAGCTCTAGTCATGGAACAGTTAGATTTAGTGATTAAAAACACAGGATGGGAGACATACCCTGAGCAGTTTTGGTTTTGTGTTCCAAGTACTGAGTGTATGAAACGGTCCATCCACCTTCTGAAGCAGGCCACACTCATGGTCCAGTGATGTTTGTAGGTTTTTCTTGTGTTAGGTCCAAAACCATCAGGAAGTCCCTCTTTGAAGCAGCCACTGTTACGGGGCCACTGTTGCTCTGTAGAAGTTAATCCAAGTAGCGGTTGAGTAGTGACTGAGTGCTTTGGCTGGAACCTAGGTGATCTTGAACTTGGTCTAGGGAGTGTGTTAAAAGCTATGAATCCTGAGCAAGAATTTTGCTGGGAATGTACTCACAGAGTACCTGGGAGTCTGCAGTGTGAAGGAGAAAGAGTGATTGCCTCTGCTGACCTCAGAGGAGACACACAGGGGACTGGCCTGAGGTGGTGACAAGGCTGTGTTTGTTGGTGTGCTTCTATTCTCAGCCTTGGTCTTTGTCTTCTGCGAGAGGACCCCACCACAGGCTGGCTTTTGTTAAGCCTGGCCTCAGATGGAAATCCTTCATGTTCTGTGATGCTGATGAATGGAGCAAGCGTCTGACCTTGGAAGAGGCCGAGTCATGTTAGTTTTGGCCTTGTAGTGTGAAGCCATCTGGGAAATCAAATGAGTGGAGCTGACGGGAAATGTGAGCCCGGGCCAAGTCCATTCAAGGAAGGTGTAAGAAGGCTGAGATGCCGTCCCTCTGCGTACCTCCAGCTCTCAGACTTGGAAAAGCATCAGAAACCGTGCTGTCACACGGAGGGAAGTAGGCTTCATTTATAGGCATTTAATAAGGTAGATGTCCCCAGACCCTCTTCCATGGCCTGGAGCTGGCTGCTTAGGAAAAGTTCATGGAGCTGTTATGAGATCCCAGGGGATCCAACCTGGCAGAGCCTGAAATGGAGTCCCCAAGACTTTTGGTGTCATAGTGTTCTAGAGACAAGAACCAGGAGTTTGTGGAGAGGCAGGTTGTAGAAGGAAGGAAAGAACAGGGAGAGCAGGACTTGGGGAGGGCAAGAATGAAATCAGAAAGTGCAGGGATGACACCAGGGGCCTGAAGGGAAAAAAGGAGAAACCCCATTGGATAACACCCTCCCTCTCTTGTCAGCTGCTATTGGCCCCAGGGATGGCACAATGAGTTCATCCACATCTTTCTGGTAGGAAATAGAAAACCAGGCAGCTGTAGCTGCTCTCAGTTTCCTGGTGATTAGCATCCTCTGGGGGATGCGGATGCCTGAAATGCTTTTCACAAGGCCCTACCACACCCTTTCAGTGTTCCTGACCTCGCAGTGCCTTCTCCTCTGCCTTCTCCGTCATGTCCTCGACCCTCTGTTGTGTCTGAGCCCCTCTGAAAGGCAGGACTGGCTGACCTCTGATCATCTGATGCCTTTCATTTTGCTCATCTCAGTATCATAGCCCCAGTTCTTAAATAACTCAGATGGAGTAGAACTAATACAAGCTTCGACTGCTCTGTCCCAGTATATGTTTATTTTCTTATATGCCATGGGAGAGAATTGTGTTTATAAGTATGTAAGTACAAATATATACATGTGTACCATGTATGTGTGTGTGTGCTTGATGAAAGCTGAAGGAGGACTATTTGCCCCAAAAAAGGGTTACATGTGGGAGGAGAGATAAAATCCGATGGTAAGAGGGGCATAAATAATATTGAGAAACAATATACATGTATGAAAATGCCATAATGAATTCTGACACCTGTTAATTTGTATAAAAACTTAAAAATAGTAAAAATAAAATAATATAGACAGTACTAAAATATGATTGAAAAATATAGGTAGTCCACTTATGATAAAATATTAAAATAGAAATAAATGACCATTCTTTTGTCATTGTTACTGTTTGAGACAAGACCCCACTTTGGAGGCAGACTGGCCTTGGACTTATGCCCATTCTCCTGCCTTAGCCTTCCAAGCACTGGAATGACAGGCATGACCAGCTGTTTCATTTTTTTCTAATTAATAAACTAAATTTGTTTTCTTTCCACGACTGCCAATAGTCTGTCCCTTTGGGGAGACCCTGGAGAGCACTCGACACCTTATGGAGATCACTGCTGGGCAGGAACCATACTTGGCAATACTCTTAGTCTCTCATACTAGCCTTTCTCTCTTGCTAGTGGCTCTACCTTACTGATACTCAGAATCTGGGGAGACCAGGTTTTGGCTCCCCAGGACTGGGTCAGACACACTTGGGAGCTTAAGCACTGGCTTCCTGTTTCCCTGACACTACCAGGACTCAGTGATGAGCACTGAACTATCCCCAGCTCTTCTGAAAGGAGGCAATCCATGCTATGCCTGTCCAGGCAGCAACAGTAGAGGGGTAGTGACTATGGGGCGACATCCCCAGAGGCAGTGACTCCCTAGAAAAAGTCTGTAATTCTGAGAAACACCAGGCCACTGACCTTGCAGAGGAAGGCAGGAAGCTCTATTACAATGTCATTGACTCTAGTGAAAGTAGACACGCATGCAATTAGGTTGATGTGTAGTCAAAATTTTATTTTAGGTCAAACTCGTGAAATAGGTCATTAGTATTTGAAGGAGGATATTAGGCATTAATCCTGCCAGGTTACTGAAAATACCATTGAAATGACAGTCAAAATCCTTAAAATTTATCTGAATACCGACATTTTCTTCCCATGCTGAGTTGCAAATACAACCAGCTCCAGCAGGTCCCCGCTGTGGTCACAAAGACAGGTCAATGATAATGTATTTAGCTGAAGAAAATAGCCATATGTTAGGCATTTGAACAGCTGCTGAAGAGGACAGCATGCTATAGGGGGCGAGCCTTTGCCACACCCGCATGAGCTCATCTGGGGACGCAGCCCCAGTTTCACCCCTTTAGCAACTGTCAGGAAATGGGATGCACTTCCACTGTTAAAACTACTATGCTCCCCAGAGGCGTGACTCCAGGGCAGAGCAGGCCTGGGGCACACAGTATCTCCTTCAGGACAGAGCTGAGCAGGCTCTCACAGCCAATTCATTGTTTGCTGTATTCTGCTTTTAATACCTAGATTCATTTTAAGTGTTTACATAAGAAAAACAGCCTGTTTCATCTTTGTGGAAACTGATATCCTAGAGCTTTAAAGGCATAGCTTGGGACAGGAAGGGGGAATGTTGTAGCTGGACAGTCGTCCAGTGGTGGCAATAAATATCTGTTTTGAGTAGGGAAACAAGAATGTCATGGTGCCAGATGCTTCCTAAGTTACAGCCCGAGTCTTTGGCAAGTGCCACATTTCCCTTGGGAAGAAAGAAAAGGAACAGAATGAGAGAACGAGAAGGCGAGGAGAAAGACAACAAGATTGCTTGGAGATATCCTTTGTCTTCCTATCACCTCCTGGGGATTTTTATCTGTTTCCTCTCACATCAGAGGCCCAACTGTCATGCACAATGTGAAAGCTATGTGTTTTGGTTTAGTTTATAGAAATGTCACATCCGAACTCTGAGTTGGCACTGTGTTTCGAGTCTTGGAATCGTGACTTAACAACCAGCTTTGTGTTCTGAAGTCGTTTTCCAAATATATAGAGATTCTGCTCTGAATTGGAAGGCACACAAACACATTGAATTTATTTATGTGTTTAAAGAATGATCATCGACTGTTTCCTGTCCATCTGGCGCCGTTCTAGAAGCTGGGAGGGTAATGATGGTGAAGTGTTGTTATTCTATGACAGAGGGGTGTGTGTGTGTGTGTGTGTGTGTGTGTGTGTGTGTGTGGTGGTTCCTGAATACAAAATGCTGCACACAAAGAAATAAATCCGTAAGTAAATTTCAGATGCTAAGTGCAGAGGGAAAATAAAGCAGGTGAATGAATCAGCGTCTCGGTGGGGTGTAGAGTTTACTCAGATTCTAAGATGTTGATAAAAGCTAATGTTTCGTTTACAAAAGCAATAGTAAGGACAAAGTAGGGAAACTTAATGAATTAAAGCAGAACTTGACACTTAGTAGCCCAGGCAAACCCAGAAGCAGAAGGTATAATTATCTTCAGGCCAAGACAGACCATGAAAGGAGAGTGGTCTCTAAGACTCTGCCTCAGGCTCCTGTTATCACAGGACAGGCATCGAGGAAAAGTGTCTCTAACCTTACTGGTATCCCATTGTTCTAAGTCACTGGAAGTCAGAGAGCCATAGAGATACAGAACATAATCCACCCACACAGGTCCAGCTTCTAGGGTACAGGGAAACAGGAGGAAGAAGAGTGTGCACTTTAGAGAGGCCTGAAGGTGGAGGTATTGAGCGGCAGAGGAAGTGGGCTCTCATATGGCCATAGTGATCTAGACTGGGGTGCAGTTTCAAGTAGTTCAGAAATAAGTGTGAGTGGCTGGAAAAAGAACCCAGTGGACTCAAAAGTGCTAAAAGTAGCTCAAAGTGCTAGCCATGGAAGTGTGTACACCAGAATTTAGATCCTTAGCATCTATGTAAAACTCCAGTGGGTGTGGTTAGGCACCTGGAATTCCAGAGCTCCGGGTCAATGTTAGGAGGTGACCTGGTTAGCTAGCCCAGCAGAATCTTGAGCTCCAAGTTCAGTGAGCAATCTTGCCTCAGGGCATAAAGTGGACAGCAACCCAGAGAGACTCCTAACATCAACCAGTATGCACGTGTACTCAATCACATGTGCCCACACACATGCAAACACACCTGCATAGATCATACACGCTCATATGACTAACATGCGTTTTGGAAAGATAATCAGCATTATAAAACTACACACACACACACATATAAATACACACACACACACACACACACACACACACACACACACACACACACATATATATATATATATATCAACAGTTAGACCTCCACACTCTAAGTCTTGGATCTGAAAGGTGAGGAAACGTTCTTTTGTAGCAAATATAATTGAAATTGAGCTAGTGATGACTGTTAATTGCTGGAAACAAAGAAGGAAATGCCTAAAATGCCTAAGAAACTAAAAATACCATGGACCCAAAGGCACATTTGGGACATATTTCAGGAGCAAGCTGTCACTATAGTGATGACACTGCAATCTTTTCAGAACCTGTGTAATTTAGAACAACCCCCCTTTCATCTGAACTCGACTGTGTGTAGATTTGCTATCCTTGGTCCTGGCTAGCTTCCTTCCTCCCTTTTGCTTTATTTCTTTCCTCTGACTTTCTTATTTCTGCTTTCTTAATGAATACTCGACGAACACTCACAAGCTGATTTTTCACAATTGCAAATATGGAAGCAGTAAGTCACCGCCATGGAAAGGCCAGGCAGGGGGCTGAGTGTCAGCATTGCAGAGTCCTTAAGTCACTCATGGAGGTGATGAGAATGGCTGATAGACTGAACAGTCACTGAATGGGAGGAGGGCCTCTTAGTCAGGGGACCTTGGTTTGTCTTATAGAATTCATGAGCATCTTAGAAGATGGGTCCTAAAGACTGGGTTTTACTGGGAACTTAGTTCTTTGCTGAAGTATTATGTTGCCCACCACATGTGTATGAGATTTCAACTCTGTATAATTGAGTATTTCCTTGGTGAATGGACTATAGAAATCAAGGTGTGTGTGTGTGTGTGTGTGTGTGTGTGTGTGTGTGTGTGTGTGTGTGTGAGGGGGGGGGGAGAGAGATAAGAGAGATTTTCTTTTTGTGGTGGGAATATTCTCTTTTTCTTCTTTCTGGGATCTCAGGGTTTTCTTTTTAAACTCAAAAATATGTTTTCTATGAAAGCATTCACTTCAAATGTAAGGACACAAAGTTCTAAGAGTGAGGAAATTGATTTTTAAAAGATTTGCTGTGAAGAGGGTTGGTCACAAATGTGTCAGGTAAGAGAAAAAGCCAAACCTTATCAACATACAAGCAAAGAATATTAACAAGTCATCCAATGGTTCATTTTGAGAAATCAATGTGATCAACATGAATGCATTTCACAAAACAGTTTCCAGAGACATGAAGCAGTCAATGACAGAATTGTATGAAGCAGATAAACGGTAATACAGGGAAGCTTCAATGCCTACCCTGCCACGCCCACTGAGCAGGAGGACCATGAACTGCACAGAAAACAAAAAATACTTGGCAGACCTCCAGAGAAGCATGCACACAGCAGCAGAATATGCCCAATCTTCCCAAACTCTAGTCAGCATCTTCCACTGTGGCCATGTCTTAGAAATAGAACAAGTTTTCAAAACTAGTGAAGATCATGGTTTAAAAAGTGTCTTCTCCAAGAACCTGGACTGCTGGCCTCAACAGCAGATGGAAGACTGAGAAACACATGAAAGACATGTGAATACTGTTTCAGCGCCAACATGTTCTCATTCCAACATGTGGAGAAATACAAGAAGATGTTTGTGTTCTGTAGAAATTGTAAGTAATTTCTACCAAGCTCCTATAGACATTGTTATAGAAATAAAGAAAATCTTCCTAAAATGTATCAAATTGAGAGAAGCCACAAGACTTCAACAATTGTGATGGAAGGGGCAACCTGAATCACTAAGCCCTCCCAGTACCCCCTCCCAGAGCCCCCCCCCCACCCCTGTTCCCCTTCTCCTCTGAGAGGATGAGGGTGGGGGGAGGCTGAGGATATTCCTTGAATCTGGTGCATCAGGTCCCCACAGGTTTAGGAACATTCTCTCCTACTGACGTTAGACAAGGCAGCCCTGTTGGGAAACGGACTCCATAGTCAGGCATTAGGGAGAGCCAAAGAGAAGTGAGAGACAGCCAGATGGAAGAGGGGACTAGTCAGGGCTCAGTTCCAAGATGCTAAGGTTGTTTTGGTGGGTGGGGGTGATGCAGAGCAAGGTCAGTACATTCCCAGAGGAGATGAGAAATGTGATTTTTTTTTTGGTAACCCAGAGAGCACTTCTTTACAGGTATGCTTTGGGTTCATACCATTTTCCAAGCTGATAAAGATATAACACATTTAGAAAAAGAGCAGTTTTTTCTTACCCCTACCCCCCCCCATTTTAAAATTTTGTACCTAATTAGCAATTTTGTGGTTTTTGTTTTTCTTTCTGGAAACTGAATTTCCCTCAGAACTCTTCAATATTTTCATTGGAACTTTAGAGTGTAGTTTAAAGAAATAAACCACTGCCAGGCGTGGTGGCCCACGCCTTTAATCCCAGCACTTGGGAGGCAGAGTCAGTCAGATTTCTGAGTTCGAGGCCAGCCTGGTCTACAAAGTGAGTTCCAGGACAGCCAGGGCTATACAGAGAAACCCTGTCTTGAAAAACCAAAAAAAAAAAAAAAAAAAAAAAAAAAAGCCTCTATAAAAATAGTCATGTCTTACTCTAAAAGGGTCTAACTTGATTAATATAGACAAGTTATAGATTGCTTTCTATGCAAATTTTTTTATCAAGATTCCTAAATTCCTAAAGAGTTTTGGCGCTGGCCTATTTAAATTTGTCCATTAACCATAGATCAGGTACCATCATAATATTTAAATTAGAGCAACCATCGGTTTGCAAATGAGATATTGTTAATGTGATTTTAAATGATCTAGTTAAATGTATTTCACACATGAGTATTCTAAATTTGCATTTTTATTGCAAAGACTCTGGAATCTAGATATGACAGGAGTTAATATTAAAGGTGTATTAGCATTAACTTTCTTACTTTAAACTTGTTCTTGAAGGTTAACTTCATATTAACTATATGCAGATCTGAAAATTGACTAGCAGAGCCCATGAGCAATTGCCTATGTGTGGGACACAAGGGAAGGGTCGTATTTGATGTATTCGTTGGAAGAAAAGGAAGAGTTCAGCTTCTAAATTTCTTGATTTGAAAGGAGACGGGAAGAAACGGGGGCAACCAGAAAGAGAAAATGTGGGGTATAGTCAGTCCCAGGAAAGCATGGAGACAGACTTGCCCTGCCCCACCAGCAAACCGAGGTTCTCCTGGGATGGTCACTATGGAACAAGTGGATTAATAACCAGGCTTTGTAAACACTAAAACACTCCGATATGATGAACTCTGGCAAGGTTTGCAGAAAGTACAGCATCAGAGACCAAGGGGACCGGTTTCCAGGTTGTGTAGAATACTCCACTCACGTGGCTGTGGATTATCACAGTGTACACTCTTAGCACATAAGCAGGAGACCACAGCCTGTGTGGTCATAGTGAATGGTGTGAGTGCTTTGAAATAAATACCTGGGAGCGTTACACATTCTTAAGAATTAAAACACAACCACAACAACAACAAAGCACCACCAGCAAAGCACCACTCTATTGTTAACAAGGAAAAGGTTTTGTATGACTCTTCTGGGATCAGTTAGACAAACATGTAGTCCCTATTTAGAGTTGCTACAAGACCTATGCCACTACTATGCTCCTCGAGGCTCTGAGGCTTTCTACGTGGAGCAAGTAAGAGGTGGTGTAAAAAAGGAAGAAACAAAATCAGCTTTCCACATCGGGGAACGGGGACCAGATATGAGGAACTTGGGAAAGTAGAGCCTAACGTAGATGTGACTCATCCAACTCTTATGTAGCCTCTATGTTTGGGAAGCCCCGTAGGAGAAGGATCTGCAAGCTTTCAACCCAAAGCAGTTGGATTCCTCAGGCTCAGAATTTGCATACGTTAAGTGCATGTCTTGGCAGTCCCAAGTTTCCATGGGTGTTTCCTTTTTATGTCTCATTACAAACTGCACCACACACATCAGGCCACTTCAGGACTATTGAGTGCTTTGGGAGTGAGATTGCCTTCACTATTTCCTTTAGCTTTTGGTATCCAATACATTCATAGGGAAAGGATTGCCTGTGCTTGTGACCTTTAGTCTCTTGGGAGAGATAAGTCCCCAGAGTTCATGGGGTGGGGAGGGGACACTGGAGTAGGGTATGATAATGCCCTTACCACCACAGTCACTATTATCCTAGCTCCAAGATTAGCAGAAACTCTAGTGTACTCAGTCGAGTGCAAACTGGGACATTAGCAATGTTGAGCAACAGACAGTGCTACAGCTCAGAAGAGATTCATTTTCCAAACGAAAATGTAATACATGACTCCTCTGAGAGTAAGCTGTGTAATAGGTTTGTCAGGACTCCAAAAGAGTTTCTAGGAGTAAGATGTAATGAGACGAAGGAATTTAGTCATTAACATCCATGTGTGGGATTGGTTCTCACCAGAAAAACATGACGGGGTATCATTTACACTTTAGCTATAATATAGTAACAGATATTGGGCTTGCCCCTCCACTCTAAACAATATAAAACCAAACAGACTATGTGAGACAACTGTTTCCAGGTGTTGGGCAGTAGGCAGAACGGGACTGGGGTCTTGAAAGAAAAGCAGCTTAGGAGAAGAACCATTGTCAGCTCCAGTCCTTTGACTCGGGGTAGTTTTCTGATTGTGGTGAGATGAGGTAAGACTCCAGCCAAAGGGTGGTCTTTTTGACAACTAGGCTTCAGTGTGGCTAAACTTTGGGAAAGGAGCATGACTGAAAGAGCCCCCTAGATTGGTGTTTGCTGTAGGCCTGAGGTCCAGAATTGCCACATACAAATGTGGGCAAGCTGTTGCTTTGTAGAGTACAGTTGACCAGGAAGACTTGGAGCTTGTCTTGTGTTTGAAGATGCTGAAGTTCCATCACTGAGACCAAGAGCCCTTGCTCAACAACTAGGACATTCTTTTAAGAGTATAAAAAGGCCATACCCTAAGACTAATCCTTCAAGTAAGAGTGATGGTCCTAGGACAAAATGTCAAGTCTACAAAGGAAAGCAATATAATTTAGGATATTTATACCACACATAATAACTAATGAACACTAAAATATCAACAGAAACATAAAGAAGCAGAAAAATATGATTAATTATCAAAACTTGAGCAGTAGGTACCCACCCAAATAACTACTGTTAGATTTATCAGATGAGGACCGTTAGGCAGCCATTTAACTGTGTCAGATGTTTTTAATGAAATAATGGCTCTAATGAGAACTGGCTTGTTGATGCTAGAAAACATTAGGTACTACAGAGAACATCTAAGTGGAAATCTAGAAGCGAAGAGGCTGATATCTGATATAAAGAGTCTAATCTGAATAAAGGAATGAGTGATTAATGGATCAACTAGACACACAAAGACAAGAAAAAGTGGGAAGACAGACAGACGGACAGACAGACAGACAAGGAAATAATCCCAGCAACATTCCTCTTGATACATAAGCACCTATAGGACCTCTTCTCATCCAACAATGAAGAGCACACAAAGGTGACAAGGACACATAGGATGTTCACTGTAGATCATAAAAATCTCAAACACTGAAATTATTAAAGACATGGACTATGTACTGTGACCACATAGATTTAAATTCAACCAGCAGCATTAGATAAAAGCCGAGCATTCCAGAGTGAGCTGACAATCTACAATAAATGATGTGTCAGGGAAGAAATAAAAAATTAATTGGAAAATATTTTTAATTTAGTGATAAAAAAGCACATTAACTTTGCGATATGCATTAAAATCAGTTAATAGACAAATATTATGTTATATATTTTAATAAGAAAAAAAGATACAAGGAAATAAATTGAAGGAAGGAATTGTAAAGAGAAAAGCTCATAATTGAGAAAATATAATTCGGGAAAATTAACACAGGGAAGGGTCTTTGAAAGGTAATACATTCAAGGAGAACCTTGGAAGAACAACCAAGAAAAGGAGAAAATGAATTATCAGTAGCAGTAATGAAAGAGGATGCAATTATGGAGTGAGGCACACTGAACATATACGATGCAAGATTACATATCAATAAGTTTGACAAGCTACATGAAATGGACGAATGGGTAACTATAGAACTGATGCAAAAGGAAAGAATAAATTTGGTAGCTCCAGTGTACTTTATATGGGCAACATTTATAATAATGACTCATCCCTTTATTCAAATTACCAGCTTTGGATGTAGTAATAAATTCTATCCTACATCCAAGAGAGAATTCACACCAATAGGTGTTAGTTATGGTTTAATATGGGAAAAAAAATCAGAGCTAACAGACTTGCTAGGCAAATATGACTACTTGGCTCTCAATTTTGTATGCTTCAGCCCATGGTGGATTTGGAACATTACTTTTGGACATGTGGCAAAGATGGTATGATGTGGGAGGGTGACACATCGCCTCAGCCAGGAAACAGAGTAAGAGAAGAAGCCAGGATCCCAATGTCCTCCTCAAGAGTGCGTTTCCAAGGATCTCACATCCTTCTATGAGCAACAAACTCCTAAAGTTCCAACCCCTCCCAGCAGTATGACAGTTCATCTTAAATGTCCAACATGCATGAGCCTTTGAAGAACCCTTATGCAAGCTATAACACAACCTCACAAGGTAAGGAAATGGAAGATAGAATGTTTCTCTACATAATGCTAACATGCAAAGGGCACCGAGACAGTGAAAATAAACTAAATCATAACTAGTGACCTTCATGAACAGATACAAGAGTCTGCATCACAATATTAAGAAATTAACCCAATGAAACAAAATTGAAACCAACTGGAGTCTTAATACAATGTATGTAACCTTTAAGGCTAATGGAGAGGGTGGGAGATGGCTTAGTGGATTCAGTGTTTGCTGCTGAATCTCACAACTGTGAGAACTGGAGTTCCAATCCTCTGAGTGGAAGTGAGGTTGAAAGGCATGAGTTCAAATAATGAGCCTCTTATTCTCTAGCATTCTATGTGGTTAGGAGAGCACAGACTAGAACCTGGGAGGGATGGGAGAGACCCTCACAGTAGCGATGTGTATAGAGGAGCAGGCAATATAAGATCAACACAGCCTTGGAGTGAAGAAAGGATTTTGTAGCTATAGAAATACAAAGCTTTGAGAAAGGAGGAAAGATACCTAAGAAGGATTTTGAAGGTGTTTTATTTTGAAGAAATAGAACCCTCGTTACTTCTTGTTGCCTTCAGGGTGGATTTGTGTTTCCTCTAAAATGCCATCATGAAGTGCTGTCATGTTTCATCTATGTGTGCGAATACTTGGAATGGTAAAGGCTTTGGGCAGGATTCACAAGCATTTTCAGCTCTCTTCTGTATATATTAAACTCACCCTACCATATCATGGGGAGTGGAGATCATGGGCAAGCCCCAGGGAGTACACTTCTGGTTTCTTGGTAACCTGGCCTTTGAAAGCAGTTCTGTAGCATCCTTATCAAACAGGTGGTTAGACGATGCTTTGGCTGAAAAAAAACACTGACTTCTCAGCTGGATCAAAAGATAACCAAAGCCAGGATGAAAGCAAGCCAGGCACTTCTGCCCTCATCTCGAATCTGTCTCCTTTCAGCCAGGTCACACGAATAAGCTAATGTCCTGAACCCTTAGCCACCATATATTGCAGGAAAAACAAAAGCCTATGTGACAGATGACTCCCTCCAATAAGGTCAATTTCTGCAAGGGTGAGGCTACATCTAGAGCACAGTGGTCCTGCCCTGTCCTGAATCTACTTTGTTCCTTCAAGCAATTAGAACTTCTTGGGCCCACCAGAGGAGCATTGAGCTCATGACCAAGGAGGTCCACACCTAAACCAGGCTGCTTGAATTGTAAATACTTCATGATTCCTAGAGAGAGCTCCTGCCAATGCCTTGCTAGGAGCCACAGAGGACAACCTTACTTGTGCCTCTTTCCCGTGAAGCCACAGCGAGTGACTCCCTTCCTCTGCTTTTCACTTTTCATGGTTACTCATCTTGTTAATTGGCAGATTGGGAACAAACAAGTGGAAGAGCTTGTCTTGCTGGTGGTGTGGAAGCCGGGGCTTTAGCCCTAAAAAATCATGGCTATCCTTACAGCTCTCAACCATAACGTCTGGTCTTGGAAGCCTTGTCACTTTGAAAGCAGATCTTCTGGGGTTTGTAAGTAAAACATACTAGTGTTTTCTCCACGGGTTGCCTGCGTAGGGAGGAACGCCCTATGGATTTATGTGTTCTTGCAATTCATTCACAGCAGCTTGGAATTCCCTTTCTGCTCCTTTGCTCCCAGAGGGACCCTTAGGTTTCTCGAGTTGAGTGGAAACAGCTTGAAGCTATGGAAACCTCAGCAGAACATTCAGAGCCCAGCTGGAATTGACTGTAGGCTGCTCAGCCACCGAGGACAGCCATTAGTTAGGATGGATTCAGCTTTGGGGTATGGATCTCTTTGTCACCAACTCCCTCTGCTGGCACCGTGTTTTCTCCTCATGACTAAACCCTGTTCCTCATCAAATATGATTTTTATCTCCATGCGGTCGTCTTAAAAATAGCAACTCCAAACCAAAACAAAATGTGTTTATTTACCAACATAAGGGCTCCATGAGAACTGATGGCTTGCAGGGCTCATTTTCCATTCCCCCCCTTCCTGCCTCTGCCCATCACAGTTCCAACTTTCCTGCTGCCACGATCTGTGGACCTCTAGATCTGCACCGCACCTCAACACCTCATTGTCGGGTTCAGCCATGGAACATCTCTCACACAATGTACAGTCTCTCTTTGTTAAATATAAAGTACTTAAAATATGTATCCATTTAAACTGTCACTAACTATTAACAGATTTGTGTGCTTATGAAGTTTTTTTTAATTTAAAAATTTTTTGGCAGATTCCAATGTCAGAATCTCACATGCCATGTGATTTAGAAGAATGGTTAAAATCTAAGGGGAGGGTGAGTAGGTCAAAGGCTGAATGGTACTCAACTGCTCTAGGAATGATACCGTAGTTAAAAGCAATCCAGAATGGAGCATGGAGGTTGTTCTCAGGCATGACAGTCTATTTACAGCCCTGTTTCTGCTTTCAGTCCTCCCAAAAGGCAGATACACCGAGGACTCATGTCCACACATTTGGTTCCTATTCCCTGCCCATTTAGCAGGAAGCAGATTCAAGTGGAAAATACAGTCTTGCCTATGAAGTTTGTGATGTAAAAGGAGAGCCTGTCTGTCCCTCTAAACCTTTTGCCAGGGTGTGATCTGGGATTGGCAGACCTCTGCTGAAGAGTCTTTGATTTTCAGAGAACATAATGAGTTCGGGTAGTCGTGGTGGGCTTAGATTTGAGTAGGAACAGGGAATTGTACTTCTTTACGCAGTAAGTTAGTGTGACATTATGGCATAGTGGTAGTGCTGGGGAAAGATTATTCTGTATGACAGTATGATAGGGGGTCATTCAGGGCTAGGGCTGGATCCTTCTGTTTGATGTTATGATGGGCTGATAACCAGGGTTGGGGAAGGATCCTTCTGGATCTCAGGGGAAGGAGGATGACTAAATACGCCGTTGTCATGGGGACAGCATTGTAAAATGAGAAGCCTGTAGCCATTATTTCCCACAAATGGTCTGCAAAGTTTTGAACTCACTCTGTGTTGTCATCACATTGTTTGGGACATGCCTCATTCTGTCTCCAACAGTGATTTATTGATCTGTGGAGGAACATTCTGGAACCACATAATCTGACAATAGAAGGATTAGGGTTCGATGGACAAAGTATGGTGGGAAGGACTGAGAATTAGTAATAATAACTGAGCATATCGCATACTTATGATAGACCAGGCATTGACTACTTCTGTACACTCTTTCCTTTCCATCTTTACAGGAAACCTGAGAAGGGGCAATCAGCTGCTGATAAGCCTCATTTGACACAATTCATAAATGACTGACTTCAGATTCAAACTCCTGTCTGAGACCCCTGTTCTTTTAGGGCATAGAACACTTTGTATGTGTTGATTGTTTATTCCAATAAAATTAAGATCCAATCAGATATCACTGATCATACTCTATGGTCTGAGGGGGACGTTCACCTTAGAGTCTTTAAAGAAATTAGACAATCCTGTTTCCGTTGAGGTTTTTTCCCTCAAAGAAAATTGAGGTGTTTCAGCTCCAGTAGCCACCCTCTCCTCTTCAGCTCAGCCCTGAGCTATTCATAAGCACTTCCTTTTCTATTCCCCCCTTCCTTTTTTTCATTTTTTCGAGACAGAATTTTTTCTTTATGTAGCCTTGGCTGTCCTGGAACTAGTTTTGTAAGACAGGCTGGCCTGGAACTCACAGAGATCCCCCTGCCTATGCCTCCCAAGTGCTGGGATAAAAGACGTGAGCCGCTGTCTGGCCTCCATTTTAAATTAATTTCTCTTCTCACTTGCTGCTTTTTTCCATACCGTTTTATTCTACTCAATGCACATATGAGCCAGCTTCCTGATGTGTCAAGTTTTTGTTATCCATTCCTAGGGGTTGCGGAGAACGACAGAAAAGAGAAAGCTTCCTCCTGTCCATGTCTGCCACCCCCTCATTTTGAGAAACCATTGCTTCGAGAGTCTGTGGTTTAGATTTGGTAACTGCAAAACATGGGTTTAGGGAGATGATATTTTAAAAACAAAACTACTAATACAAAGTGAAATCCAACTTTGGAAATGTTAACTGTAGAATGGGAAAAAAAATCCTATTGTTAGGCATGACCAGGCTTAGAGAGCAGAGGAGAGAGGCCTTGAAGGAGGAGCACTGTCTAAAAGAGGCCATCTTGAAACTGAAGGACCGTCATAAGCTGTGGGAGGAAAATAAGATCCGGTAGGATGCGTAAGAAGTATAAGCATTTTTATATTTTAATGATGCAATATTTTTTTAAACTAAGCCCATTTCCTAAATTGGGTCAGCTTTAGAAAACACAGATCATATCGGTGGAGTCTCTTCTTGGCTGTAGAATTTGTATCACAGACATCCACTAACTTTATTTCAGACTTTTGGCCCAATTTACAAAAGAAGTTGAGAACAGAACTAGAGGAAAAAATAACCAGTCATTAAGCCCTAGTCCAAATGGTATATGTGGATTAAGTAGGATTTGAGAAACATGGAAGAACTTTTGCCTAATAAATATTCACTCATATAACAGTTTATGTTCTCTCCCTGTGCCAACTTTTATGGACTTTCAAGTGTCCTACTTGACTGTACATTGTACTTCTTAGTGTGAGCCCCTCTCTAACCTTAGATCCTTCTTTGTCTCTTCCATTCCTCATGGATGTACAGAGCCATGGCTCTTACGCCCCTCACCATCCAGGCTGTTGCTTTCACTGAGTAGCAAGGGTTTGGACACATAAATAAATTAAATCCAAGAGGAACAGCATTGGGATAAGATGGGGGAGTGATGTGAAAATGTAGAGGGTGGGAAGAGCTTTCCAGCTGAGGTCCAGGGGAAGCTCAGAGGCAAGCTGCACTGGGTCTTCCTCCTCACAGATGTGGATTAGGGGTGGGAGTTACTCAGCCAGAAGTGGAGCAGGGAGGAAACACCACACTTGAGGCAAAGCCCGGAACAAGCACTAACAGTGGGCTTTGCATTCAGATGGGACCCTGGCATTTAAAGGACTGGGAGGAGACAGACTATAAAAGGTCTGGGGACACCTTTAGAACCTTGAGACCAGAGGAGTATAAGCAGTGGGCCTGCAAATGCCTTCTCCCTCCTGAGTTCACAGCCAGCTGGGGGGTGGCCAGCACGAATAGGAGTTACAGAGCCACCATGGTCATAGTAAAAACAAATCGGAGGCTACACTTCCAGAGTGGTGGCCCAGCGGGATCCTAATACCTCTGCCTGAGTGAGGAGGTCCGTGCAGGATTCTTTCACGGGAGCAGACACGGAGCACATGTCAGAGAGCAGGAATGCCTCTCTCTCTCCATTCTTCTCTCTTGTATCTTCCTCCCTGACCCAGCTCCTCCCTGCCTCTGTATCCCCTTTTCTTTCTTCTAACCCATCCCACTTACCCTTCCCTTGTTCCACATTTATTGTCTTTATATTTTATCACAGCCATTGACTTTGACACGTGGAGAAAAGCATAGCCAACGACAGGCATGGCATTCATATTTGAGAATGAACTCCATGATTTAAAGGGGAGGGAATCTGAAAAGGAAATCCCAGCTGGGCCTCAGATAACTTCTCCCCACACTAGGATTCTAGTGAACCACAAAAGGACAACTGTGTCCTCCACCCAACTTGTGAGCCTATAAAATGCTCACAGAAACTTTCCTCTTGAAAACATAGGGAAGCACATGAAAAGTGTCATCAACACACTCTGCACACAGGAAGCTTGGTCAGTCTGCGGTACTTCCTGCCTCTGAGCTCCTTCTGGTCTTCAGTGAGCAGCTCTCAGGACCACAAGTCCCTCATTCTCTAGTTTACTCTCCCACTTGCCCCATTTTCTGTCTTTCTTTGCTTAGAACATTTGTTTTCCAAGAAAACCACTCCCGTATTTCTGTGTAATCGTTAAGATAACTCCACTCGGCTGTCTTTGCCACCATGGTGGGTTGTGGGGCAGTCAGGTGAAATGAAGACAGGTGGGAGTCCTCTCTAAGAGTGTCTTAGATGGTATTCAGATGGCCCAGAGCCTTAAGTCAGGACAGTGCATGGAAGCTTTGTGTGTAGACGTACTGGAAGAATACACCTTTCTTGGGGTGTAAAGGATGCCAAAAAGAGCCAGATTCTCAAAGGAGTTACAACCCAGCAGGAGTTAAGAACATCCGTGTTTAAATGAATAATTACGAGCACATTGTGACAAGTATGTGTCATGCAATCTGAATAATGAAAAATGTCATTAATATTGTCCCCAGTACATGTAGCCTCATTTAAAACATAGACTTATCTATCTCCGTGAAGAGAGTGACTGCACCAGCTAGCGGCCCACACAGTGGTCTTTCTTCCTTCTCATTGCTACGGAGTCCCTACCTTTCAACTCTCGTTCAAATGGCAACATCCTCTGGGTACGTTCCTAATCCTTCCACCTGTGTCAGCTTTGCTCCACTCCACAGCTTCTGTCCTGCCATGTTCAGCCATGTTGGGGGCCCAAAGTTGAGGTCTCAGGGCCTCAAGAGATGAGGGCCTGAGACCTCAGATACTGTAAGACAGTGACACTTATTTAAGTGTTTCTTTCTAAGTTGTTTTGCCGGTTGTTTTATAGCAGCAATAGAAAGCCGAGTACCCCTCCATGGCAGGAGTTTGGGCTTAAGAGCAATTTTAGACACTATCAGCATTCAAGATCACTGATGGCATTGGGATAGGATTTTGCCACTAAGAAATAATTCATCTAAAACAGCCATATGAAGAGGCTATTCTTCATACTGTCTTTGTTTCACCTAAGTATGTACTAGAATATGAAACCCATCAACCAAAAGTTCCATGCCTTGCCGTTGACTGAAAAAGTCATGAAATGAGTAGACCACCATATCAGTGGGGTTTCAGGCAGTATGTAGAGGGTCTACCTCACAGGAAGTGGGCTTTGCACTAAGTTTCTCTTAGGAAACTATTTCGAGTAACACGAGGGATCTCCTCCCACCTAAATGTCTCCTAGGTGTCCATTCCTCAGCTGCCAAGTCACCGTAATGCTTTTAGGAGTGTGTGGTGTCTGGATGAGAGTAGCTCCCATAGACTCACTGTTTCTATTTGTGGAAGTGTTTGGGCAGGATTAGAGGTGGCCTTTTTGGGACAGAGGTGGTCTTCTTGGAGGAGGTGTGTCTGGGAGTGGACTTTTGAAGTTTTAAAAGCTCACACCAGGCCCAATTGCTATCTCTCTGCCTGCAACCTTTGAATCAGAAGTAAGCTGTCCAGCTGTGCCTGCCAGCTGCTGTGCTTCCCGCTGTACTGATCATGGACTCAGTCTCTGAAACTGTAAGCCAGCCTCCAGTTAAATATTTCCTTTTATAAGTTTCCTTGGTCATGATGTCTCCTCACAGCAATAGAGCAGTAACTGGGGCAGAGTATGGTACCCATTTCTACTTTATACTTGCTAATATCACGTGTTCT
Source organism: Mus musculus (assembly GCF_000001635.26). Classification (NCBI taxonomy): domain Eukaryota; kingdom Metazoa; phylum Chordata; class Mammalia; order Rodentia; family Muridae; genus Mus; species Mus musculus. The sequence continues at coordinate 83,227,925 of NC_000069.6, forward strand.
TACGTTGTCGATTCTCAAAATCATATGAAGCCATTAGGAAAACTATACAAAATTCAGTAAGATGTAGTAAAATTAAAGGACCAAAAAACCAGCACTTGAGAGGCAGAGGCATATGGACAGTTGGAAGATAGCCTGGTCTACATAGAGAGTTCCAGGATTGCCAGAGCTATGTAGTGAGACTAGATCAAAAAACAAAAAATGAAAACAAAACAAACAGATAAAAACAAAGAAGGAAGGGGGAAAGAAAGAAAGGGGAAGGAAGGAAAGGCGGAAGGAAGGAAAGAAAGGAAAGGGAAGAAACTCAGAGAGAATGTGGAGTATAGCAGTGACGTGGAATCAGGAAGAACATAGTTCCCAGAAGCTGACTGAAAAGCCAAGTGCAAGAGATAAAGCTGACCCATGCCTGATGCTGACATCAGGAAGAGCCCTGCTAGTGCAGAGAGGCAGCAGGTGGCTTTCCCCGACCACGGAGACTGTTTCCCTATACCTCTGTATAAGCAGAAATGTAATAGAAACAACTTAAGTGGTGTGTTTATAATGAATGTGCAGGTCTGCAGAAGTGACAGGATGCAGCAAGGCGGTGCAGCCCAGGCTACCGTGCCCCTTCCCATCTGGGACAGCTTTGTCCTCCAAGAAAGTGGAACTGCTCACATGAGCTCAGGTTTCCAAGCAGCTGTGAAACCTGGAGCTGTTAGCTGTGCTCTAGAAGGCTGGGGTCACCGCTGTCACCTCAGAGTTTGTATTGCCCTGGTACCCGCTTTGGTCTGCGTTACGGCTTTGCAAGCCAAGAGATCCTACTTGAGTTTACCCTGCCCTATCAGCGCTTCTTTCTTGGACTACATCCTTCCAGGGTGAGGACCTCTGTGCTCAAACCTGGCTTCTCAAACCTGGCTTCTCAAAGTACAAGTAGGAGCAGCAGGCCTGAAAGCCCAGGTGACATGAGTCAGATTTACGGTCCGCATTCTCCCCACCCCCACCCCGAGAGAAACATAAAGAGGAATCCTTTGGGGAAACCTCCCAAATCCAGCTCTTCCCCGTGGACCTTACAGGTGTTTCAGGCTCTCCTTCGTGGGTAGAGTGGGAGAGGATGGCTCTTAAGACTCACACAACAGCGGAGCTAATTTGGGTCTATAAATGGAAAAGATCTCCATAAAACTGTACAAAAACATATCTTTTAAGAAAATGAACATTTCCCATGCTCCTGCCCCAAGAGAGAACACCTGCTAGCATTTGGCATGCTAGTTACATTTTTAATTGTGTGTGTGTGTGTGTGTGTGTGTGTGTGTGTGTGTGTGAATAGTAGAGTTTCCATAACATACACATGGCCTTCTGTCCTGAGCTAGGGCACCTGCAGAAGGGAAGGAGATTTAGCTTTCAGCAGGTCATATGGTACCCCATTCCCTTTGGCTCTGATGCTGTCACTGGAAGCACAAGTGAATGCAGAGAGAGCAGTAGCTGGTGTTTGTCCTTTGCTGGGGACATGAAGGGTCACCCTTCTCTTTGGATTCCTGCTGTTCTGTCCAACCCATCTGGTATCAGGAAGGTGCTGAGACGCCAGGGGAGGGAGCCTCACTGGGCTGCCCCTCTGGCCTGTCCTTTGACTTGTATGTAGGCATATAAAAATAAACCTGACCACTCCTTGGATAAATGTGTTCAGTGCTTTTGTAAAAATTCTTTTACTGGGTGGGGGGGGGGGCTGGAGAGATGGCTCAGCAGTTAAGAACACTGACTGCTCTTCCAGAGGTCCTGAGTTCAATTCCCAGCAACCACATAGTGGCTCACAACCATCTGTAATGGGATCTGATGTCCTCTTTTGGTGTGTCTGAAGAAAGCTACAATGTACTCATATACATAAAATAAATAAATCTTTAAGAAAATCCTTTTTCTGTTCAATGCTTAGTCTCCTGTTACAAGCCCAGCACTGAATTCTCCAGTGTGTCTCTTTGTGGTGCTAGAGTGTACGGGAGGAGGAAGACCCCCTGCACCCTGGACAGTAGAAGACCAAAGGACCACTGGGGCATGGCTATGTGAGGGGTGCTTTCTTGCTGGCAAGCCAGCCGTGCCATTCTAAAGAGTGTCAGAGGAGATACACCTCAATGGTAGAGTACTTACCTGACTTGTAAGGCTCTGGGTTCATTCTCCTGAGCCTCCAAACGCAAACACAAAGAGATGACAATGCTATCAGTCTTGTGCTTCTTTCACATCTATCCTCCAGTGGCCTTTCAGGGATGAAATGCTGAAGAGACACTCACTTTGGCCTAATACACAGGGGGCAGATACTTACCAAGTGCCAGTTTATTTAGGTTTAACATTCCATGCCTACCCTTTCCTCCACAGTTATGCTTCTATGGAATTGCTTTTAGTTTTGGAAAGTCAGAAAGATCCTGAATTATACACAAAACAAAATGTATTTGTTTCGTTTCCATTGATCATCTAACATTTAGTTTTTCTTTGTGTGTGTGTGTGTGTGTTTGCTAATGTTTGTGCAGGCCAGAGGTTGAGGTTGAGCCACTAGCTTTCTACAGTATTTCTTTGAGGCAGAGTCTCTCACTCACCATGAAGCTCACTCCTTAGCAAGACAGTCTGGCCGGCAAGCCCCCAGAACCCTCCTGCCTCTGCCTCTGCCTCCCCAGTGCTGGGATGGAAGGCATGGGTGGCCACTCCTGCTTTTTCATGGGGGCTGAGGATGCAAATTCAGGTCTTCATGCACAGCAAGGACTTTATTGATTGAGTCATCTCACAGTCTTGACTTTTGAAAATTTGTTTTTTTCATTGGATATAGTTTTTAATATAGTGATATATTTTAAATATTACTTTTTTATTTTTAATTTTATAGAATATAAACATTTGAAGTAACACCTAATAATTCTTTGAATTTCCTTAGTCTTTGTTGTGGTATCTCCCTTGTTGGGGGTGGTAGTGGTGGTGGTGGTGTGGCAGTCTCTGGATGACCTTTCCTTCAGGCTCTACTCTACACTTTTTAAAATAATTTTTTATTAGATATTTTCTTTAGTTACATTTTAAATGTTATCCCCTTTCCTGGTTTCCCCTCTGAAAATCCCACTATCCTATCCCCTTTCCCCTTGCTCACTAACCCACTCAGTCCTGCTTCCCTGTCCTGACATTCCCCTACACTGGGGCACTGAGCCTTCACAGGACCAAGGGCCTCTCCTCCCATTGATATCAGACAAGGCCAACCTCTGCTACATATGTGGCTGAAGTCATGAGTCTCTCCATGTATATTCTTTGGTTGGTAGTTTAGTCCCTGAGAGCTCTGGGAATACTGGTTGGTTTATATTGTTGTTCCTCCTATGGGGCTGCAAACCCCTTCAGCTCCTTGAGTCCTTTCTCTAGCTCCTCTTTTTGGGACCCTGTGCTCAGTCCAATGGTTGGCTATGAGCATCCACCTCTGTATTTGTCAGGCACTGGCAGAGTTTCTCAGGAGTCAGCTATATCAGACTCCTGTTAGCAAGCACTTGTTGGCATCCACAATAGTGTCTGGGTTTGGTAACTGTATATGGGATGGATGGGGGTGGGGAGGGGAGGGGAGGGGGGAAGGGTGGTGGTAGTGGTGGTGGTGGTGTGGCAGTCTCTGGATGACCTTTCCTTCAGGCTCTACTCTACACTTTGTCTCTGTATCCTCTCCCATGAGTGTTTTGTTCCCCCTTCTAAGAAGGACCATAGTATCCACACTTCGGTCTTCCTTCTTCTTGAGCTTCATGTGGTCTGTGAATTGTATCTTGTGTATTCTGAGCTTCTGGGCTAAAATTCACTTATCAGTGAGTGCATACCATGTATGTTCTTTTTTTTCATTTATATTTCATTTTATGAGTTGTGTTTTATGGAATGTGTGCAAGCAAAAGCCATGTGTGTTCTTGAAATGCAAATTAAAACAACCCTGAGATTGCACCTCACACCAATCAGAATGGCTAAGATTAAAACTCTGGTGACAGCAGATGCTGGAGAGGATGTGGAGAAAGAGGGACACTCCTCCACTGCTGGTGAGATTGTAAACTGGTACAACCACTCTAGAAATCACTTTGGTGGTTCCTTAGAAAATTGGACATAGTATTACCTGAGGACCCAGCTATACCACTTCTGGGCATATACCCAGAAGATGCTCCAACATGTAATAAGGACACATGCTCCACTATATTCATAGCAGCCTTATTTATAATAGCAAGAAGCTGGAAAGAATGCAGATGTCCATCAACAGAGGAATGGATACAGAAAATGTGGTACATTTACACAATGGAGTACTACTCAGTAAAAACAATGAATTCATGAAATTCTTAGGCAAATGGATTGAACTAGAAAATATCATCCTGAGTGAGGTAACCCAATTATAAATATTACTTTTAATTCCTTTTTGAAAAGGAAACACAGTAATGCAGATATCTTATATACAGTTTTAATATCTCCTTTAAATTCTTTCTTATGTATGGATTATAATTTAATAATTTGTTGTTAAACATTTGGATTCTAGAACAAGGCTATAATTTACTTTTTGGTGTAAGTACTTCTTTCTATTTTCCTAGAAGTAGAGGCAATCACAGAAGTGGATACTTTTTTGATCTAGGAAAATGTTTAGCACTGTTACATTATAGAAGAGATTATTCTCCTTGTAGTCTATGGAAATTACTGGCTACTTGATACATTTTTTTCTACCGCTTATTATTCTAATGGTAGCCAATTTTCAGCACAAAATGTTTCCTTTTATGTTAATTTGATTGTTAGTGAAATTGAGTCTCCTGATATTTATCTTTCTGTGACTTGTTTGGTCACGTCCTTGGTGTATGCTTTCTCTCCCTCATATTGGGAAATCTATATATTTTTTTTCCTTTTTAAAGACCTGTTTCTAGACTAAGAACAATAATTAGTAATGTTCGTATGTGTGCGTACACATGTATGTGTGTGTGTGTGGTTTGTTACAGATATCATATGTAATGTATCTTTAAACTTTTTATAGGCATTTCACACTAGACTACTATATACATAATCATTGTTTTGACCTTTTTCCTTTGTGATTTTTGTCTATTGTTTTGTTTATTTGTGAAATCCCCTTTACCTTTCAAATTTCTCTCCACTATAAGGCTCAGCCAAATAAATATATGTACACATTAAATGATCTCACTATTTGCACTTAACATCTGTATAGAATTTGTTTCAGCTTGAGGATAATATCAAACTTGATTTATTTTCCCTCCATGTGCTTTGCCAATTTTTGTAGCAATTATGTGGATAACCCCAAATTCCTTGGTGGTTTCCTTTGTGATTGTACAAAAAAATGTAGTCTTACCAGGATCTGTCACAGACCTTGCTTTTTGGGTTCATTGATCTGTCTGCCAGTTCTTTTTATAGACCGTGTTGTTTCCAGTGTTTTGCAGCAAGGCACAGGACAAGTCGCCCTCCTGACCCATTTGTTTGGGAAGTGTGACACAGGACAGATAATATCCAGGAGAATTAGTAGTTTCTTGATTTTACTGAACATTTTAAGCAATAAAACTTGTCAGAATAATTTCTTGCCTATAACAGAAGCCTATTCAGTTTACCTAATCAACATATTTGACAATACATTATAAAAGTCATGTAAAAATCTTTTCTGTTTCCAGTCTTTTCCACATGCCTTGAGATTTTTCTTTGTCTTATACCTGTCTAATTTTAATTGGAACATTGTGATGGCTTTTAGTCTGAGATCTCTATGTTGGCTAATAGATTGTTTGGGGGATGAAAACTTCGTAGCTGGAGAAATGGCTCAGTGGTTAAGAGTCATGTAATACTCTTACAGACCCAGCATCCACATCAGGAAGCAAAACCTCCAACTAAACAACCAACTAAAATCCAGCTCTAGGATTTTCTGCTCCTTCTTTTGGCTTCTGTGAGCATAGCATCCATGTGCCCAAACCTAAACAGAGACAAACACACACATAATACACATAATTAGAAGTTAAATTAATATTAAAATATTGTTCCTCATTGGGAGTTGATAAATATTATGAAATATTTTATTCATATGTATTCTCCCATAGGTCAAGTAGAACAGTAAAGAAAATTATTCTTCAGAATATTTGCATCTTAATTTATTTAATTAAGCTCATGTTTGAGACAAAAATCTGGCTTTGTGCAAAGTAAACTCAGCCTGGCCCAAAACACACACTCCTTCTTTGCACTGTGTGTGTGTGTGTGTGTGTGTGTGTGTGTGTGTGCGCGCGAGTGCGCGGGAAGGGGGGGTTGGGGGAGGTCATGACAAGGTTGCTCTCTCCTTCCTTCAACCATGTGGTTCTGGGGCTCAAACTCAGTTGTTCATGCTTGCTAGCAAGGTCTTTTATCCACTAACCCATGTGGTTGACACCAGGCTTGCAATCTTATACACAGCATTTGATTCATTCTTTCATGCAAGATGCATTGATGGCTCTTCTCTGTGTGAACAGGGCACCAGTGTTGTGGTGCCCAAAGACGCAGCAAGAAGTGAGGTGAATGTCAAGCATGCCACTGGGCTTAAATCCTAGCAGGGAAGAGACCGTGCTATGGACAAACAAATCAGAATCTGTGCCTCAATGTCTTGAGGAGCAGTAATCCTGGAAAGGTCACTCTGGAGTGAGTCAGCTTCCAGGAGGGGACCGACTGCAGGAAGTGGGTCAGTTTCCGGAACTTGCTGTTTCACGTCACCATCATTTTGATGGCTTAAAACAACAAAAATAATGGTCTCTCACATTTCCAGTGATAACAAACCACAGCTCTGACAGGGCCTTTCTCCTCCAAGGGGTGTAGGAAGAGTCCTTTCTTTGTCTCCACTGTCTGCTGCTCTCCTGTTTGTAGTCACATGACCCCAGCCTCTGCCTCTGGCATCATGCCACCACCTTCGGTCTGAGGTCTGTGTCTGCCTCTCATAGGGCACTTGTCACTGAATTTAAGGTTCACTACCAAGGATAAACCTCACCTCCCCAAATCTTTAAATCAACCCCATTTTGCCATCCAAAGTGACTGTTCTTTGATCCTATAAGGTAATTTTACAGGGTCCAATGGGATGAGGACACTAATGTATCTTTTTGGGATCAGCATTCTAAGTAGTCAGCATGGACTGAAAAGAGAAGTAGTTTGAATATGTAAGTTTTGCTTCAGCATCCAAAGGCCTGAAAAGACCACAGAACCGGCAGGGCAACCGAGGCATGTCAGGGAAGAGAGAGCATGCCAGACTATAAGGGATGCGTTTCACTGAGGTGAATTGATTAGCTGTGCAGGACGGATGCCTCAGAACATAAGGGAGGAAAGCAATAACATTGCTTTTAAAGACTTGGCAAGACAGCAGTCACTGTTAGTGAACCTGCCAAAACTGTGTTCAGAGAGTGACATATTTGCGTCACTGTGGTCCTCAATATTGGATCCAACTTCTGCTGGGGGATTACTGTCTTGGCTTAGATGTGGGATCAGTAGATAACTTAAGTGCTTCAAATGTAATAATTTGTTTTGTGATTCCTTTTTTGTTTGTTTGTTTCCTGTTTGAAGTTCTGTGGATGCATGTGTGATGTCAGATCTTGTTTTTTAAAAACAAACAAACAAACAAACAAACAAACCTGCTATATGCCCAAGGAAGCAATTTTGTAGGTTGTAAAGGAAAAAAAATAAGGTGAATTATTTAGTTTTACATTTCACCTAAAGTTGTTATTTAAAGGTTTCCCCGAACCCCCATCCCTTAGTTAGGGACTCTGGGGTTTTTCTTAAAAAAAAAAGTCACCCATTTAAATGAGCAGGTAAAGAGCATTAATACCAAGAATGTCACTTTCCATATTTTGCTAATGTGAATGGCTAGAAATGTGATTCATTATGAGGCTGACCAGTCATGTTGAGGAAGAGATCTTTTCACGTAGAAAGGGGCTTTCTTGGAATGAAGCATGCAGATGGATCCATTTCTCACAGCTGCTAACAATCTCAAAAAACCCCAGACCTCCAAAGACAACAGACGCATCCTCTAAAACCACGTGGTCTTCGCAAACAAGTTGGCTGGATTGAAAGACGAGGATGAAGTGAATGATAAAAGTCGTGTCAGCCTTCAGTAGCATGTATGAATGAATGTTTGGGCTTACGGGAAGTTTCTGCTTTCAAGACACTTTTCAGCCAAACTCCACAAGGGCCATGTTCTCAAGTTGTTTGGAGGACATGTTCTTTAGGGAGGAATCTTTTTGCGACATTAATATGAAGAGGCTGATAAGAATTCTCTAGCTCCCAGGAAGCTAATCACAGGAAAAGGATGCTCATAATTTGAAAGTTCCTTAATGTCTCTACTACATCTGTGGAAAATCAAATTCAATGAGAATAGTTATGAGTTAGAAGGAATTTAAAGTAAACCCATCAGCTTTGAGTTTGAAAGGCACAGAGGGTCGAGGAGGAGCTTGGGTGAGCTGGAATCGGCTCCAGGGGGAATCTAGAGATGCCGTCCTCCCATGTCTTCCAAGTGTTCTGCTCGGCCTCCGGATTGTTTTATTTCTGTTTTTCAAATTCTCTATCCCCCCTCCCATCAGTCAATGAGTACTGGGCACTGCAAACCCCATAAAGTATCTCCGGTAATTCTAGGCAACCAAGATCTATTAACGGGAGGTTGGCTGGCTATGTTGCTAGAACAACAGGTAAGTATTTCTAGGGGGATAGTGGAGAGCAGAGAGGTGCACACTCTCATTTTATGGTTCTGAGCTCAGATTCTGAACCATTAACATCAACTGAGTCCTGTACTCTTTCTGACTTTGGATCCCTTAAATTTTTCTCTGCCAGAAGTCCCCATGAGAAAAAGCCATAAAGTGGAAACAGGGAACATGTTTTCGTATGAGCCAAAATACTTGGTCAAACATGCTATTAAAGGCTGAGAATGGATTTTAGAATTCCGTTTGTTGCATTTGTCTTCTAACACAGCCAAAATTATTGAGAAGACCACATGGCCTTAGAGGATGTATTTTCTGTCTTTGGGAACCAGAGGTTACTCAGTTATTAAAAGCCGTCAGCATGGAACAGACCGAATGGTTTGGATGTGAATCCTTTGTAGCGGGGAACTTTGTGGGTTTTCTGGATCCATCCAGCTAGTGAAAATAGTAACTTATAAATGTTTTTTTTTTTCTGGTTGTAGAAGATGAATGATTTTGCCAGAAACTTAGAGACAGATGATGTGAAGATAGATGTAAAAGAAAGAAGGAAGGAAGGGAGAGAGGGAGAGAGGGAGGAGAGAGAGAGGGAGGGGAAGGAGGGAGGGAAGAAGGACGGAAGACAGAAAGAAGGAAAGAAAGAAAGAGAAAGAAAGAAAGAGAAAGAAAGAAAGAAAGAAAGAAAGAAAGAAAGGAAGGAAGGAAGGAAGGAAGGAAGGAAGGAAGGAAGAAAGAAAGAAAGAAGTGTAACTTGTACTTGGGTATCATTGGCAAGGGGGCCAGGTAGCCTGTTGTCATGGAGCCTGTTCTCTGAGTTTTAAATAGGATGCCAGATGGATCCCGTGAAAAACACTGGAGTATGCTACTCAATCACCCCCAATGTCACATGTCATTTATCCACTCAAGACAGTATGTTGTAAAGGGTAGGCTGATAGAGAATTGGTTGCTGAACCTGTTAGGGTGTGTGTGTGAAGTATCATTTGGGAAGTGTGGCAATCAAGGGATCAAATGAATACTTACACTGATGAAGAATGCCTCTTTTATGATAAGTGCTGTTTAGATGCTTACTGCTGCTATTAACTGGGTTAAAAAAAAAAACCAAAGGAATTAATCATGAGCCTGCAGGTTTAGGAGTTTGGCCTTTTATGTAATCTGTTGTGTGTCTCATTACCAGAAGCCTCTCTCGAGTTATCTGTAGTTTCCTTTTCTGTAATTTTACTTACCTCTGGCCAGCTGGTCTGTAAATGTTAATGGAAAATTCTAGAAATAAATACAAACTTTTAATGGTTATTATTAGTATTTGTAATGAAATCTTGATTGTTTTCCTCCTACCAAGGGCAATAAATCATCTCCTTGACCACAGTACATCTTCTCTACTTGGTTATTGGTTATTATTGTTAATTCCTTATTGTACTGCATGATCACGGTCATGCACATGTAGGAAAGAGCTTAACATTTGTCCCTGTGTGGTTTCAGGCATTCTCTGTAAGGGTTGGCCTTCATCCTCTGGGTGAAGAGGGCCTATGGTATGTCTAATATAGCTGGTTAAAATAAATGTTTTCATAGTTCTAGTTGGGCTGACCACAAGACTGCCAACAAAAATATCATGCATGCAATAAGAACAAGCATACTTTCCCGGAGAAGCCACAGGTGTAGGTCCATGCACCTGCTTCAATGAGCAAAGGTGGCTGGCATTCATCCCTGTGCACACCCTCGATAAGAGGTAAATAGCTTGTACCTAGCGGCATAGCTATGCAGGGCTCTGACTGGCACATCCCTTCCAGGTGGAAACCTGGCCTACCAACCCTAAGTTGGATTTTAAATGGGCATTGGTTTTCTAGAAATTACACCACTTACTGCCTGGATTTTTTGTTTGTTTGTTTGTTTGTTTGTTTGTGTTTGTGTTCCTGCTCCCAAACTGGGTTGATACACTGAGGGAAACAGCAGATATCTTGTAGGTTTTGTAGCCATACGAGTGTTTATAGATCTTTGCATGTAGACAAGATCATTTAGATATAGTGAAAGGAAGTAAGAGTGTGTGGGTCTGGACCCTGAGACTTTGACCTTTTAATTAGAGCGGACCAAGAAGGTGAGAAGGAGAGATCTCCAACGGAGAAGGAGGAAGGCCCAAGACTTGTCAGGAAAGCAGGATAGGAGAGAGCTAATCCCAAGCTCCGCTTTCTGAGCAACCTTGGGATCCACTCGGCTGTGCAAAGCATCATGATTCATGCTTAGCTAGCATACTGGTGGCATGTGAACATTTTCACTAACCTCTCTCCTGTCTTACAGGTAAAAGCCTCAGATGCAGATGCAGGACTCTACGGCTTAGTCAAGTATTCTCTTTATGATGGATTCCAAAGTTACGAAGCACCTCCAGCATTCCAGATCGACCCACAGGATGGCCGCATCTGTGTGTCCCAAGACATAGACAGGGAAAGGGATCCGGGCACCTTTGATCTGCTGGTAAAAGCTAAGGATGGGGTAAGTCTTTGAGCACAAACCACCCAACACCCTCAAAAGAGAGCCGCAGTGAGCAGGTGGAAGCATGGCCATGTCTGCTGACGTTAGCTCACCACGTTTCACCTCCCCACCACTCCCTCTAATACCAAGTGCTATTTTATCAACAATAAATATTTCTAATGGAAAATGACTTTAAATAAAGCACAGCCAGCCTACATGATGGCCCAGTCTTTGATGGTGTCTAATATCCACACTGTGCTAAAGGTTCTGGATGGTTTAATTATATCTTCTAATAACTGGTATGTTTGGATTCACTTTCAAGGGAAACCACACATTAATTTGATTTACATAATCCCCACTCCATTCCCACCCTGGCCTTACCCTTCCTATGGCATTTTAAACATCAGGTCACTTGTCCCGTATATTTTCCACATGCCGAATGTGGTTGATTGCACTCTTTGGATTGTTTTAATTTGCTCTTTTATCTTCACTCTTCCCTATGCATTGGCATTCAGCACAGGAGCCTGTGAGTGGTTGCAGGTTTGAGTGCTGTGTATTTCCTATCGTGTCAGCAGAATGGCTTTTCCCGAAGTCTATTATTCCTTTTGCATTTACTATATGAGCCACTTCAGCACTAATGTTATTGCGTCAACCATTTATTACCCTGAAAAATAATTCAAACGGATAGGGGAAGACAATCTCTCTTTCCCCTCCTCCCTCCCTTGTTCTCTTGTACTTATCTTTACTACCATCTCAAGTCAGGTTTCCTGGTTCTTGCTGCTCAGAGCTGTCTTCACCTGCCCTTTTCTTGAGCACATGTTTAAAGGTGGTCATGTGACCATCATGTTGGCCCCCTCCAGGAGTGAGTGGACTTCAGGGTGCTATCCCCTAACCATCTTGCTTGCTACCTGTCAACGTTGGTCACTTCTTTCTCTTTCTCGTTTTTCCCCTTGCCTAACTTCTGTCTTTTCTTCTCTGACTTAGGGGATTTGGGCTGTCCCAACATTCATTATTCATTCGGTATGGGGTACTACAGAAGACACCCTCTAGGTCCTTTCCTTTTCCATACAAGATTTGTAGCCCATTGCTCAGAGCCAGGGCCGCCAGAACACCGGGTGACAGAATGAGACTTTAGTGGTAACCTGTCTTTACCTACTAATTGCTGCTTTCTTTCTCAGAGGAGAAACTACATCTGGAAACATGGTGGTAGTCTGAATATTTGCTTCCAGTGGCTTCCATAGGTATTGATGGAGCTTAAACACAGTGATAGACATTTTCAGCCCAGTCTAGACATGAGCCCATTCCCCTGTGTAAATAGCTTGCTCCATATGAGTGTATTCTGGCTCAAAGTATACATGTTGTACTGTCATGGAAATGGCCAGAAAATAGTTTCTTATGTCTCCCAGGTGCCCATCTGGTGGCCACTCTGACCTTCAAGTTTAATTTGACTCCTTCCTAGGCTTTGGTGACCAAACATCTGTGTTGAGATAGAAATGTATTCAACGAGAAATGCATGCACCCCATCAAAGGTCCCTGGGTATCCAATCCCAGGAACTATCAGCGTAGCCTAGAGCACACCATGCATCCCAGCTCGATCACAAAGTTCAACTTTATTCCAGATATCTTTTCTGATTTTGTAGATGTTGAGCTTATGACATAAACTAGTGTCTGCCATTTAATTATTCATCCCCTAAAAGGACCAATCCATGGTCTCAGGATACATTTCATCTTTGCAAAGGCATGGGACCGAGTTCCTGCCTTCTAAATCCTTTTAACTTCTCATGGTTGGAAGTAGCTCATCAAAGCTATTAGGCTTCTAACCGCTTCCTGATCTCAACCCAACTTAGGGATGAAACTGCCTACAAATTTCCTCATGCATGCTTCAGTGTGTATAGACAACAAGTAACATTGGTTCACTTGGACTAGCCTGTCCTTTTTCAGTGATAAGGTCCAAAGTGGGAGGGACAGGAGATAAGAATATCGAGAAGATAGGACTGTTTGAGATCAGAAGATCTTGTACAAGCTGATGGCTCATGTAAGCAAGCTTATGAAGAAGCACAAGATCTCCTATATGATTTCCAAGATAGGATATCGTCATCGGAAGCTATCACACAATGGGAGAAGTTGGTGTGAAACTAATCAAAGAGTGTAGCACAGGAAATAAGGATATCTCAAGGGCATCAGAGACCTAGCACAGAGCAGCCTCGGGAATGATGGAAAAAGGTGGGTTCTCAGGGTCTGAGCAGCTACTCCTTGGAGCAGCCACAGGCCTTTTCCAGCCCTACCAAGCACACTCCACCCTTAGAAGAGGAACTGTGTACCTTCTCCACACATCAGGGCCTCAGGGAAAAGCTCCCAGGGCTCCTGGCTATCACTGGGCATTTCCAAGCCTATTCCTGGCTTCAGACAAGGAACTGTTTCTTCTCCACTTATCTGAATATCAAGGAAAGCCTTAGATCATCCCATCACTTGGCATTATTGGTGCAGTATGTGAGTGTTTGCCTGATGTCTACATATATATAATATACACATATATAAATATACACATGCATGTGAGCAGATATACACAAGTGCATATGTCAGGTTAGCCCATGTCCTATGTTACTGCATGATGTTTATGAAGTCCTGTGATAGATAAGCTCTGAGTTTCCACAGGGTGAATGCTACATCTTCCACAAACACTCAGCACAGTGTTGATTAGCAGCATAAATTGCTCTGAACCGGGTCATCAAAAAGGTTGGTAACAATGGAGATAAAAAAATTGTCAGTGGCTAGATAGGTAGCCTTTAAAAATAATCTAGACTGCATTCACAGGATAATTAAGTCAGGTAAAGTATCTTAGGTTCAAAATGTTATGGAAATCCCAGGCATAATGAGTTTATTTAAACAATAAACAGCCTTGCACGGGCCCTTCAGATATTTAGAATCATTCTGACAGTTTGTAGTTTTCCCTTGGATTCTTTCATTTTGTAATAAATGACTCGTGTGTCCTTGGTAGAAAATTGCCACGAATGCACTTGCAGGTGGTTTCTAAGAGGCTTTTATCTATCGATAGAATAATTTTTCTTATGAAGCACCCTACATGTTCTGCGCATCTCTGCTCCTGCTCCATTCATCTCTGTGATGACTGTCAATATATAGTCCTAGCCCAGTCGCTTCTCCTTCCCCGCTGACACCACATCTGAAACATTCCATTTCTGCTGCCGCGATGCCTGCTATTTATCTCTCACACAGAGGATGCTATGAAATTATATAATGGAACCACTTAATTGGATTGGCATTCAAGTTATTGTCTACGATTTAGCTCCACAATTTAATTATCCCATCCTTCTGTCTAAGCTTTGTATTTCGTTCTCTGATACACGTTCACAGACAAAACCCTCAGTTTCTGGCACGTGTTTATCATTCTCTCCGTACTTTTGCTACATCCCGAATTCTGTAGCTGAAATATATGTCTGGAAAATAAAAAGATTCCTACTCCATCTCCCCCTTTGAGGCTTAAAGAAAGATTCTGACAGACAAACACTCTAGAGAGCAAATTGGTTTAGCTTCTCACCACCTTGTGTCTTCATGATAAGAGCTGGCTGTTAGTTGGGATCCATGGTGTATATAATGCAGGTAGAATCTGAAACACTAGCTTTCTGAATAAAAGGGGCATTTGTTTATGTTCTACTGGCCCACATCATCCTATTATCTAAATGTGCTTAATTAGTTGTCATTTTAAGACCTATTTGTTTGTATGTATGTATGTATGTATGTATGTATGTATGTATGTATGTATGTTTGTTTATATGTTTGTTTGGTGTGTGTGTGTGTGTGTGTGTGTGTGTGTGTGTGTGTGTGTGTGGTGGGGCCACCCACTCATCTCAAAATTATTAACCCAGAAGGGTTCCTGTCTAAAGGAAGGATGGGGACAAAGTGTGGAGCAGAGACTGAAGGAAAGGCCTTCCAGAGACTGTCCCACCTGGGGATCCATCTCAGGATTGCTGACAGAAGCCTGTTATAGCTGTCTCCTGAGAGACTCTACCAGAGCCTGAAAAATACAGTGGTGGATGCTTGCAGCCAACTATTGGACTGAGCACAGGGTCCCCAGTGGAGGAGTTAGAGAAAGGACTGAAGGAGCTGAAGGAGTTTGCAACCCCATAGGAAGGACAACAATATCAACCATCCAGAGCTCCCAGAGCTCCTAGAGCTCCCAGGGACTAAACCACCAACCAAAGAGTGCAACATGGAGGGATCCATGGCTCTAGCCACATATGTAGCAGAGGAAGATATTGTCTGCCATCAATAGGAGGAGAAGCCCTTGGTCCTGTGAATGCCAGGGCAGTGAGGTGGGAGTGGGTGTGTGGGAGGGGAAGCATCCTCATAGAAGCAGTGGGGAGGGGATATGAAGCAGGATCCAGAGGGAAACTGGGAAAGGGAATACCATTTGAAATGTGAGTACATAAAATATCCAATAAAAAAAGACAGTAGTGCAGAGAGCTCTGTTTGTTCCATGCTGCTTTAAACTCCCAATCACTTGACACTTTTGCACTTGGCTCCACTCATACCTCATATTGTTCATGTCCACTACTTTGTTAGTCAGCTATCCATCATTGCAACAAAACATTAAAGATGATTAGCTTTTAAAAATAAAAATTGTATTGTGGCTCATGGTTAGAAAGTTTCAGTCTGCTAGAGGGTCTCTATTCTTTGGACTTATGAAAGATAAAAAACCTCATGGCAGAGGTACATAGTGGAACATTACCTCATGTTAGAGAAATCAAAGAGAAGTAAGCCAGTGTCCTACAGTACCCTTTAAAAAACACATCTTCAGTTACCTACGGACATTCACAAACCCATAATCTAACAATCCACAGCATCTCCAAACAGCACCACCCTGGGGACTAAGCCTTAAACATATGGTCATTTGAAGGCCTTTCAGGATCTGAATTCCATCAACCAATGTTCCTGACCAGGCTTTCGAGAGTTCAGCAGAGCCACCCAACACTAGCCTCCACCTTCTTTGATTTCTCATTTGCAAGGATCATCACTTTCTCTGAAATCTTGACTCCAACTACATTAGCCTCTGATAAGCATTTTTATCTCCCTTGTCACTTAGCTCAGTGGTTCCAGTGCAGACAGGAATTCCTCCCCGGGAAGATCACTGAAGTCTTACAGATCATTAGTCACTCCAGTGCAAATTCCCTTCCCTGAAACTCTTTGGTAAACCCCAGCTCTGTTTGAACTCTATTTTTTCCCCTGTTTTTTTAAAAACAACAACCGTGGTATTTGAGAGGAACCTTCTCTACTTCCAGCCATCCAGTCTCCTCCCTTACCTGGTTATCAGCTTCGGTGTTAAAGACTCACACTATTTGCATCAGAGGCAAATCTCTTTGAACTTCAGGGTCCAAACACCCAGCCTACTCTAGAAGAGCAGACCCCTGTAGGGGCCTTTCTTCCTGGGTAGCTGAATTTCTCAATTTCTCTTGGATGACTCCCACAGCAAATTTGACATAATGGTAACCTCCCCTACTTGGAACCAAACTCCTTTTAGTTACTTATACCCTCTTAGAAAACCATTTTCCTTTCTTTGTATTCCATATTCCATAGCAAATAAAATTGAACTAGCTATTTCTCCTTCATTTTCTCCTTCCTACCTCTCTCACAAAGCTGATTTTATCAGGACAATTATATGTGTACCATATCTTGGGTTCTAAATCTATTAGTTTTTATTTTATTCACAGTTAATCTGAAGACGTTCTTTGAATTTGGCTGTGGTGATATCCAGCCTACTGATCTTTCTTTAGTAAGACAGGAACTTACTTCTCACCTCTGTGCATGAGATCTAGGCTGGAATGCTCTGCCTCAGCTCACTAAGAACTAACCCGCAGCTCAGTAAGCTAAGAGCTGTGAGGACAGATAGCAATATTCTACTATTTAACAATACCAGGATTCAAGGGCAAAGAGAAAAGAAAACAGACAATTGTCAATGTAGAAATAATGAGAGAAAATTTTCTATATGTGTTGATTGGCTCCAGTAACCTTCTGGGCCTCTGACAGCAGATGATTTTAAGCTTGGACCTTTTTAAATGGGCTTGTACTTTCTCCATTGTAACTCAAAGGGATTGACATTCAGGTAGATTGCTCAGGTGTTTCTTACCATAACCTTGCAGATGAAATCATCAAAATGTATTAAAGTAATTCATGACTTATTTGTGAAAGTTGGAGATCAAATTGAGAAATGCTAATAAAGAGATTAGGGTAGTAGGTACACACTGTTGTGTAAAACAGTTATCCCTCAACTTTGAAGCTTAAGACAATACAGTTTCTAATTTCCAGGAATTTAAGACACTCTCCTGAGTGGTTATGCCTCAGTCTCTTCTGATTGGTATTATGACTTGCCTCTATGAGCTGGACAACAGGCTGTTATAGTCTTGGGACATGAAATGACAGCTTAGATTAGCTTTCCTCCTGCTCTGTCCATGGCATGCTGATTTCCCAACATGCTCCCCTCAAAGAGAGTTCTGTGATTCAGGAAGAGCCAATGCAGGCCCACACCTTAGCATGACTGCAGCCATCTGGTTATAACTTCACTCCAAGACAGAGAAAGTCATGGGAGACTAATACATGAACTTCATGTTCATGGATCTATAGTCTTCTGTACTCTGAGCTGGTCCCTGGGCATCTCTGTACCTTAGTTTCTTATTGAACTAGGAAGAAAGACATGGAAACCAGAAAAAGTGAGATTGTAACAACCTAATGAGGAGTAATATGTGAGAAATACATCAAAAGCATTCATAGCTGGATATGATAGGAGGGAATTCCCCACCTGAAGAATTCAGCAGGTGCTCAATGAGTTTATACACACGAGACACTGACATCTCATACTTTGCCTCCAGAAGATGCCTTGCTCTTTGACTATAAGCTTAAGCCCTCTGTTGTTCAGCCAACACTTGTTTTTTACAGGATTTCATTATTAGGCTCCTCAATGAATCAAGACTTTTGTTATAGAGGGTTTTCTGGTGCTGTGTTATTTTCTTCTTGTTTTATCTTCTCTTTTCATTATTTTTTGTTTTTGTTTTTGCTTACCTGCTTTCTCAGTCCTTCTTTCAACCTAAGAAGCTATTCAAGCTTGAGGAGAAATACATTAGGAGAGGAAACAGGGAAAACAAAACCAAGAAGACAGGCCACCAGGAGTCGCAGGAGGCTCTATGCCAGCTGTCAAGTATATTTCCTACATGCTTACAGGCTTACAGTCTGTTTGCAGGTCTGCAGTCCCATCTCCATGCCTCTCTCAGGACTACTGTAGGTTATCTGGCTTTCCTAGTGATGGATCAGCACACAGACAGGTTGCTGAATGCCTAGGACTTTCATATGGTCCTAACCAGCTATTTTTGTTTCTCCTGTTCTAAATAGTAACTGGTAGAAGTCTGGCACTTCATTCAATTTCATACATGGGAAAAAATATCACATTATATCTAACCACAGATTTCTCAGTCCCCTTTAATCCCCAAAGAATGATATACATGGGACAACAGTGAGAGCTGTTTCTGGATTCATGATTAAGTTATCAGTCACGATGCCTTTCTCTGTCTGCCCTCTCCACATGTGTTCCGAGTGGCTGCATAGCCCATTTCTCTTCCCAAGCCTTCTTAGCTGTCCTTCCTTTCTCATTCTTCTTGATGCTTTTCTCCATAGTTGAGAAAGGCAGTACAGAGAAGAAAAGGAGCCTGGGGGGAGGGGCACAAGTGAGTGAACTGTCCCCCCTCCCCTACACTGCTGTGACTTTCCAAGGACTTTTGTCAGATCTGAAAGTCTCGAAATGTGCCAGATAGAAATGGAAAATGGTGTCGGGAAGCAAGAACAGATGTTCCTTCAAAACAGGGAAAATCCAAGGAGATGATTTCCCTCGATTTTATTTGTTCCTTCCCCTTTGGTTTTAGATGGAGCCAACATGAAATAAACAGTCTGAGATGCACCTCCCGCTGCTTTGTGCACTGTTTAACCTTTCTAAAACCAGGAAACCTCAGAATCCCCAAACCATGCAGCCGTGGAAGAAAGATACCCCTCTTTATCATTTCTTTGAGAGTTTTGTATAATATATTTTGAACATATTTAACCCAACTCTTTCCAGACCCCCCTTCCTCTCCCTTTCCTATCCACACAACTTTGTGTCCACTTAGAAACCAAACCCCAAAACCATTAAGTACAGTTTGCTCTGCCCCAATTCCCTTGGATATGTAGCCTTTGACTGGAGTATGGTCAAACTACCAGGGCCTGCACTTTTAGGAATACTGACTGCTCCTCTCCCAGCAGCTGTCAATTACTAATAGCTCTGTAGCTAAAGATGGGGCTCCATGCTCACCTCCCCTCTCCATGCTTGAATTTTGTCTGGGTTGCACATGCACAGTTTTGTGTATACCATCACACTCTCTGTGGATTCATATGTCTAACTGCTTGGTTGTGTCTGTACAACATCACTTTGTTGTAGTCACCCATGGTCTCTGGCTTTTAAGATAATCTTTCTTTCTGCCGACTCTTCTCCAGTGATCTCTGAGCCCGGGGAGGAGGGGTGTGGTATAGATGTATGTAGAGTAGAGGTAAGCATTCTGAGGTCTCTGATTTTCTACAGTTAGACCACCGTGGCTTTTCTGTGTTAATCCCTGTCTACTGCAAAATACGTTTCTCTGATGAGGTTTAAATGTGCTGATCTGTGGGTGTAACAATGAATCATCAGGAGTCAGTTGAAGCTATGCTAATTTAGCAAAATAGTGGTAGAGCTTTCTCTCCTAGAACCTATAGACAATCTAACCATTGGTTCTTCCCCCCGCTCCCCATAATGCTGCCAAGTAGGGGTTTCAACTAGTGGAGCACCCCTTGAAATGCGATCAGAAGGCGGTTAGTTATCTCCCATGACATTCATGCGATCACTGCATCAAGGAGCACACCTTTGCAGAGCGGTTGTTTCTGTCCTTCACGTGGCTCACAGCTGAGTAGACCGAGGGTCACTTCTCTCCGCTGGTAGTGTGAACCTTCAGCACCATGGAAGCTAGCCAATGTGAAAGAAACCTTAAGCTGAGTCGCACCTTGATTTCTCTGTGTTCTGTACCTCAAGAATACCATGCTCAAACAAATGAAGAGTCTAGTGGTGGAAATAGTTACTAGCTGTTAGGTAGTCAGGTCATACAGGGCCCCGGACATTATAGGCATTGTTTTGCTAGATACCACAAGTCTAGCTCCCTTCTGTAGCTGCCCTTCCTCAAATCATTTCCTGATGAGATTTTCTTACTATAATAATGGATAGGAGTTTATAACTCCGGATATATTTATATGAATATATGTGTCCTATTGCTTCAGAAGGCTCTTTTAGGGTCATTGTTAGTAATTTTATTTCAGTAACACACACACAAATGGGGGGGGAATCACACCATACCACACTACACTATTTGGGGATTGTTGTTAATTATATCGGATTCTAGTGTCCACAGAAGCCCAGTTGTAATCACTGCTTGTTCATCTCACAGGGTGGTCTCAGTGCCCAGGCGTTTGTCCGGGTAGAAGTGGATGACGTGAATGATAATTACCCTGTCTTCACACCATCGACTTATGTGACAAGCATCAGTGGCCAGACCCCACCGGGAACTGAGATCATCAACGTCCTTGCCAGTGACAGAGATTCTGGAATATATGGAACAGTGGCTTATGAACTCATCCCAGGAGATCAGTCGTCTCTCTTCACCATTGACTCCACTACAGGTATGTGATCCAGAAACAGCCTTGCCTTCTGCTGGTAAGCTTCTTCTTAACTACTTAACAGCCAAAATTAGAAAAAGTAGAAATAGCGATGTTTTGTCAATAGGAGTAGTGTGGCAAAGTTTGACCATCCGGAGGGCACCATTGTGTGTTGAAGTGGGCTGGTGCTTTGTTAGCCATGACCTGGATGAGTCTCACCTCTGCTCGCCAAGACCTCAGGATCTCTAGAGATCCCAGTTTCATAGTACTGCCAATCATCCTGTGTTGGAAGGTTGTCATGAAGACTAAAGACAGTAAATGGGCAGAAACAGCCAGGTGTGCACATTTTGCAAGGGTTTATTTCCCTCTGTCTATTTGAGCATCTTACCTATGGGTGACTTAGCCCCTCTTCAGTGACTGAGAGGCCAGTGATGGAGCAGGACTCAGTATATGCCATTCTTTGCACTGGTGTTTCTTTAAACCCATTGCTCTTTTTTTCTTTGTTTCTGAAATAATAGCTAAAGTCCATCTCCCAAAATTCAGTAACTGTTAATCTGCCAAGGAGCACAGTGATCTGAATTTTCTAGAAGTTTAAGTATTTCAGACATTACTTATTCTTTCTTATGTTTGTTATCATCAAAATAGCATTTGGAATATTTGATTAGAAGGCATAAGATTTCAAGTAACATTGGAGATAACTGTAGATATTCTGGCTTCAAAATGAGGCTATAAGCTGAGGCGACATTTTGGGGTCTTTTTCATTTCTTTACCAGATCTGAAAAGTGTCAGAATACACTTTTACTTTAATACTGTGTTATATGTATACACAAGCTAGTTATTCCCCCCAAGAGGACATTCTAATCCAAGACAGACATTGTACATTGTCTTGTTTGTGATGACCACAGGTATGGCAAGCCAGTCATTGTCTGCACAGGACACACAGTATGGCAAGCCAGTCATTGTCTGCACAGGACACACAGTATGGCAAGCCAGTCATTCTCTAAACAGGACACACAGTGCACTTAGCTTGCCTTTCCACCCAGCCCCAGTACACAGTCATGCTTCCTGCATGCAAGGTGTGCCTCCTTTGGCATGTAACACAACATCTGCGGATGAGTTGTTTGCCCCGTGGTCTTTAGAAGGCAAAATTTCCCTTGCTCAAAATAATTCACTGACGTGGTCCCCTTAACATTTTCAAGATCAGAGGAACATACTTTGTAGGAAATTAGTCTGCTTATCTAGGCTTTTTCAAAATTCATCTTAACTGAGGACCTTAACTGCCTGTCATAGGCAGGCCCCGTAGGGCAGTAACATTGCCAAAAATATATAGGTCAGCCATAATCAGAAGACAGGATCTAAAAGCATTTAGTGGATTGTTTTGAAAAGACATCACATTCACCATCCCAGATCCCTCCCACCTCCGGAAGAGCTTGAAGAATGAGTTGTTAGGCATTCTGTTCACAGGAGAGTTTTCTATCCCTGTGGGCCATGGACAGCCCCGTGCCTCTCTTCCTGGCACCCTCTATGTAGCAAATGCCATTACTAATCATGGAGAGTATTTTATGTTGGTCATTATCTTGGGACACATCAGAGGGATATTTTTTTTAAAAGCAAAGACCAAATTTGTAATGGAAGCAGCCTTGGGTTACTGTTGTTGGCAGGTTTGAAGGTTGTGCGTTTGGGTGGAAGACATTTGTCAGGCAAAGAGCACTTGGAATTTGGTTGTACTTAGTCACTAATTGTGAGTGATCCAGGAGGGCTGGTAGTGTTTTGTTTTAACCTTTAGAGAATGGAACAGTGTTGCTGCTAGCTGTGGGAAACAGTTATCCAGGGAACGGGCAGTTCCAACCTGTACCACTGTGTTCCAGAAGTTCATATGGTGAAACCAAGAAGCCAGTGTGTGCTTTCAGAATACCGGTAGTGTCTGTGTCCACTATGAAATGTGACTTCATATGCTACCCCAAATACATCTAGACCTTTGTAGTCAGCATAATTAAGATCTGTTTTAAAGCAACCAGGTCTAAACATTATTATAGTTAGTATCCTGTACAATAGATAGTCTGAAATCCCACCTTGCTTGAGTGACACAAAATACCCTTTTACGAGGTCCTCCTGTTTCCCTCAGTCTTAGTCTCTGTTGACTGCTATTTTGTTCTCAGCTGCTGTCAAACTGACTTTTTCTTTTGACTTCCACATAAAAGTGAGGTCATTGTTGATGTTTTTGAGTATGTCTCTTTCCACTTAGCACTGTGTCTTCCAGGATATCTATGTTTACATAAGTGATAGTTATGTCCTCTGGAAGGCTAAGCAGCCTGGCACACATGCATGACATTTTCCTCAGCCCATGTACTAATGGGCACTTTAGACCATTCCAGATCCGGGCCGTTATGGATAATGCCACAAAGCAAAGAAGAGAGCAGGTGTCTTCTCAGCGGACTGACCTTATTTTCACTGGACAGACACCCAGAAGAAGATTTCTACTTTGCACTCTGTGGGCTCTCAGTATGTGTTTTTCCATAATGGCCACCTCACATGCTCTGCCAACAGACATTCTCAAGGAAGAGAAGAAGGTGAAGTACTCAAATATGGTAATCATCTTATGGAGTTGTTGTGTTTTAGTAACTTTTCTTTTACCATAAAGCCCACTTCTACCAAAGCCAGTAGCAATAATAAAAAAAGCCCTGAGATATCCTATCAGTAAATATTTGTGAAATAAATGAATAAATGACAACAGAACTAGTTGTAAAGTGGTTTGAATTACTACTGCAACCTCCCAAGGATTTGCCTGGGAATTCCGCTAATAGTAAGGAACAAAACTTGATTTAAAATCCTCTCTGTGACATGGCGTGACCAGGAACCCTGTCCCTTTCTCCCACGTCTTTTCTTTTTTCTTGACTCTCAACCTGTGTGAACACTTCAGTTTTTCTCTCTTCCTTTCTTCTTTGTCTTTATTAATTTCTTTTCAAGGGTGAGTCTTTTCTGTTTACAATGTTTATTTTTTCCAATCTAGTCTCAGTTCTCCTGATTAAGAGTCTCCCTTTGGGGCTTGAATTCCTACATAGCCTGGCAGATCGTGTAGTCATAGACTTGGTGAGTCAGCTTATCTGACCACTGGCCCTCGAAATCCTCACCTGCCTCTGCAGGAAAAACTCTCTTGCTTTTGTCTCATTCATTCTTCATTTGGATGAATTTTTTATTTGTCCTAGGCATGCCATGTGAAAGCTTACGTAATTTGTGTTGGAGGTTTGTGTTTTCTAAAGGAAGAGATCACTCGTCGATCTGTTTCTGCCACAACCAAGATGTGTGCCTTGAAAACGTACTGTTTGTTCTCTTCTGGGAAAAGAACTATTTTGAAGGAAACTGGAAGTGGATGTGTCAGTGTCATGGCTGTCTACTCTTGTGGGTTTATCTTCCTGTCCTGTTTCTGGTTTTCTATGTTTGTTGCTCATCCAGAGAACATTTTTGTAGACTGCATTCAGGCACGGGGCGAGAGGTTCTGACTGCAGCGTTTGCTGCTCTCTTTCTCAGTCCACTGGCTTGCTTTGATGTGGGCAAGAAGCTGGCCACTCTGTTTTGAGTTTCAAGAGGAAGAAACACAGGAAGATTTATTAATAGCTCTCCTTTCCTGTATTTTATTCTATTTATATGTTCCATGTAGATATGACTTATTCTGAGTAACACTGTTTTTACAGTGTGTGTGTGTGTGTGTGTGTGTGTGTGTGCATGTGTGTGTGCATGTGTGTGTGTATGTGTGTGTATGGCCACATATGGAGCTCAAGGAGCAAGTTTCAAAGCACAATTCTCTCCTTTCACTGTGTGGTGAATTCAAGTGTTCATGTTTGGCTGCAAACCATCTTGCTGACCCAACGTGAAATCCTTGCAAGCCTCCAACTTGTAATCCTCCTGCCTCTGTCTCTTTAGCATATGTTTTTCCAAGCTGCCAAGTGTCAGCGCAACCAGCAGTCTCCATTTTGATGTACTTGTCATAGTAGCATAAAACAGCCATTAAATAGCTGTGATTCTATCTTATCTACCTAATTACTTTTCACTTAAGAGCAACTTAGTTGCCAAATTTAGTGTCTATAATCTTATATGGGGCTATATATGCCAAGGGGAGGCTCCTGGGAGCTTGCTGGCTACCAGTTCAGTGAGAGACATTGTCTTAAAAACTAAGGTGGAGAGTTTCAGAGGAAAACATATAATGTAGAACTCTGATCTAAACACACACACACACACACACACACACACACACACACACACACACATATGAATGTGTAGCTCATCTACTTAAGGCATAAAATGTAAGCAGGACCACCTGAGCAACACATTCACAATGTTTCATATACCAGATACTGCCCTAGCTGTGTGGGGCGCACCAGTGACTAACACAGGCAGACATGTGTTGACAGGAATAGGGTTAAGCTACTCTACCTAAGTTTAGTTGTAGTGTAACAAAATTTAAGCTTCGTGCTATAGAAGAATAAGTAATCAAATGGGTAGCCACCTGCCAGCCCAGGGCAGCAGCACCCAGTGTTATTACGATTTTTCCT
The DNA here is from genome assembly GCF_000001635.26 of Mus musculus. Classification (NCBI taxonomy): domain Eukaryota; kingdom Metazoa; phylum Chordata; class Mammalia; order Rodentia; family Muridae; genus Mus; species Mus musculus. The sequence continues at coordinate 83,253,279 of NC_000069.6, forward strand.
TTGTATAGGTCGTGAGGACTTCAGTATGGATGATAAATAATGTAGCAAGGCTATTTTTCTTTGTTTCCAGAGCAGACTTTCTTTTCCTTCCTAATGTTAGTTTTATGCTCAGATTTCTTACCATGCAATGATTCTCATAATTCTTCCTGATTGCCACTCTCCTGTGCGTAACATTTGATGCTCTGCTATGCACTTAATAAATTAATACCATACCTCATTTTATAAGGGCTGTGAGCCTGCTCATGCCAAATAAATATTTTTTCTTGTACATGCAAGACAGACTCTGAAATTAATCACGAGCACCTAATGAGTAAATGTTACTTTCAAAGGAAACAAAGGCATGTTAGAGAACTTTCTCATGAGTGCTTTCAGTACGAGATCATAGACTCGCAGAGATGGAAAGTTCTTTACAAATCCACTGCTTCACTGAGCAAAAGAAAAAGTAAACTAGAAGGAATCTGGTGATATGCCCAAAAGTAGAGATAGGCAATATATGGAAAAGGTGGTTAAGATCATGTCTCTCATAAACTTTTAAATATATTTTTATTAATTTACTTACTTTATATCCCAACACTTGCCTCCTCTTCCAGTTTTTCCCTTGTAAAACTCCTCCCCCATTTTACCCTCTTGTGTTCCTCTGAGAAGGGGGAGCCTTCTCAGGTATCACCCCACCCTAGTACATTAAATCATTGCAGGACTGGGCACATCCTCTCCCACTAAGGACAGATAAGGCAACCCAGCTAGGGGAATGGAGTCCACCAGCAGACAACAAGTTAGGAGCCAACCCTGATCCAGTTATTGGGGAACTTGCATAAGGATGAAGCTGTACATCTGGTACATATATATTAGGGAGGCTTATGTCCAGGCCAGGCTCTCTCTTTGGTTTGTGATTCAGTCTCTGGGATGCCCCAAGGGTTTAGGTTACTTGACTCTTTTGGTCTTCCTGTGGAGTCCCTGTCCTCTTTAGGTCCCTCAGTCCTTCCTTCAACTCTTCATCAAGACTCCCTGAGCTCCATCTAATGATTGGCTGTGGGTCTCTGCATCTGTTTCTATCAGCTGCTGAGTGGAGCCTCTTAGAGGACAGTTATGCTAGGCTCCTGTCTATAAGCATAACAGAGTAACATGAATCATGCCAGGGGTTGGTTCTTGCCCATGGGATGGGTCTCAATAAAGAACTCAAGAAGTTAGACACCAATAACTCAAATAACCCAATTAAAAATGGGGTACACAGCTAAACAGATAATTCTCAACAGAGGAATCTCGAATGACTAAGAAACACTTAAAGAAATGTTCAACGTCCTTAGTCATCAGGGGGATGCAAATCAAAATGACTCTGAGATTCCATCTTACACACATTAGAATGGTAAAGATCAAAAACTCAAGAGACAGCACATGCTGGTGAGGTTGTGGACCAAGGGGAACACTCCTTCATTGCTGGTGGGAGTGCAAACATGTATAATTATTATGGATATTAATTTGGCAGTTTCTCAGAAAATTGGAAATAGTTCTACTTCAAGACACAGCTATATCACTCCTGGGTATATACCTAAAAGATGCTCCACCATAATACAAGGACACATGCTCCAGTATGTTCATAGCAGTTTTATTTGTAATAGCCAGAAACTGTAACAACCTATATGTCCATCAACTGAAGGATGGATAAAGAAAATGTGATTCATTTACACAATGGAATATTATTTAGCTATTAAAAACAAAGAGATCATGAATTTTTCAGGCAAATGGATAGAACTGGAAAAAAATAATCATTTGGAGTGAGGTAACACAGACCCAAGAGAATATGAATGGTATGCACTCACTGATAAGTGGATATTATCCATAAATTATAGGACACTGCTATAATCCACAGACCCAAAGAAGCCAAATAAATATGACCCAAGAGAGAATACTTAATTTTTCTTAGACGAGGAAATAAAATAGATATCAGAAGTGGATAGAGGGAGGGAATTGGGTGGGAAAGGAGATGGGGAGAGGAATGGGGCAAGGGGGGTCAGGTGTAGGGAGAGGAAGGGAGAGAGAACAGAAATCAGCTGTGGGCAGGGTTGGGGATATCTCTTAGACATGCCAGAGACTTAGACCTGTGGGAGGTTTCTTTACTATTTTGAGTAGATAAACAGGATTTTTATATATCTATGTACAAACTAGGATTTCAGATACCCTATGAATCTGACTTATTCACAAAGTTATAAACCCAACACTTGATTTTCTTACTGAACTACCATTCCTGTGTTCTTTCTATCATTGGGACTGTTTTTAAGCTAAAGGAAAAAGTTAAGATAAATACAGATTCTCTTATTCAAGTAAGTAGGAATAAGAAAGATCTTTCTTTTTTTTTTTTTCCATTTTTTATTAGGTATTTAACTCATTTACATTTCCAATGCTATACCAAAAGTCCCCCATATCCACCCACCCCCACTCCCCTGCCCACCCACTCCCCCTTTTTGGCCCTGGAATTCCCCTGTACTGGGGCATATAAAGTTTGCAAGTCCAATGGGCCTCTCTTTCCAGTGATGGCCGACTAGGCCATCTTTTGATATATATGCAGCTAGAGTCAAGAGCTCCGGGGTACTGGTTAGCTCATAATGTTGTTCCACCTATAGGGTTGCAGATCCCTTTAGCTCCTTGGCTACTTTCTCTAGCTCCTCCATTGGGAGCCCTATGATCCATCCATTAGCTGACTGTGAGCATCCACTTCTGTGTTTGCTGGGCCCCGGCATAGTCTCACAAGAGACAGCTACATCTGCGTCCTTTCAATAAAATCTTGCTAGTGTATGCAATGGTGTCAGCGTTTGGATGCTGATTATGGGGTGGATCCCTGGCTATGGCAGTCTCTACATGGTCCATCCTTTCATCTCAGCTCCAAACTCCGTCTCTGTAACTCCTTCCATGGGTGTTTTGTTCCCAAATCTAAGGAGGGGCATAGTGTCCACACTTCAGTCTTCATTCTCCTTGAGTTTCATGTGTTTAGCAAATTATATCTTATATCTTGGGTATCCTAGGTTTGGGGCTAATATCCACTTATCAGTGAATACATATTGTGTGAGTTTCTTTGTGAATGTGTTACCTCACTCAGGATGATGCCCTCCAGGTCCATCCATTTGGCTAGGAATTTCATAAATTCATTCTTTTTAATAGCTGAGTAGTACTCCATTGTGTAGATGTACCACATTTTCTGTATCCATTCCTCTGTTGAGGGGCATCTAGTTTCTTTCCAGCTTCTGGCTATTATAAATAAGGCTGCTATGAACATAGTGGAGCATGTGTCCTTCTTACCTGTTGGGGCATCTTCTGGATATATGCCCAGGAGAGGTATTGCTGGATCCTCCGGTAGTACTATGTCCAGTTTTCTGAGGAACCGCCAGACTGATTTCCAGAGTGGTTGTACAAGCCTGCACTCCCACCAACAATGGAGGAGTGTTCCTCTTTCTCCACATCCTCGCCAGCATCTGCTGTCACTTGAATTTTTGATCTTAGCCATTCTGACTGGTGTGAGGTGGAATCTCAGGGTTGTTTTGATTTGCATTTCCCTGATGATTAAGGATGTTGAACATTTTTTCAAGTGCAAGAAAGATCTTTCTTTGTGGCTTCCTATACAAGCCTGTTCTAATTACTAAACTCCTGCCTGTTTTTTAAACTCATTGTTTTAATTAAAATTATAGTGAAATATTGCAATAAATGTATTTTTCATAAGGTGTTGTTTGGTTCTCAATCCAAAGTAACATGTCTATTCTAGTCCTTTATTCTGCTACAACTTATACCCCAAATGGTTGGTAAATTTTTATATTGACACAAAATGAAAAGGAAGAGACTTTTGGAGGTACCAATAATTAATAAGGAATTAATGTTGCTATTCTACAGCTTGGGTTACTACTATTTGGCGGGGGGGGGGCGACTATTTATTTCATGTTCCATATTAGGAGATAGTTCTGACTTTTCTTATTTTCATTCTTTCTCACAAGACCATTTTACAACTAAAGTAATTACCCACAGATTAATTTATAGTGAGGATTTCCAATATGTTTAAGAGTGATTTGTCTCTTCCAAAATATTTGATCCTGAAAGTTAATAGTGCTTAACTAGTGATCACATGCATTTAAGAACATGTGGCAGAGTCGGCTGAAAGATGATCTTCATGCTCCATTTTTTCATCACTCCATTAATCTAAAGCCCCTTTCCCCTAATAAATGAGATTTAAAATTAAGAAGTGACATGGTGAAGAACATAGACAGATGGCAATGCATCTAAGGACTTGTAAGGGTCCTAGTACCCTTTTCAGTGGGTGTAACAAAATATCCTAGCACTAGGCAACTTTAGACAGAAAAAGGTTATTTGCCTTGCACCTCCAGATCACAGAAGAGAACTGAGAAGTCAAGGCAGAAGCCCAAGTAGATCGTCACATCATATTCCCAGACGAGAGCAAAGCACACATCCTCACTTGCTCTGTGCCTCTCAGCTCACTTTCTGCTTTCTGGTACTGTTCAGTATCTCTTGCCAGGGAAATGGTGCTGCCCATAAAAGTCTGACTCTTTCCACATCAACTAATCAAGACAGTACCCCACAGACATGCTCACAGACCAACATGGTCTAGATAATTCCTCACTAAGACACTTTTTGCAGGTGATTCTAGGTTTGCCAAAATGAAAATGAAAACAGATCAACACAGTAAATCCAAATCCTTACTAAACCACAAAATAATCAGTGTTCTGTAAATTTAGTGGCGTTTGGTTTTCAAGGTTGCGGTTGGCCCTTGAACCAACAAACAGTTAATGATGATTTGCAAGGGTCATAAAAAAAATGGGAGCCAATCACTGTGCTTTAAGATACAGTGGTACAAATTTCAAGCTGGCCAATATGCACTAACAGGACTTTTTATTATTTTACTATATAGTATGCAAAATGTATATAATTATATTTTATATGTGGCACATATGTTGTATGTAAATGTTTACTGGCCCTTTCAGTATTTAGTACAGTTAATATTGTTGATCTCAACAATTCATTGATAAAGTGCTTCCTGCTGAAGCATGAAGACTTGAATTGGATCATCAGCACCCACTAATGCAGAAACTGGGCACAGTGGTGTGCACCTGTATTCCCAGCACTGGAGAGGTGGAGACAAGGTTCCTGGAACTTAGTAGCCAGCCAGTTTAGCCAGATGAGCTTCAGGTTCGACAAAACCTCGATCACAAAAACCAATATGGAGAAGAAACTGGTGAAGACACCCAGCATGGAGCTCAAGGCTCTTTATGTGTGAACCCAAGCAGACGTATGTACTAATGCGCATGCATGCCTACAGACAAATATGCAGCCACGCCCCCCCCCCCGACTCAAATTACAAAAAAGGCTGAATTCAAACATTCAGACTGACCTAGATTTCCAGGTGTGTGTGTGTGTTAGTTTTTAGAGAAAGTGCATGTTTCAAGTATTTGGTCTACAGATTCACAGCTTCATTGATTCTCTCCTCTTTCATGTGATGGATGTTCACTTAACAAAATTTCCTAGACTCAGGAGTGTTTCCCAAATGGTTATTTCCTTCTTACTGCTTTCCTGGACTCCTCAGTTCACTCTCCTTTGGGTTAGCACACTAAAAGACAACAAAACACTTTCTGCAGACCAAAGGAACATTCTTTTGCTTTTCAATACCTCACCCCCCCTCTCTCTGGGTGTGTTTGTGTGTCTAGGGGTTCTGGGATTGAACCAAGGGCCTTACATGTACTAAACACATGCCCTGTCACTGAGTTGCATTCTCAGGCACTCTTCCTCATTAAGCAGACTCTATGTGTCTTCCACAAGAAATAATAACTCAGGGAAATCTCCATGTACTGATCACAGAACTCAACAAAATCTAGGATAGGCACACAAGTTGTTATGGGACAGAGGGACCATGGGCTATGGCACTTCTCAGGACGGCTCCCGTTGGTATGGCATCAGGAGAAAACCTGATGATTCCAGAGAAGCAGATCTGGAGGTGGCCAATCTTAGATATTTATAACAAAAAACTGAAATATCAGTTTGACCTGTAAAGTTAGCAACAAGCTCCGCATTCACAGGGTGCTAATGTGGTGTGGGTCATATGAAGGAGACCCATCTTGTTAAAGGTATAGGAGGTTGGCAGATTGGAGAGAAATGATTGATAGATCCCAGGGAGCTGCTGTTGATTTACAGGTTTCTCTGGGGCGAGTTACCTGCAACTTACTGACTGTTCAGAGAACCTTGGACATGCTCCCCGAGTTAATAACAGGGCTCACAGAAGACTCGTGTCTGGCAGGCATCTGAGAAATCTGAAGGGAAAAAATGACTGGCAGCAGAATAAAGGAGTCGTTTCTGAAGTGGAGACAAACCACATTCCAGAAGCTTGCAGGGTTGAACAGAGCTCAATGTTTCTCTTGGTTTTAGAACATTCTGAGAGAGAAAAAAAGAATGTTGTTGTTGTTGTTGTTAGGTTCTGCCTTTTCAGGACCACAGGGCATGCCTCCAATTCTTCCCAGGCAAGAAGCAGTAACAAACATTCTGAAAGAAGATGCCACTAAGGCAGCTTCAGATTAGAAGTTATAGAGCTAACCTCAAGGTAGCCAAAGTAGTATTCTCTACTATTTGTCTCTTGAGCATCCTTCCAAGGCCCATTTGGTTATGGCTTGGTCCACAGCCTGTGTGCTGCTGAGAGCTGACAGAACTTCTAGGAGACAAGGCCTAAGGGGGATGTAAGTTTCTTGGTGGCTGCCTTTGAAGGGGATCTTAGTACTGCATCCCATATTCTTTCTCTGTCTTTTCTTCCTCTGTCATTTGCTGTCATTGTAGAGGAATGTCTCCCAACAGGCCAAATAATAACAGGGCCAAGGGAAAACTAGCCGTATGGAATGTCCCAACATTCTATCGTTCACATTCTACTTTTCCGATAGGATCATGTCTTACTGTCATTACAGGAATCTCACCGGGAGACAAAACACAACTTCTGGGATATAATCAGGAGCTGTACTACCCTGCCTATGACCTGTATTGAGCCAAAAGTATAATCTAAACTAAACCCTTTTAGGTTGATTTTCTTGGGTATTTGTTTTGGGAATAGAAAGCAGATTGACACGATACCTGGAAAAGAAAAGGACTTTTAAGCAAGTTCCCAGTCTAAGAAATCTTTATGCTAGGTTGCTATGACACTGCCGATCAGGCAATGCTTCCTGCCCACTCTCTTCCTCCTTTCCCCTCCCTTCAACTGTGAAATTCAGATACTCCAGTGAGTTAGGTGAGAGGTGAGGACAAGAGGTAATCAACAGGGCAGAGAATAAGCCAGTCACTGACATGGAGCATGCTTCCCTACCTAAACGCCATGTAAAGTTAGCGTTCTGATTGATGTCTTCTATGTTTTGTTAAGATGGAGGCTGTCTTAGTCAGGGTTTCTATTCCTGCACAAAACATCATGACTGAGAAGCAAGTTGGGGAGAAAGAGGGTTTATTTAGCTTACACTTCCACATTGCTGTTCATCATCAAAGGAAGTCAGGACAGGAACTCACACTGGGCAGGAACCTGGAGGCAGGAGCTGATGCAGAGGCCACGGAGGGGTGCTGCTTACTGGCTTGCCTCCCTGGCTTGCTTAGCTTGCCTTTTTATAGAACCCAGGACTACCAGCCCAGGGATGGTACCACTCACAATGGGACCTCTCCCCTTGATCACTAATTGAAAAAATGCCTTACAGCTGGATCTCACAGAAGCATTTCCTCAAGGGAGGTTCCTTTCTCTGTGGTAACTCCAGCTTGTGTCAAGTTGACACACAAAACCAGCTAGTAAAGAGGCCTTGAGTAACATAAGGGATTTATTAATAACTGACTGAGAGCGACTATTGGAGTCATTGGAGACTCCTGAATTTTGACTTTGGAACAGAGGAAGAGCAACCAACTGCCCCACATAAATTTAAACAGGAGAGCTAAAAGTCATTTTTGTGATTACATCTAATGAACTGTGTTTTGTCTTCTTGGTTTCTACCCAGTTAATGACAGCAGAAGATGATCTCATCTGACAAGGACAGGTTGGCTGTGCCACTGAGAGGGCAGTTTGTGACAGAGTGGCATAAGCCTGAATATTGTAGGATTAAGGTATAAGGTGAGAGTTTAGATCCCTGATGTGAGGTAATAAAGCTGATATGTGTGCAGTATCCTAGGTGGATAATGAGAGTCGAAATTTTAAACAGAAAATCTAGATCTTATGATAGTCCAGGTATAATGAGGACGGTCCATAAGAACAGAGCAGTAAAGTAGAGCAGGTGTAACTAACTGGAGGGTATTTTAGAAGTATTGTTTCTTTTGTGTGTGTGTATCTGTGTGTATATGTGTATGTTTATATGTGTGTGCATGTGTGTATATATATATAGATGCGAGTGAATGTGTGTGTGCATACATGTGGAAGTCAGAGGTTTCCATCCACTGTATTCTAGAGCTCTGGACTTCAATTTGGAGCCAGGTTCTCTCACTGACACTGGAGCTGGCTGACGTGCTGAGAAAGGCTGACCTCTGCCTGCATCTCCCAGCACTAGGATCACGAGCTCGTGCTACCACTAGGATCCCGGCTCATACTTCCACGCTGGCATTTCCATGCACGCTGGGGATCTGAGCCTCACTGATGGGTCCATCTCCCCTGAGCACATTCCGTTTCCTACGAGGAATGCACGACTGAATTAACTTTGAAACGTTTGTCTTAACTCTAGCATTTGTCTGTTTTCTTAAAGTCATTTCCTAGTTAACTCCACCATTATTTCTCAGATTCATCTATGCTAACGTAATTCCCCATTCTTCTTCCTTTTTCTTTTTGAACGGTGAGCTTGGATCTTTATCTGAGAGAAGTCTTTGAACCCTGGGAATGGAGGTGGGTTCCTCTGGAAAGCACTTGTGTTTTGCTTTTGTTCAAACGCCTTAGGGACATATCTGTTCTCATTTATATCCTGTCTCTGTCTGTGTTTCTGTCTGTCTCTGTCTGTCTCTGTCTGTTTCTGTCTGTCTCTGTCTGTCTGTCTGTCTGTCTGTCTCTCTCTCTCTCTCTCTCACATACACACACACACACACACACATACACACACACCATGGAACCCCAGGCATCCTGTATGTCTGGCCTATGCTTTATCATTCAGTTCATCTCCAGTGCTACGTCTATACCACTTACATTATTTTCTTGGCTTCAATTTTTTCCACATTATCTGTATTGTTAATCCAGACTTCAGATGAATACAAGAGCTGTTTCACATTCAGGAATTCTCAAGAAAAAAAGAAATGTTTACCATCTCTAGCACTGAGTTTCAAATCAGACAATTTTCTTTGCAGCCCAATTGGAGATGAAGTCATTTATTTCTAGTTCATCTTTCAACTGAAACTTTGTGGGATAATTTTATCAGACAAATCCTGGATAGACTTTCAATCCCCGGCCTCTCCCTACCCATAGGAGACTTTGGTCTGGTCTTCTGCCCTCTGAACACCACAGAGTCAATAAAGGGAAAGCTCCTTCAAGATCACCAGAATTTGGCAGAATATCTGAGTCAAGTGGCAATGCGGTATGCTGCTTAGTGTCTCCACACATGAATGAATTTTTTAGCCTCTTTTATTGTTGACGTATTCTTTCAGAGACTCCGTATTCACATTTTACAAGGCAGCTGCTTTTGGGCAGGGAGTCTGAGGACCCGTGATGAAACAGATAATCCCCACTGAGGTTCCTCTCTGTGCTTCTTGATTCTTGATGATCCGTGGTTGTCTTATTTCATGTACGTGACCATGAACATCATGAGGAAATATTACTTTGAAAGTCAAAATTGTAGCATGTCATTTTTTCTTATTAAAGTTCTGGGTTTTCTCACATACAGATGTAGAAAATATTGGCTGCATGGTTTAAAACTTGATTTCTTAAAAAGATAAAAATAGCTGACTTAGAGGAGGTCTTCAGAGGGCATGCCAATGTCACTGAATGCCAGGTGTTTTTGTGTGTTTGGGGAGCACCATATGCTTAAGATTCAACTGGTAGCAGAATTTCACATTGAGATTGAAAAAGAAACAGAACTGACAAGTTCTTTTAACTAAGTAGTTGACTTTTTGAAGGAAGGAATGTTTTCAAATACTTTTATTAAAAATTGTCTATCTACCTATGGCCTACCTGTTCTTTTTTTTTTTTTTAAGATTTATTTATTTATTATATGTAAGTACACTGTAGCTGTCTTAAAATGCGCCAGAAGAGGGCATCAGATCTCATTATGGGTGGTTGTGACCTACCATGTGGTTGCTGGGATTTGAACTCTGGACCTTCAGAAGAGCAGTTAGTGCTCTTACCCATCGAGCCATCTTGCCAGCCCAGTCTACCTGTTCTTTATGTGTGTGTGTGTGTGTGTGTGTGTGTGTGTGTGTGTGTGTGTACACGTAGTGTATCTGTGTGTGCACATATGTGCAGGTGTCCTATAGACACCAGAAGAGGAAGTTGGATTCTCCGGAGCTGGAGGTACGGTGGTTGTGAGCTGTCTTTCACAACCCGAGAGTCATTTCTCCAGCCTATCCAATTATTTCTATCTCTGATGTTACATATTTGAAGTAAATTGTAGAATCTGAACAAATCTTCTTTGTTAAGGTAATTAAAGCCAAAGTAACTCAGGATAATATATTTCTGGGCCCTGAACAGTTTCTTTAAAAAGTTACCACACCCTTCCTATGCCTTAAAAATCTGTATGAAGCCGGGCCTGGTGGCACACGCCTTTAATCCCAGCACTTTGGAGGCAGAGGCAGGCATATTTCTGAGTTCGAGGCCAACCTGGTCTACAAAGTGAGTTCCAGGACAGCCAGGGCTAGAGAGAAATCCTGTCTCGAAAAATCAAAAAAAAAAAATTCTGTATGAAAAACAGGGAGTTAATGTATTAGATGACAGTAATAACCCTTTCATTTCTGCACCTATATAGGGTCCTTAGCAATGTGTGTGGGCATTTAGATATTCCATATTGAGGTAAATTGGACGTGCCTTTACCTCTGCCTCATGCATAACTGATACCTGAGCTCTGCAGAACTCCAGCGGGTAGATGCCACTAGTGCTCTGTGTCTTCCAGGGAGCCTCCGATGCTCAGGGAGTGCTGCGCCTGTCTCCTGTGAGATGGTTAGGTGGAGCAGGCATCAGTGCGTCCTGATACAGTGGGAAACTTCAGATGAGCAGAGTTCGTCTGAGAAAGACGGTCAAGGAAACAACAAAGGGAGAAGTTAGATTTCATTTTTCACCAGTCCACCCAGATACACTGGCATCAGTTGTGCATTGTCTAATTTTGTTTTCTCTAAAGTACCAAAATAAAGCAGGCTTCTGTTTTATTATTCACGCAGCATCTGTCAGTTATCTTGTTGTTTATTTTCTGGATGGTAATTATAGCAGCACTGAGACACATGTATGAGTCAACCTTTGGTTACAACTGACACACACACACACACACACACACACACACACACACACACAAACACACACACGAGTTTCTCTATAAAGACTATAATTTTCTTTAGCCACCGAACCTTAAATAGACATTAAAGAGCAGCAATAATGTAAACATGGCTTCATTATGTATATTTAATCTTATTTTTAAATATTTCAAAAATAGTTTGTAGCCATCGTCAGAATCATTCTGTGAAGAAGAGAAAGATGGTATGCGTTTGAAGATATAAGAATATGGAACTCTATTCTATTAATAATAATGAATACCATTAAGTCAAATCTGTACAGGGCCATTGATTCTATATTAGGCTCCACAGACCAAACCAACATGGAACCACACATGATGACTCCCTGAACAGTATCAAGAGAGAGATCATGCTCTGATCCATAAGTCAGACAATTTTAGCCAACGTGACAAAGAATTCCCTTTTGTTTTAATCTGACTCTTCTTGGTTCACGTCTTGTTAGAAGAACTCTAGTTATTATTGAAAGCCTTCAGTTTCATGCAGAGACCCTAGCACAAAAGCCTACTTCAGAGGTTGCAAGTACATACCTGTTTTGGGAGCAGATCTTTCAGCCTATTCTGCTGTCTTTATAGTGATCTTGCCTTCAGATAATATAGGATGCTTGGCTCTGTCATTGCCAACAATTGTGGCTTCTTCCTTTGATTCACTCAGGCAACAGAACCAACACAGGTCAAGGTATTCAAAGGGTTTTGGTCTCGCTTTAAGAAAGATTTTCCTTTTGCTTGAAGGGAGTAAATGTGTGCAGCTGTTTCTCTTGAACTTCAGAGTTTTTCATGTGGCCATGTGAAAGAAGAGATGGAGCCTCTGGTCTTTCAGTCTAGTCCACTGGCAAGGAACTGGGGGCTCCCAAGTGGGAGCTGTGGGCCAACACTCATGCCAACTGCTCATATTAGTATCTAGGTTTATAAAGTTAGGGAGAATTTTTAAGTGCTTTTAAAATATTAACTTTAATGGACACAGTGTGAACCCATAAAGAATATAGGTGATAGAACCATCCACAAGAGTAAGACAAATAGAAAATGCACACCTGTCTACAATCTAAGATCGGGTTATATAAAATTGCCAGTTCACTGAGGAAGTGGGCTATGCTAGTATGAGAAGGGCCATTATGGTCTCCTCCAGAATTCATCTTTGTGACTTGGTAGGCAAGCTGTGAGGACGGATGGGTCCCTGGTTGGCTCTTTAGGTCAATTTCTTATGTACTTTTTCCCACAGGGTTTTATAGAATATTGATGTTCCTCTGATTGCCTCATATTTCCCTGTATGCATAAAGTTTTAAATTAATTACTCACCATAAGTGATCGTATTTTCGTGCTACATGGAATTATTCACCTAACCCTATAGTCCTTAGCGTGGAGGGAAGAGAGCTGCTGTTGTAGCACAGAGTCCATGTAGATCAGGCCTGTGATAAGCCATATGTTTGCATATGCTGTTTAATTGAGCCTCACAGCCTATCTGCACACTAAGTGCTGTCATTCTGCAGTTTGTTTACAGGTCATAAATAGATTCGGAAGGTTTATGAGACTGTTCAAGGCCAGTGTCAAGGCTGACTTGACAGAACAAGGCTTTGAAGGCAGTTGTATCTGAGTCTAAGAATCTGTCTCCATGGTCTTTTATTATTCTGTAAACTCTAAGCATGGATGCCTTGCCTTGCTTCTGTGAACCAGCTCCTCATATGGAAAATGTCTAAGACGCCAGGTCTATGTGAGAGTCTGTTTCTGTTAAGATTTAATCAAAATCATTCACAAGTAGGCCCAGTGCTGGGAACATAAAATTAGCATATAGAATCAGAAATCTAACGTTCATAGCATTTGAGGGCAGGGACTTAAAAGCAAAAACATCACAAACTTCATTCAGTTGCTGAGTGCGAGAGAAAGATGAATGTTTGAAAACTCAGAGAGTGAACTCGTGCTCTGGGTCTATCACAGTAGTCAAGCTGACCATTCAACTTACACAGAACTATCCCTCATCAGCCATCTTGGGCAAGTTCACAAGACGTAGACTCCTAGAAATCCCAGGTCAGACAATTTCACCAAGAATCAAGGCAGTCTGATTGTCTGTTTTGTGACACAAACTACAAGGTGCTATGGTGAATTATTCCCTATGGATAAATATCCTATGTAGGAGGGATAAGTTTTAAAATACACATGGTTAAGATTTGATGTGAGGAACCTCTTTAATGAGTGTCTAGGAGTTATGTGACAACTGGTTTTCTGTCACCGTTATAGTTACACCATAACTGTAATTTTGCTACTGTTGTGAATCTTAATGTAATGTAATGTAAATATTTTGGAGAGAGAGGTTTGCCTAAGTGGTTGCGACTCATAGGTCACTGGAAAGGAAAGAGTGGGCTGGGCACAGCATTGTTTTCCTTCTGATTGTGCAAGCCATGTGACCAACGGCTTCATTTACCTTCTGCCCTCACTTCTCTGCCCCGATGGTACCTTGAATTGTGTATTTTATTTCACAATGCAAAAGTAACTAAGACAGCATTCTCAGGGGAAAAAAGAGACAAAAGCCAGGTTTAAGTGCCTCTGCCACGTGAGGATATAATAAGGAGATAGCTAACTGCAAACTTGCCGAGAAAGCGCTTACCAGGTGTGGTGAGGCTCTGTGCTGCCTTGGTCTTTTTAGCTTTCCAACTTCTAGATCCATGAGAAATCAATTACTATGGTTCAAGCCCCCTGGGATCTGTTATTTTTGTTGTAGCAATTCATACCTACTAATACATCTTTCTGTAACCTTTTGACTGGTCTCAGTTGAAAGAAGGAAGAATTACTTTGCTCTTGGTTTGAGACCACACCCATGAGGGTGGGAAAGGAGTGGTGTCAGAGTGGCAGCAGCAGGACCTCAAGGCTGCCTGCTCCTCTCTACATGGAACAGGTAGCAAAGGAAAGGCTGGGGACCGAGAATTAAACTTAAGGCCAGCCTCCCCCAGATCCACTTTCTCCACCCTAGCTCCACTCCCCAATGGTTCTATAACCTTCCAGTCAGTGCCAGGCTTGAGTAATGAAGCAACTTATAGTTTATAAGTTTACAAACTATACCAAAAACAGATTGGAAGTATTTGTAATAAAAATCTGTGGAATGAGTTTTGTGTGCTTTGACAGACCATCAAAGAAAGATGAAAACCTTCTACACCTTACACGGGCATAATCTAATGTATCCTTTGTATCACAATAAAGGAAAAGGAAAGTAGAGATATTAGATGATTATATTAACTTTTAGAGACTTAGGAACAAGGAATTAAAAATTTTGAAACATTCATTCATTCATTCATTCATTCATTCATTCATTCAGGGATAATATTCTATGTGTCCCAGCTGGTTTTTAACACTCTAGGTTTTCTTCTGGTTCAATTTATCTTGCTGTGATAAAATACCCTGACCCAAAGCAACCTATCGAGGGAATTCATTTGGCCTACAGTTCTAGGATTTAGTCTGCGGTTATGGAGAAGTTGGGGCAGGGACTTGAGGCAGTTGCTCACATACTGTCCAATAACAGATAGAGATAAATGTATGTATGTTCAGTGCTTAGCCAACTGTCTCTACTCTTAGTATTTCAGGGCCTCACACCTGAGCATGGTGCTGCCCACTTTCTGGCTCAGCCTTTCTACGTCAGTTAGGACCACTCTTCAAAGGCACGCCCATAGTTCAGCCCGATCTAGCTTCCCCCTCACTAATGCTCTCTTCTTGGTGATGTAAAGTTGCATAGAGTTGACAGAGCTAACCATCACAGTAGCCCAGGTTAACTTTGAACTTCTTAGGATCCTGACATCTGGGTAGGCTGTGAGCACCCTGGACACGTGTTAACTCCACATTAGAAAAGGGAGAGCTCTACCCTCTTATTCTCATTATCTGTCACTGCTAATATAATAGTGAGAAAAGGGACAACACAAATTCTTCTGATGAGGTGACATGCCCCTAAAATGCCTAATGGTTAAACTCTAGGAAATTGTTGCTTGGAAGAATTTGGACATCACATACAAGCATGCTCAAATTCCTCTGTTGCAAAATCAACGTGTCAATTCAAATTCTCCAGCCAAGCACCCAGTAGGATGTGAAGAGATTTATTACAAGACATCAGCTCATATAGTTATGGGGGCTGGCATGTTCCAAGATTTGAGGTGTGTCAGCTCTCATGGTCTATCCAGGCCTTCAACTAATTGGAGAAAACCTACATTTCGGAGAAAAAGCTATTGTATTCTGTCTTTGGTTTTGAATGTTCATCTCCAAACACTGTTTGACACATGCTCAGAATTCTGTATGACCAAATGGGGAAACCAAAAACCCAGTCAAGTGCACACATAAAATTAAGCATGACACGGTAGAGTCTCTAGACCACGCATGGCCACCAGTAGTCATTGCATATTGCCAACTGGTTGATTCTTTGATTTCCTACCCAGGGATTATTTACTTAACATCAACTCTCAGCCATTTGGAAGCCACCACCATTTTTCTGATGGTCTGTGCTCGAGACGGTGGTGGGCTCACAGCTGCCACTAACGCTGATGTCACCATCCACATCATGCAGACCACGCTGGCTCCTGCGGAGTTTGAAAGGCCCAAGTACACCTTCTCAGTTTATGAAGACGTGCCAGAAGATACGCTCGTTGGGACAGTGAAGGCGAGAGAGTCCTTGAGTAAGTGCTGAATTTTTAACACTGCCCCGAAGTCCTTGACTGTACATTTGCGCGTTTTATCAGGTCATAGAACCTTAAGTATTTCCTTCAGTCCATGCTAAATAAATGAGAAAACATACCCCTTGACCTGATTATTGTACTTTCAATGTTGTCTCCACCTCTTACAATTTTTGATAAGAAAATAATGGATATTTTTAAAAGGATGTTTAGTACATAATAATTACAGTGTGTAAAGTGTGTGTGCTTTTTATTTTTTAATAAAAATACATTTTACTATATTTCATAACTATTCTCCACACACTTTGCGTAGCTTTCCAGATAACCCACCTACCACTCAGTGTTACTACATAGGGAGTGAGTGCAGGGTGATTTAATGTATTTTATTTAAGCATTCCCTTTTTGCTACCAGTTTGAATGATTTAAGATTTTTATGCTGGTCTCAATAGTGATTGATCAGATATTCGTGCCTGGCTCCCTTGCCATGTGTAGTGGCAACTTTGGGGGACAAGGCTGGAACGCGAACTCCCTTTCTAAGAGCTGGCCCTTCTTGTCCTGTCTCATCTTCCTCTTTCCACCTCTGTGGAGGGTATTTATTATTCAGAAGGTTGATATCATAGAAAAAGTATCAACATAAATTGAACTTGGCTTCCTCAAAGAATAGATGTCTAAATTATTTTCTTCATGTGGTTCTCTTTTACCTAATGCAAGAAAGATGAAGAAAGCAATGACTTACTTGCTCATTGTCCACCGGCCGTTCCCTTTAGTCACTAAGAAGGGTGTAAGCCCCGTGTCTCACCAGCCTCTGTGAATGGGTGGAGACTTCACTGTGTTCTTCTCCAGGGTGGGGCATACATTGTTTCCAGAAGACACTACTTTAGTCTTGTGTTTGTACGCTCTCTTTTCAGATTCCTCAGAGCCAATCACGTATCGAATTTCCTCTGGCGATCCGGAAGGAAAGTTCTCCATTCACAGATGGCTGGGCAGTATCCGCACCCTGAAGCCTCTGGACCACGAAGCACAGCCCATGGTTGTTCTCACGGTCCAGGCACAGCTCGGCAGCTCCCCAGCCTGCAGCAGTACAGAAGTGAACATAACAGTGATGGATGTCAATGACAACCGCCCTGAGTTTCCCACAGCCTCAGATGAAATTAGGATCTCCCAGACCACTCCGCCTGGTACAGCCTTGTACCTTGCACGTGCGCAGGATAGAGACAGCGGGCTGAATGGACTGGTCCGGTACAGCATCGCAAGCCCCCAACCAAGCGAATTCAGCATGGACCAAGGCCGTGGGGTGCTGTACCTCAGGGAGAGTCTGGGAAGCAAGGCGGACTTCAGGCTGATTCTCGTGGCTAAGGATCAAGGTGTTCCTCCCCAGGTATCCCAGTTGGTACTCACAGTAGTTATTGAAAGCCAAGAACGAATCCCAGCCGTGGCTTTTGAAAATTTGGTCTATCAAGTAGAAGTTAGTGAGTCTCTCCCACTGACCACTCAAATCCTACAGGTACAGGCCTACCCACTGTATCCCTGGCGCCCAACCTCGAAGACATTTTACTCCCTGGATGTCAGCGTGGACTCTGCAGTGTTTGGAATCCACCCTCACACTGGGTGGATTTATCTACGGCGACAGCTAGACTATGAGTTTACACAGACATACAAGTTTAGAGTGTATGTGCACACCTCAGAGGACCGATTGCTGCAGAATGTGAGCACTTCGGTGATAGTTCATGTCTTGGATGAGAACGACCACTCCCCAGCCTTCCTGCAGAACAGGGTGTTTTTGAACGTTGAGGAGAGCCCTATCCCCCTAGGGGTAATAGGGAAAATGACAGCCATCGATGCTGACTCTGGGAAGAACGGACAGCTCTCCTATTTCCTTTTGACCGATGGAAAATTCTTCAAGATGAATCCTAACACAGGTAGCTTTTGCAGCAGCTTTCATCCATACTTTAAAAAAATCAGAATGAAAGAAAAAAAACCCCACAAATCTTATAGCTTTAGGACAAGTAGATTTTAAACTTAGGTTTTGGCAAATGGTATTTGATGACAGTGCTGTGGTTTTAAAATGAAGTTAACGTTGAGAAGAGTCTGGCCTATCCTGATTCTGTTACCTCCCCTAGCATATTCTGCCAGTGCAGGCCCAGGCTGCACCATGTTTCTGTTAAAGATGGGTTGCATGCAGGAGAGTGGTACCAGGTCATTATAGTGGCGGTGACACTTGCCATGCACCCTCTGCCCTGTCTTTACAGTCTCTGTTTAGATAGTTTAGTAGCATGGCTACTTCTTCTATGTTACAGCTGCGTTCTGTGTGCAGTACAGTGACCGGACACTCGAGTTCATAGACCAGGAGTAATAGTGTGTGGCAGAGGTGTGTCACAGAGGAGGCTCTAACAGCTAGGTCTGTGCAAGGATACTCCATGGTGTTTGCACAGTGATGAAGCTGGCTAGTGATATGTTCTCAGAATGGATGCTGACCGGTAAGCAATTCATGATTGTTTGCAGTCTTAGATGGCTCCAGAGGCATGGTCAGACTTGTATGTCATAAGTTCTATGTGAAGGCTTGTTTGGGGTGCCTCTCTTTGGAGGCCTCACCCTTTTCTGGCATATACTCTTTTCATTAACCATCTCTCCAGTGAAGTCCTGAAACCTGTTTGTGTGTGTGTGCGTGTGTGTGTGTGTGTGTGTGTGTGTGTGTGTGTGTGTGCTCCTGGCCTTTTTTTATAAATGCAGCACCTCATGTCTGGGGACCCTGATGTTCTCTGCTTATGGAAAAGGCACAGATGGTTTGTTTGCACCTACTATTCCCTTCCCTTTATAGATGTATCAAAAAAGTCAAGATCCATTTTGTGAAACATAAATGCCATCAAGGTCAAACTAGAAAGCAATTTACTATGATCACAAAACCGCCAGAAACATTTATGTCTCATTTTGGTAAAGAAAAAAGAGGGATTCTTGCATGTGATGTAGTTAGTCTTTGATACCTTACATTAAAAACTAAATATAAAGTGTGGCTAATATAAAATGCGACAACATACGTTTACGTTGCAAGCAGATAGCAGGAAACTGACTGATAGTTGAAGTAAGAGACAGTCAGAAAGGAGAAAAAGCCACGCCTCAGGGTAATTTCCATGAAATAAAGCTCTGTCTGCTAACGGGGATCTGGTGCTTTCTGAGTTACAGATTGGAACTTTCAAAAGGCTGTTGCAGGTACAATTTATTCAAACCACAGTCATAATAAACACTATTTAAATATGGCTTATGTAGAAAACCATAAATACTGCATTTAAGCTCACGGATTCAGCAACTCTCACCAGGCATGAACTTTTCCACTATAGCCTTCTGTTTCTAGGCAATGTCGTTGTCGTGGATTAAGTGTGAGAAAAGCTTAGTAATAGGAACGTTCGGTGGCACTGGCCTCGTGAACTGGCAAGGAAGCCAGTGCTAGGCTGGGCAGGAAGAAAAGCCATGTGTGGCCTCTTGCAGACCCTTGGCAACTGGGGACAGGCAGTCACAAGTTTATACTGACTCCCCATGCTGAAGTGTAAGGGGAATTTAAAAGGTAGCACGTTTCTAAGCAAGGATTACAAAATACGCTTTGAAAAGTCCTGACAGGGAAGTCATTTGGGAAGTCGCTGCCTCTTGCTATACACATGTTTTGTGAGTTAAAAGCAAAGCTGGTATATGTAAAGGACATCTTCCTGCTCAGGAAATATGTTTTTCAGGTTATTATATAGTAATGATATCAAAGGCAAATAATCTACAGCTTACAAAGCACTGTAAAATATTCATTTGTGTTTGCTTTGAGAGCAACCTAGAAGTTAGCTGGAGGAGACTGGCAGGTGGAGACCTGGATACCAAATCCAGAACTTAGGATGCCACAGGCTATGTGCTTTCTGTGTTCTATGCAGCAGCAAACACAACCATTATGAATCTTCCAAATCATAGGTTTCATTTCCGGGACGGGGGTGAGCATATAAATCATTAATGGTGGGTAATTTGAAATAGAAAGAATTTTTCAAGTGATATTTTTCAGAGCAACCTCAGTGATTGTTTTGTTTTGAGGCAGAGTCTCGTCAGTTAGCCCAGAATGGCTTCAAAGTCATGATCCGACTCCCTTTGCTCCTCCTGCTACTGGGAGTTTAGGCACACACCACCAGAGCTGGCAGCAAAATTCTT
Source organism: Mus musculus (assembly GCF_000001635.26). Taxonomy (NCBI): domain Eukaryota; kingdom Metazoa; phylum Chordata; class Mammalia; order Rodentia; family Muridae; genus Mus; species Mus musculus. The sequence continues at coordinate 83,273,566 of NC_000069.6, forward strand.
TCAGCAGTCAGACAGCGCAAGATTGCTTTGTACGTGAATGGTCTTGCGGGTCAAAGCTTTTGACTTGATTTCTTTTCCCATGGATTATTTTGGATGCAGTTGGTCACCCTCACGCCGGCATTCTAGCTCACAGTGCCGATCGATCTCCTTCTGCTGTCTTCCCAGGTGAGCTGATCAATTGGTTGGCACTGGATCGTGAACATCAGGGGCATCATCAAATAACTGTCCTAGTGACAGACCACGGCTCCCCACCACGGAATGCCACCATGCTGGTTTATGTCACAATTACTGACATCAATGACAACTGGCCTTTTTTCCCTCAGTGTCTCCCGGGAAAGGAATTTCACTTCAAGGTTTGTGAAGTAGATTTACAGGAAGCGGGTAATGCCTTCAGAGGCATTTGTTTTGAGCGCCACCTTGTGGTAAAAGATGTGAATTCACCAAGTCAGCCATGGTACCTCGTTGCATATAATTCCAATTCAGAATTGCACCTCCACTTCGATGATAGGAAATATAGTCCAAGCATTGCATATAGACATGATGTCATCCCAGCGTCAGTCACACTGGCTCATGGTGGGGGAGGGGCGCCTGATGCTTGCACCCCTGAGCAGAGCTCCTCACGAGCAGTTATTTGGAAGCTGTATCAGTGTGTAGCCCTGGCATGAGTTTGGAAGCACGCGCCAAACTTGTAATCATACACATATGACTTCATCATTTCCTTTCCACATTTGTATGTCTATTATTTCTATAATAAATTACAATGCTGGTTCATGTACTTTGTAAGTGAATATATATTAAATGGGTGAATCATACGTATAAAAAGCTTAGCAACTACAGATCTCCAAACAATTGAACCGAATGTTTAGGTCCTGATGGATGGAATATGTGTAGTGAACAACTCAGAAGTGTGTACAGAAAGTTAGGGGGTTTAAACCAATCTTCCAAAGCCAGAGTTGAAGAAAAATTCTGGCAAAGGGAACAGTATTAGAGTGATTTTTATTATATCACTATAATTCCCTGTGGTTTATAAAATGTTTGAGCTCCACCCATGAATTTTATTATCACTCCTGGAAAATTTCTACTTACGGTGAGACATATTCTCCAAAAATGAGGTAGATATTTCTGTTAACCGTATTTTGGAACTGTAGCAAGTAGCCTAAACAATAACCCGAGAAACGTTTGAGAGAATGCTAAATTCTTTAAGAATTTCAAAATAGAGTCTGAACTACTCATTATAACTAATTTATTTGCATATTTGGTTCAAAAGCTCCAGCTCAAATGCTTCAGATTGAATAAAACATTAACAGATAAGGTGGGTTCATTTTGTGAACTTTCACCCACGTACCTTTCTGACGGTAGACAGTTGAGTGTCGGGCAGACTTTACACTTGTGAGTAGGAGATTGGTATAATGTGTTTTTTCATTTAAAGGCCCACTAGTGCATTTTGAAGGCCCCACTGAATCATCTCTAAGCTATTTGTCTCCATGACAGGTTTTGGAAGGTCAGCCAGTCAATACACTGGTTACAACTGTCTTTGCAAAGGATCTCGACGAAGGACTCAGTGCAGAACTTACGTACTCCATCTCTTCAGGTAAAAGCCAATATTTATAAAGGATCATCGGCTTTTAAAGTCCCCTCTGTCACTTACCCTCTGTCTCTTTTGAGGAAGACACCTTCTCCTTGATCACTCAGAACGCCCTAGACTACTGACAATATAAAACCAAATTGTGAACAGAATCCCACTGCTGTCTGTGACAACCACTTCATAGTTAAGAACACAAAATAGAATGCCGAAAGTTTTGTGGAAACCAGGAGCTGTTTCCCCAGGCCCTCAAAAGAAACAATTCATCTTAAATGCAGGACTTGTGAGAACCTCAAACCCAAGTCAACTTTTACTGTAGGGAAAGTGGAAGTTAACAGAGAAGCTAACAGGGAAGTGGTAATTAACATGTGATGTGCTGGAACACTCATGAATACCTATGAAGGTTACTCATAGGATGAAAATAAGTCATGGCTCTCTCTATCACACCACAAGTCACACCTCTCATAGAAAGCATATATGGTGACTTTAGTAAAACAGCCTTTCTTTCAAGCTTTCTCTTAAAATGCTCAGTCTTTCCCTTTCTTCTGGTAATTTTCTTTACTTGACATTGTGTTTGAAACCATTTTAAAAAGGCATTTTGTGCTTTAACTTGTTTGACACAAACATGGGAAAACCAGAGACAACCTTGTCCTTGCCTGAAGCATATTTGATTCTCTTCATGGGAAACCCAAGAGGTATAAGAGCAGATGCTGAAATTAATATGTCTGTAAACTTCCAGGGACCACTGTCATCACGTGATACTTACTAGCATTCCAGAGATAACACTGTTCCTAAGGTCCCGGTCACTGTGGTGAAGTCACAGAATTAGCTCAGGCACAGGGTGGATTTGCTGCAGAACTAAAAGGTGGGGGCGTCAAGGCCATTGCCTGCTCAGACTCTTTCTGAACAGTGGGTACTGAGTGATCGATACTTGAGTTATTGTCCGATTTTTCTCAAGGGGATCTCTTTAACTCCATACATCAAGGTCTAGGCTTGCAAATGAACGTAGGAGAAATTCTAGTAGAACAAGCTTTAGACCTTTATGGAAAAAAAAACTGTAAAGCTTTGTTAAAAGACG